>NW_028227264.1:102517305-103017305 GCF_978045245.1 Mus caroli | reverse complement strand
AGAGAGAGAGAGAGAGAATGAATGTGAAATCAGCTTTGCCTTTTCTGGGTCTGTTTTTACCTATTAAGTGATGGCCTGTATGAGCCTCTTCTCTTTGGAGTCTCCTGCGTTAGCTGCTCTATTTTAGCAGTCCCCTCCTTGATCAAAATGTTAACCTTGACACTGTTCTAGCTAGTTTTATGCAATTTGACACAAGCTAAAGTCATCTGAGAGGAGAAAAACTCAAGAAAACACCTCCATAAAAGCATCCTGTGGGCAAGCCTATAGTGCATTTTCTTAATTAATGATTGATGGGGGACATTCCAGTCCATTGTGGATGGATCCACACCTGGGTTGGTGGTCCTGGGTTTAGAGATCCCCTCCTGTAGCCAGGCAGGAACCCCAGTGGAGTTCCCACAAATCATTCAACCCAAAATTTATCCTGTCTGCATGAAATGCAGGGATGTGGGATGGAGCAGAAACTGAGGGGATGGCTAACCAATAACTGGTCCACCTTGAGACCCATCCCATGGACAAGCAACAATCCCCGAGAGTATTAATGATGCAGCCTTGCAGACTTAAGCATGTTGTCCTCTGAGAGGCTCCACCCAGCGGCTGACTCATACACCCACAGCCAAATAATGGATGGAGCTTGGGAACTCTTATAGAAGAATAGGAAGAAGGATTGTTAGATTCTAGGCAGTCCTTGATCCGACCCTGGGCATGGATAGCTAAGTCACTGCCCTACACAGAAATTTACCATTATCTAGGAAGAAGGAAGTTTGTGATCTAAGGAGGAACCAGAGTAGATACTTAGAACTATAGATAGCTGAGTTACACCCATATACAAGTATGTACAATGGCCTAGAGGGAAGGTGGACTATACAATAGACTAGAATAGGAACTATGGCAAGGGCACGAAGCACTTGCCCCTGGTTTCTAAGATTAAGTGGACCTTAGGTGGGGCTGTTTTTGATCCCAGTTGTTAACATTGAATTTTATCCCAGTTGGTTCCTACTTGTCCTTCAGTGTTCCTCTGTTTTTATGTAAGAATCCAGTAACCTCGTTGTTTCCTAACTTCCCTATTTTCTTCTATATAAAAAGTTTGCTCGATTTGACAAATTACATTCAGATTCACACTCCCTTGTGTCTAGTCTGCTTGTCACCCCAATTCCCGCCGACTCCATGCCCATCTGCCAGAACCCCTGATCACGGATTGAGGGGGGCTGATTAGGGCCGGTCAGTGGCAAATATCCATATTTAAGTGGAAGTAAAACAGTTCCTTTCTTCCAACTTTCTTTTGATCATGGTATTAGTGCAGCAGTAGAACCCCTAACTAAGAACGGTTGGTACCAGGATAGTCAAGCTGTGTGTTCTGCAGAAACAGTCCTAAATTTGATCCAAGTCTTTGGAGAAACCCAGAAAATAGCAAGTAAATCCCAGATATTGGATGTGATCGATTTTCATAGTTTGTTTGATTTGATTTCATTTTGACTGTGCCCTGGTTCTTTGCTCTTGAAGTAAGACAATACTTAACTTTTCTTTCTTTCCTTCTTTCATTCCTTCCTTCCTTCCCTCTTTCCTTTCTTCCTTCTTTTCTTTTAAAAATAAGAGCCCACAACTGAGAGACATTATATTTTAAAAGACTTCAGAATTTAAGAGACACAGTACTTTAAAGTGGAAAAATTGTTAAGTGTTCGAAAAGTTAAAGTCCCTGGGACTTTTTCCTTTTGTGGAATGTTTTATATTGTGGTGTTTTTATTAATGTGTGATCTTGGGAATGAACAATAAGTGAAAGGTTGTGGCTTAACTGTGGTGTGTTTGTGTCACAAGTTGACAATGGTTCAGTTGTGCTAGCTAGTTTTGGGTCAACTTGACATGAGCTAAAGTCATTTGAAAATGTCAACCCTGAGATTCCATCTCACACCAGTCAGAATGGCTAAGATCAAAAACTCAGGTGACAGCAGATGCTGGCGAGGATGTGGAGAAAGAGGAACACTCCTCCATTGTTGGTGGGATTGCAAGCTTGTACAACCACTCTGGAAATCAGTCTGGCCGTTCCTCAGAAAATTGGACATGGTACTACCGGAGGATCCCGCAATACTTCTTCTGGGTATATATCCAGAAGATGTTCCAACTAATAAGAAAGACACATGCTCCACTATGTTCATAGCAGCCTTATTTATAATAGCCAGAAGCTGAAAAGAACCCAGATGCCCCTCAACAGAGGAATGGATACAAAAAATGTGGTACATTTACACAATGGAGTACTATTCAGCTATTAGAAAGAATGAATTTATGAAATTCCTAGGCAAATGGTTGGACCTGGAGGGCATCATCCTGAGTGAGGTAACCCAATCACAAAAGAACTTATATGATAAGTACTCACTGGTAAGTGCATATTAGCCCAGAAACTTAGAATACCCGAGATATAAGTTACAATTTGCAAAACACATGAAACTCAAGAAGAATGAAGACCAAAGTGTAGACACTTTGCCCCTTCTTAGAATTGGGAACAAAACACCCATTGAAGGAGTTACAGAGAAAGTGTGGAGCTGAGACAAAAGGATGGACCATCTAGGGACTACCATATCCAGGGATCCATCCCATAATCAGCCTCCTAATGCTGACACCATCACATACACTAGCAAAATTTTACTGAAAGGACCCTGATATAGCTGTCTCTTGTGAGACTATGCCGGGGCCTAGCAAACACAGAAGTGGATGCTCACAGTCAGCTATTGGATGGATCACAGGGCCCCCAATGGAGGAGCTAGAGAAAGTACCCAAGGAGCTAAAGGGATCTGCAACCCTCTAGGTGGAACAACATTATGAACTAACCAGTACCCCAAGCTCTTGACTCTAACTGCATATGTATCAAAAGATGGCCTAGTCGGCCATCACTGGAAAGAGAAGCCCATTGGACTTGCAAACTTTATATGCCCCAGTACAGGGGAACGCCAGGGCCAAAAAGTGGGAGTGGGTGGGTAGGGAAGTGGGGTTGGGTATGGGGGACTTTTGGGATAGCATTGGAAATGTAAATGAGGAAAATACCTAATTTAAAAAAAATACAAAAAAAAAAAAGAAAGAAAATGTCTCCATATGATGAGCCTGTAGGGCATTTTCTTAATACAATGATTGATGGAGAAGGACCCAGCCCATTGTGGGTAGAGCCACTGATGGTGCTGGGTTTTACAAACCTCCAGGTTTCTGTCCTGTTTGAGTTCCTGTTCTGACACCTTTCAATAATAAACAGTGATCCTAAAGTGGAAGCAAAATAAACCCTTTCTTCCCCAAATTGCTTTTGGTCATGGTGTTTCATCACAGCAATGGAAACCATGACCAAGCCAGATAAATATCTCTCAAAAGAAAATACATTTTATGACTTACAAAATATTCTTTTCTATTATTACTAAGGCTCAGGACATGAGTCCAAGAAGATGGCACCCTGACATACTCAGCATTTTACATTGTAGGAAACAGAGGGTGCCATTGAAACAGAAGGGTACACTCTGGACTCTCTTTGCTTCTTATTCCTGGAGCAGGTCACAAAAGACCAATCTCTCTTGAAAGAAGGTCACCAAGTTCTTATTCTAGAGGAAAATACATTACAATAGAGTGAAAGACGAATAGAAATAACAGCCTCCTGAGAAAGTCCTCCAAATTATTGTCATTACATCATACACCTTTGCCTTCCCAACTATATGTCTGAATACAATCCACAAAATTAGTTTTCCTTGAATCTGTTGATATTAAAAAACTCATTTAATAAATTCTCAATAAACTTTGGTTAGGTAAATTGGCTATGTTTTACTCTTGTCAGGTTTTTCTTTCAAAGGTCACATCCATGAACTTAGCAGTAGATGAAGAAAACATACTGCTTTTGAGTATTATGGTCCTAACAAGACACATCAAATTTCAATTGCAGAGAAGAAAAATGATTGCTACTTCAAAGGCTAGATAATCATAACTAAGCATCTCAAAGTCACACGGTTTTCAAAAATAACTTCTAATTTAATTCTACATAAAACTATATATACATATACATATATAGGAGGAACAGACATAACTTCTATTTTCTGAGAAAACCATTAAAAGAATTTAACTATTTGCTTTTATTTACAGGGAGATTAGAATTGCAAAGGTGGTTAGTTTTAATAGTGGACCGATATTTTGTCATTGTCTTAAGATGCCTTTGAGTAATGATAACTAATATAAATATTGAGAATATTGTGTAATTATCAAATGCACACACATTAAACATAGTAACATATCCTTGCTAATACACTAAAGATTATAATATGAAGGAACTTTAGATCTATTTTGTCCTTGAAGCTAATTTTTATTTAAAATATATATCTTCATTTTATATTGCTGTAGTGAGGAAAGTAGACATTCAGTGTAGCTTCTAATACATTTGGAGAAAATCAGAACGCTTAAAATAACAAACTGTTCATAAAATTTTCATATATAGAACCAGCCTGGACAGCATGTAGGCTAACTAGATTTCTCTCTCCATTCCTTCAAATACATCACCCACTTGAATCCCTAGCTCTGCAGCAAACTTACTGCCACAGCCTCACCACCACCTCCTGACCAAATCTTCAGTAGATGTCATAGATCTTCTTCCCCTCTAAATATCCTTCCCCTATTCCCTGCTTTATCCCAGCCTCTAGCTCTAGCTAACTGCAGACCTTCACTTCTCCCTTATTGCCTCCAAATCCAACTTCGCTTTCACATTTCAAGCTCTATATCAGAATAACTGCTGGGCCATGCCTTCCTCCCTGCCCCATCTCCAGTGAAACTTGCAGAATGTCCCCTCAAACATATGTTGCCACCACCTCATCCTACTCATTCCTTTATCCTAGTCCTCAGCTCCAGTAGACATTCCATAGGAACCCGAAGGCTACTTGAACCTGGGAAGCAGGTAGTAGAATATCTCTGGGTCTCCATTGCTAAATCTTCTCCAAATCCAATCCACTAAACTTACCTACATCTCTGCAGCAGAGCGTTTGCTGGGGCCTCTGCCTTCTATCTGATTCTGTCTCCAATCTTCCATGCAGATATTCTCTGCCACCCTTTCTCCCTACTCATCCTGTTATCTTAGCTCCCAACTTGAGCAGGCCATTGCCAAGTTGGGAGACTTGCCATCCAAGCCTGAAAGAAGCAAATAAGTCATCTGAGCAGGTGGGCAAGTTTCAAAACTTCAACCTTGTTGGGAGCTATTAAGACAACTCTTGATCTCTAAATTGGGCCTCTCCCCCAGAGAAGAAAAAGGGGTCAAGCGAGCCACCGACACATGGATTCTGAGAACAACCACAGGATGTTCCAACCCTAAATCATCGCAGATGTCTTGACCACACCCTGATACCACCAAGTTCCTGCTTCCCCGTGTAGCTGCCAAAAGAAAGAATTTCTATTGCCCCCCTCCCATAAGTACTTCTCCTTTTGATTGTATTGCCCTACCCCTCCCACTGATAAGTATCTGTACTTCCCCTTTTGCTTGTGCATTTAAACCTCGGGCCTGACTAATACATTTGGGGCCTTGATGCATTCCAGAACGGTTTCCGTGTCGTTATTCGCACAAGGCCCTCGTCTCTCTCTACCCCCCATTTGGTTCTTAGGAGGAGGTCCCCTCGAGACCCTCGAATAACTGGACCTGCTGGACGGGTCACAACCTCCCCCCCCCCAATTTTATATCCAATCCCCAGAGGTATGATGCCCCCGCTGTAGCAGACTAACTGATGTGTCATTGCCCTACTCTCTGTCCCCATTCCCAGGAAGACTGTGCTTTTCTCTCTCTTCTGGACCAACAGAGCAGATCCCCAATCCTAGCTCATTCCCATTCCCAAATATCAGTTTCCAGTAGCTAGCAAAACATTTTAATTGGAACACCCAGTGGCCATACATGCAAGGATCCCAGAATTTCCTACCAGGCAACACAGTTACCACACTGTCCTAAGAGACAGAGCAGGCAACAGAAATCAAGGAATAAAACACATGACAGGTTAGGGATCTGAAGAAGAGTTCATGGTAGGGACAAGAACAGAGTGTACAACCAGGATCAGCTTATTTAGTCTCCTTGGAATGTGTGGAGACATTAAAGAGACGTCACCCCAAAAGTCTGCTGTAGTACTCGAGATGAGCCTGGAGCATTAGATCTAGAGGAGCAGAAGAAAAGGGGAAGCTCAGCAAATCAGCTTCCCAGCTCATAAAGCCAAAAAAGGTTATGAGAATACTATTAATCCAGATCCAAACTGTCATAGAGGACAGTTCACTTATGTAGTTCTCTTAGCTTATTATTTTAATAAACTTGAGAACAGGCGATTTTATCTTATTAGAAAAAGAGATAACATAAAAAATTATCTGCAATAGCCAAATTGAATGTTCATTGAATCTGTTTTTTGAAATCAAAATACCTCCATAAGAGTCTAATAAAATGATTTTCACATTTCTTAGATTATTGTATATGCTTAATTTTATACCTACTTTAGTCTTCTACAACATATTTGCAGCTGTTGATAAAATTTTGTAGGATTAATTAAGGTAAAAATCAATGTTCTGAGTATTTAATGGTAATATAAGCATAAAGAATAATTATATTGCCTTAATATTAATGTCACACCTGTCTAGCAGTAAAATTACATCAAAAATATTTACAACATTTTAGAAGTTTAGATTTGTAATAGCTATATAGGCCACCTTAATGTTCATTATCATCTACAGGCAGGGAAGTTTTTATGACACACAAGAAACATAAGTAGGGTCTGAATTAGAGTGGCTATATATAAAATCATTATGTCATGCTTCTGCATTTTGCACATCTGCTGTGTGAATTGAAATTATTAATTGGGAAATGTGTTCATCAGAAAATGATTGGGAATTAAGAGAGAATAACAAATGTCATGGTGGCTAAAAGGAGCAGTATCTCTTTTTTCAAGGAGAACGTAGTGTTAGTTTCAGGACTTAATCTTCAGATTCCATGTCCACACATGTCACTCACTGTGATAATGTCTTTTGTGCTTTGTGATTTGAATGCATCTAGCCTAGAACTGCATTTGGAAGAATCACCATCGTCTCCAAAATTGTACTAGTAGTGGTTGTGTATTACTTTGGTTTACATGAAACTCTGAGGCAAGGAGACAAATCAAAATTTTCTTCCAAGCTCTTTAAATACTTGTTTCTACATCTCATCGCTGAACACTCATGAGATCATTTGCTAAGTGTCAGAAACAGGGACAGATATTACTTGAGAAGAAAGGATGTGCTATTGAGAAAAGAAAGGAATGAGAGTAGAATGTCTTTTTAGTATTAAAAAAATCTGAAACTAATTCTGGACATTATTGTTCCTAGAGAAGTAACCATCAGGCTTCCTGGCCTCTTGCTAACAAAATCACAGAGAAAGGATAATGTGGTTGCTAGCATTGATTAAAACACTTGTGTCAGGGATAACAGTCAAATAGTAGAAGTAGCAAGTGCTAATCATAGGTAGCAACTGATCCTTTCATCACAGAGCCTTTTATTGCTGTGTCACTGAAAACTTCTGATTTTCACAGGATGGGATGGACACTTCAGAGAGAAGTTGAGGTCATGGTCATTAGCTAATCCTTCACAGAAGTATTACTGGTATGCCTATATGGCCGCACACTGGATAAATAGACACTGTCTTTGCCAACCCAGGACACCCAAGAAGCAGTAGAGATTAACCTGAAAGAACTGGTAACTTCATTGTTTTCCTGGAAAGCCATGTAGATGACAGCCAGGTTCCAGAGTGCCACCTAGATTTTCAGTGCCACATTTACCTTCCCAGAAAAGAACAGAATGACCACAAATGAATTTGCAATCTCTTGGATAAAGTGATAGCTGTGACTTAAAATTAACTTGGCTCCAAAATTTTAAAGGCATATTTTGCCTGAGTTTATGTAAGTGATACCTACCTGCGTTAATGATTTTCAATATGGCTAATATTCAGATCAATACTACTGGTCATCATCAATCTTTTATAGGAGAGGCTTAGGTAGAAATGATGGAGTGGCCAAATGCTGGAGTTTGTCTCTGTTAGGCTTAACTACTCTTCTGAATCACCAATGATGACTTCATTTACAAGTGATGTTTCCACATGATAGAGTGCCTGGAAAAATGAGTATTAAATAAAGACTTGTGGCCTTGTTTTGGGCTCAGCTACATTGATCCCTGAATTTTGCATACCTCTCAGGTATTAATCTTTGATTAACTATAGTTCACCTTTGAAAATGGATTACTATTGACTCAAAGTTGGAAATTTACAAATGAGGGGCTAGAGAGCTGCCTTGGAAGTTAAGAGCACTAGCTGGTCTTCCAGAGGAACCATGTTCAATTCCCAGCACTAAATGGCCGCTTACAACTGTCTGATAACTCTAGTTCCAGGAGATCCAATGCCGTCACACAGGCATACATGCAAAAACTCCACACCAATTTGCATAAAACAAAAATACTTTAAAAAAAAAAGAATAGAAATGATCAAAGCAATGGGAAAAGTACTTCTTTGATCCATAGAAAACTCACCAGAGTTCCTGGAAAAGCTGCTCAGGGAGAGGCCTTATGGTTGTGTTACTGTGAACGGCACTATATTGTGGTTCCCTTGTTTTGGGCTAAGCTACATTGATTCTTGTATTTTGCAGTCAAGAATAATATAATGATACCATAAATCACGTGTCACTTAGATACTTAAAATATATGACACACCAGGATTATAAGTTCAAGTATATATGATTTGTGTGACTCATCAAATGACACATCAGGCAGAGATGAGCCATCACAAATCACATTTAATGGAATTTTGGAAACTACACATTATGAAGTGATTATCTTTATCTGTAGAAACAAAAGGATGACTTATTATACAATAACTTATTTCTATTTAACAATGACACATCTTAATTGTCTTTCTATTGATCTGCTGCTAAATATCTCAGGTTCTCTTTTTAGCTCCCGCTAGCAACACTTTTTTTTTTCTTTTTTGTACTTTTACCAATGACCTATATTTCTTTCCTTATAGGGAGAGAATATCTTTAATATCAGAAGATCTTTCTAACTTTACCTTGTCTTCACTTTCCTCTAGTGTAGAAGACATTATTATCCTGTGATTATCTCTTCAAAATCACAATCAAATATTCATCGATATATTCATTAACAACTGTTACTATAGAATAACTATGGTTTGGGTGTTCTTGTGTACATGTTGCTCTCACTGATGATAGACTCAGGTGCTTTTGTTCATCATTGTGACCAAATACATGACAAGAAGAAACTTAAGGGAAGAAGGATTTATTTTGGCTTAATTTCAGAGGGTACCCTCCACCATGATGAAAGTATACCTGCAAGCAAAGAGTGTCTTCACATCAACAGAAGATGGTAAGTGATCACCAATCTTTGACTTTCACTGAATAAATAAAATTAAATGTCTTAGATTGTGTATAGGAATAATGGAAGCTGTCGTGCATTGCAACAACTGGGCAACCTCATAAACACATTACCCATTACATTTTCAAGAAATGTGAAAGCCAAATAAATTTGCACGGGATTCTTTTTTTTTAATTAGGTATTTTCCTCATTTACATTTCCAATGCTTTCCCAAAAAGTCCTCCATACCCACCCACCCCCACTCCCCTACCCACCCACTCCCCCTTTTTGGCCCTGGCGTTCCCCTGTATTGGGGCATATAAAGTTTACTAGTCCAATGGACCTCTCTTTCCAGTGATGGCCGACTAGGCCATCTTTTGATACATATGCAGCTAGAGACAAGAGCTCTGGGGTACTGGTTAGTTCATATTGTTGTTCCACCTATAGGGTTGCAGTTCCCTTTAGTTCCTTGGGTGCTTTCTCTAGCTCCTCCATTGGGGGCCCTGTGATCCATTCAATAGCTGATGTGAGCATCCACTTATGTGTTTGCTAGGCCCTGGCAGAGTCTCATAAGAGACAGCTATAGCTGGGTCCTTTCAGCAAAATCTTGCTAGTGTATGCAATGGTGTCAGCATTTGGAAGCTGATTATGGGATGGATCCCTGGATATGGCAATCACTAAATGGTCCATCCTTTCGTCACAGCTCCAAATTTTGTCTCTGTAACTCCTTCCATGGGTGTTTTGTTCCCAATTCTAAGAAGGGGCAAAGTGTCCTTACTTTGGTCTTCGTTCTTCTTGAGTTTCATGCGTTTAGCAAATTGTATCTTATATCTTGGGTATCCTAAGTTTCTGAGCTAATATCCACTTATACAGAAAATGTGGCACTGGATTTTTGATGTTGCACACTGTGGTCACATTTAAGTCATGACCATGAGTGATAGTGAATGGGTCAATTTTTTTACTCTAGAACTTGCCAGTAGACATTTAACAGCATGCTATTGCATACAGAGACATCTATTTTCATCAGAAGGGAGTTCAAAAGGTTTGGCTAGTATTACTAGAGAAGCTATCACCTGACTTTTGGCTTTAAGTAATAAGGAGAATAAAACGTTTGCACAGTAGAGGTGGTTCTCCAATACTCAGCTGAAGCCGTGTCTAGGAAATCAAAGTTTAATAGCAGATACCGTGCATGGCAGATGAGACCTGAATGGATGTGCCATTTCCTGATTTCTTCACTGAAATTGTGTTCTAGGAGGACAGGAACTAGTGGATTTTTCAGTTTTATATCTAGCACAGAGGACAATATTTGGCAACTGAGTAAAATAAGACAATGAGGCAACAGGAAAGGGCTTCAATAAGATAACTACTTGGTTACATTTTTCCTTTTGGTTATTTCAGAGACCTGTGAAAAATACTTGGACAAATGATGCCCACTCAAGGGTATTGACAACTTATAAGAGAGACAAAAAAGGTAAGAGAAAGCTAATTTAAAAAGCAGGTAAATTGGTTAAAAATTGCTGCTAAAGAAACAAAAAGGACCTACTTGAATCAGGATTTTACCAAGTGACTTGAACACAGGCTTAGTTTGTTGTTTGTATTTCAAGGAACATAAATGATTAGTTCCAGGATTCTTTATTGGGGGATTTTTACAATGAGGCACACTAGGATTCATAAGAATTGGCCGTCAATTTCATAATGATGGGACACGAAGAAGAAAAGACGAAAATGATTCTTGTTCCACTTGAAGAGCTATTCTATTAAATTAGATATTGTGTGGGAAGCATTTCGCCCAGTGCTTGGCTCGCCTTCTGCTTTCAGTAAGTGCAAAATATTGTTGTCATCATGAAAAGGAAATCTTAAGTCTGCCGTCATATGTCACAACTGCTTTACTGTGAGTAAAGCATACAGCTGATCAGAACAAAGATGACACTTATTTAATAAGCCTGCAATTTACTGGTTTTCAACCTTGAAGGACTCATTTGTTGCTATTCAACATTTTGAAGGACTCATTTCATAATAAGATTTCCATTCAGGATTTTCTTCCCTGCATTTTTTTCTTATTTGATATTCAGTAAAGAATATGTTATATTTTATAGTTTTGCCATCTGTGTACTTTGTTAACAGAGTCATTCAATTTGGTTTAATTAGGTAAGTACTGTATCAATGTTGCCAAAAAGAGTAGCCAAACCTAATAGCCACAAGCCAGCTCTTCAGCACTTGAAACACTCATACGTTCCCGTTTGCCAATTATATTCATGTGGCAATAAGCCATAGTCTATTTGCTGAAAAATTATTTTCCACAGTGAGCAACACACATTACAAAAATTGCTAATAGCATTATAAAGGTTGAAAGTATTTTATAAAGTTAATGCTATTTAATAATTAGTATTTTCAAATTTGTGATTTGGTAAAGTTTATTTTAACCATGTAATGGTGACTAATAGCTTAACCCTAACCTAGCTATCCCTCAGCTAAAAAATAGATAATGAAAATATGGTATCTTTACACAATGGAATACTATTCAGCTAGTAAAAACAATGACATCATGAAACTTGCAGACAAATGGATGGAACTAGAAAAGATCATTTCAAGTGAGGTAACTCAGACCCAGAAAGACAGAAATGATACGTACTCACTTGTAAGTGGACCTTAGCCATAAAGTGCAGGATAGCCATGCTGCAATCCACAGACTTAAAGAAACTAGGTAACTAATAAGGAGGGTCCAAGAAAGGATGGATGATTCTCACTCAGAAGGGAAAATAAAATAGACAGGAGATAGCAGCAAGTGATATGGAGACTGAGGTAGGCACCTCCTGTAGCCAGGTGGGACTTCCAGTAGAAGGAAGGGGACACCAACCCACCTACAAACGTTTAACCTAAAATTTGTCCTCACTACAAGATGTGTTGGGATAAATATGGAGCAGAGATTGAAAGGATGGCCAATAAATGACTGGTCCAATTTGAGACACATGCCATGGGGAAGAGTCATCTCCTGACACTATTAATGATACCTTACTGTGCTTGCAGACAGGAGCATAGCATAACTGTCTCCTGAGAAGCTTCATCCAGCAGGTGATGGAAACAGATGAAAAGATCCACAGCCAAACAATAAGAGGAGTCCTGTGGAAGAGTGGGAAGAGTGAATGAGGGAGCCTTAGGGGTCAAGGACACCACAAGAACACCTACAGAGCCAACTAACTTCTGCCCATGGGGCCTCCCAGAGACTGAACTACCAATCAAAGAGCATGCATGGCCTGACCGAGGCCCCCTATATGCTGTAGCAGATCTGCAGCATGGTCTTCATATGGGTCACCTAACAGTTAGAGCAGAGGGAGGAGTGACTCTGGCTCAGTTTTCTCCCTTTCCATCCCTTTCCTTTAGTTGTGCTGCCCTGTCTTGCCTCAGTGGCAGAGGATATGCCTAGTCCTGCTGTGACTTGATGTGACTTATTGGGTTGGGTGGAGGGCATCCCTTCTCAGAGGAGAAGAAAGGAGAATGGGGAGATGTGGTGTCAAGGTGGAACTGGGAAGAGAGTGGGGGCCTTTGATCAGGATGTAAAGTGAATAAATAAAGGATTAAAATAAATAAACACATTTAACATGCTTTAACATGAGCTTTGTGGTTATATTTAGCTTCAGTCACTTTCAAGTTTTCAAATTTGCAAATGCCCCGAGGTTCCAAATAATTCAGTGTTTTTCTTTTTTTTCTCATTTCTTTTGTTAAGCAACTTTTCTTCAACCCACCTCCTCACATTCTTCCAATGATATGATCTAGCACTTTAGTCCAACTCTTCTGTAAGTTGCAGTACCACAGTTCGTGAACCTTAGAGAAATACTGCCATCTGCTGAGCGAATCATGTATACAATTGTTTAACTTGGGCTGCCTTGATTTCAAGAAAGAAAAACACACTCACATTGTTTTTTAAAAAAATATTTCTATCAAATAAAAGGCAGGAATAAAATTAAATCCCACAAATCACCATATCCCATGAATAAAAGCCCAATAATGTACAAAAGAATCAACACTACTTTGTAATAATTGCCTATAAAATATATTACATTTTCCCTGATTACTTATGATGAAGATTTTATATGTGTGTGTGTATATATAATAAAACATCATTAATGAGATTTATAAAGTACTTTAAAATTAATGCTTTATTGTTCTTCAATGTCTTTTCTCTTGATAGTGATGATTTTGAAAAGATAACCATGGTTTTTACTAGAAACTCAAACATGCCAACTTCTTTTTCTTTGCATTTTTCCCATTAGTGATTATAGATTCTTTTCTTATATAATACAACCTAATTATAGTTTTCCCTCCCTCTCCTCCTTCAATTCCTTCCTTCTTCTTCTCCCCTCTGGATCCACCCCCTTTTTATCTCTCACCAGAAAAGAACAAAGTTCCAAAAACAGAGAACCTAACCCAACAAAATAAAATAATATGAAGCAAAAGCTATCGTATTGAAGTTGGACAAGGCACCCAACAGAAGGAAAGGAGCCCCAAGAGGCTGCATAAGAATTGTAGATTCACTTGTTCTGACACTCTGAAAGCTATATTGTATATGGAGAGCACCTGGTGTAGAGCCACATAGACCTTTCTGCATTCTGCTCTCTGCTCCAGACTCTGTGAGCTCATATGTGCCTTGCTTAGTTGATTTAGATGACCTTGTTCTCCTGGTGTCTTCCACTCCCTCTAACACTTACACTAGTTCTGCATCCTTTTCCATGGGTTTCCTTGAGCTCTGAGAAGAAGTATTTCATGAAGACATCTCATTTAGAATCTCCCTCTCCCTTCCTCCAATCCTCCTTCCCTCCTCTCTGTATAATTTGTGTTATTGATCTCGCAAGTGCCACTTTCTAATTCTACTGATGCTGGTCTTTGCTTTGCTTGCTATTCTTCTGGTACCACTTGTTTGTGTATCTTGATATCTTGAAGGACCTGATTTGATTTTTCTTCTAGGTACACATTGGAAGAATAGAAGGTTTTATATTGAACTTTTACATGTTTTCAGAAATTAAGAATTCTTGCTTTCTTTTCAGTCTTAACATAGCTCTCCTCCATGCTGAAAGCTTTTCTTAATGTCTGATTTTTTTATCTCTGCCTGTCTGGTTTTCTTTTTCCCCCAACTCCCTCACTGAAGTCACAGCTTTAATATCTTTCTTCAACTCTAGTTTGTCTTGTGTCTCTTTCCCCATGAAGTGTCCAAGGTACTTACTTCAGACAGAAACCTTCTGTCTAATAACATCCAAATCTAGAACATAGAAAATATATAGCAGATGTGTGATAAGTCTGTGAGTAGATGGACTAAATTCTTTAATGGGCCTATAAATTAGTTTATTATAAATTATAAGGAAAGACACTAATTTAGATATATTGTTATTAAACCAGCAATGGCTGAGTCTTCCTCTTATTCCACATCCTCACCAGCATGAGCTATCAACTATTTTGCTGATTTTAGGATTTCGGAAAGTTGTAACATAATCTCAAATAGTTTTGATTTGTGTTTCCCTTATGGCTAAGGATGTTGAACATTTCAATGTTTCTCAGCCATTTGCATTTCCTCTATTAGGAATTCTCTGTTTAGATCTGTACCTCATTTTAAATTGTATTATTCGTGTCTTTCATTTTGGTTTCTAGGTTCTTGAGTTCTTTATATATTTTGGATATCAGATGTGTCATTGGTAAAAGTCTTTTTCCATTCTGTAGGTTGCCAATATGTCCAAATGCTTGTTTCCTTTGCCTTGCAGAAGCTTCTCAGATTTATAAGGTCCTAGTTATTAATTGTTGACCTTAGTGTCAGTGCTAATGGTGTTCTGTTAAAAAAAAAAGCCCTTTTCAGTGCCAAAGAGTCCAAGGCCATCCCCCATTTACTGTTCTGTAGGGTTCAGCGGATCTGGTTTTATGTTGAGATCTTTGATCCATTTGGATGACTTTGTGCAGGGTGATAAGTATGGGCCAATTTGAATTCTTCTACATGTGCTCATCCAGTTTGATCAGCACTATTTTGAAGATGCTGTCTTTTTTTTTCCTCAATGTATATTTCTGGCTTCTTTATTAAAACTCAAGTGTCTAAATGGTGTAATATTTTGGGTTACATCTAATAGAATTGTTAAAGGAGCTAAAGGGGCCACATGGGAATTTGTAAACAACCCAGACTGTTGCCAAGACTGTAGGTTTTTCTCTATAAACTGACAAAAAGATCTTTGTTGAAGGCAACAACCACATAGCTCATTGAAGATGAAGATGGGGAGCTGGTGCCTACGTTGAGGCTTCACGCCTAAGACTATGTTCCAGTATTTTTGTTACAGAAGGATACTGTGCATGCTGTCAAAAGAAAAACACCAATACCAAGCCAGCTCCAAACATTCATCTACAATGGTGTACTACCTGAAAGTTATGTTAAGGCAATGGTGGCACAAAACTTGTGAGAGTAACCAATTAATAACTGATAGAACTTAAGGTTCACTCTGTGAGGTGAAACCTATACCTAACACTGCTAGAGTGTCCCAGAATCTGAGACTAGATAGCCCAGGTATCTAAGGTAAAACCTAGGGTAATACTAGTTTAAAAAAAGAAGAAAAGAAAAACAATGCAGCGATAAAACGACTGCTAGTGATATTCTGCTATATACATAGATCAGTGCCTTGTTCAGCCATCATCAGAGAAGCTTCATCCTGCTACAGATGAGAACAAATATATAGACACAGACCCCATTATTACGCTGAGTGTGAGAGATCTTGGAACTTAGTTCCAAATGGAATTTCCCCATCACATTCTTACCTTCAGACCCCCGGGAACCCTAAAGAAGAGAGAGTGGAAATATTGTAAGATCAAGAGGGGAGGGAGGAAAAACAAAATCAACCAAATTGACAAAGAGCTTACATCTGAACTCATAAACATTAAAGCAGAATGCACAGGACCTGCTTAGGTATGCACCAGGTCATCTGCACTTGTATTATGGCTTTCAGTTTAGTAGATCTTTTGAGGGAAAATTCGTGAGCATGTGAACAAGTGTCTTTGACTCTTGGGCCCTCTCTTGAGCTCTTTTCCTTCTGTGGGTTATCCAACTTCAATGTTACAGTTTTTGATTTATTTTATCATATTTTGTAATAAGAAAGAAAAAAGAAAGAAAGAGAGAGAGAGAGAGAGAGAGAGAGAGAGAGAGAGAGAGAGAGAGAGAGAGAGAGAGAGAGAGAGAGAAAGAAAGAAAGAAAGAAAGAAAGAAAGAAAGAAAGAAAGAAAGAAAGAAAGAAAGAAAGAAAGAAAGAAAGAAAGAAAGATAGCCAGTGGGGTCAAGGTTAACAACAGAATTGTCATTTTTACCTGCTGGGAGAGTTTTCTCTAATATATCAACCATTCCAGGGCAGATCTCATGTTCAGGAGTCTTGGCCAAGAAATAATGAACACTAATTTTTTAGTGCTTTTTTTATTTGGTTACAGTGTTATTGTTTGTTTTGTTTTTTCTTTGTTGTTGTTTTCCTTTTAAGGTGATGATATATTTTGTTTTCTTGGTTTGGAGTGTAATTTTGTTTTATTTGGTGTACTGGCTGGCTTTTTGTGTCAACTTGACACAAGCTGAAGTTATTACAGAGAAAGGAACCTCCTTTAAGGAAATGCCTCCATAAAATCCATTTGTAAGGTGTTTTCTCAATTATTGATCAAGGGTGAAAAGGGTCCATTGTGGGTGGTGCCATCCTTGGGCTGGTAGTCCTGGGTTCTATAAGAAAGCAGCTAAGCAAGCCAGGAGAAGCAGGCCAGTAAGTAACATCCCTCCATGTCTCTATATCTGCTCCTGCCTCCAAGTTCCTGCCCTGTGTGAGGTTCCTATCCTGACTTCCTGGGTGATGAACAGCAATGTGGAAGTGTAAGCTGAATACATCCTTCTCAACTTGGTTCTTGGTCGTAATGTTTTGTGCAGGAATACAAACCCGAAGACATTTGCTTCTTTTTTTCCAGGGAGGGATTTGGGTGCGACAGAAGAGATGTTGTAAACACACTTGGGGAGGGGGAGAATATGATCACAATATATTTATATTGAAGAATGATTTTAAGTAATAAAATAAATAAAAATAAATTTCCAAACAATCAGTTCCCTTAAAAATTTTGTGAAATAAACAAAATTTATTTATTAAATAAAATTAAATAAAATTTATTTTATGCCCCAGTGGTTTTGGAAGTCTCCTTATTAGCAGGGAAGGCTGCATATTGTTTGGGTATGTTTGAGGTTGTCTTTGTCCTTCATAGTTTCAATCCTAACTAGAACATTATAGAATGTATTGTGGTTCAGAACAATTCAATATCTAAATTGGTTAAGTGATATGCTGATTTTAAGCTATTAGTTCCTACATAGATAGAAACTCACATCTTTGCCAAGCCACAGAAAATACTGGAACATGTTGGATATCTTAAATACTACATTTTATTTTATGTGCACCCTTCCTTCGGTTTTATCTATGGGCAAGTATCTCAGAAAATGTCCAGGTTCTTCCTTCTTCTGCCATGCACCTCTCCAGGTTTTGTTTCCTTTTTCAGTTTCTGTTCTCCCCTCATGTTCCTGGATTTCTCCAGTGCCTGGTATGTCTTGATAGGACACTTACTTGAAAAGTCTGGATGGTTTTATTTTATTTTATTTTTTAATGTGAGTGCACTGTTGCTTTCTTCAGATACACAAGAAGAAGGCATCAGATCTTATTACAGATGGTCCTGAGCCACCATGTGGCTGCTGGAAAGTGAACTCAGGACCTCTAGAAGAGCAGTCAGTGCTCTTAACCACTGAGCCATCTCCCATCTCTCCAGCCCCAATAAAATTTCCTCCTCCTCCTCCTCCTCCCCCTCCTCCTCATCCTTGTCATCCTCCCCTCTTCTTCTTCTTCTTCTTCTTCTTCTTCTTCTTCTTCTTCTTCTTCTTCTTCTTCTTCTTCTTCTTCTTCTTCTTCTTCTTCTTCTTCTTCTTCTTCTTCTTCCTCCTTCTCCTCCTTCTCCTCCTTCTCCTCCTCCTCCTCCTCTTCCTCCTCCTCCTTCTCCTCTTCCTCCTCCTTCTCCTCCTCCTATTACCTGCCTTGATTTCAGATCAGGAGGAGGATAACAACTGGGCTGTAAAAAAGATTAATAATAATAATAATAATAATAATAATAATAATAATAATAGACCTAAGTATAAGATAGTAATTTCTCAGCAGAAGAAAGATAGATTTATTCTGTCCTTAGAAACATGGAATTCCTCTGGTAGGTTTCATGTGTGGGTACCCAATTTGCACTGTGTGTCACCCATTATTGCAGTGGAAAGGAAAAGACAGTAAATCACCCAGGCAAGTGTCGCTTATGCAAGGGAGGTGAAAGTTATACACACTCTTTCCTTTCATACTTCATTCACACAGTGTCATATAGCCTGAATCTGCTGTAGAAGGTGGCAAATAAATTCTGGGGATGATGATGAATTAAGGTACAGAGAACTAAACCCAAGATACCTACAAGTAAGAAATGGGCAATGAAACTTTGTATATAGTTTCCAAATTCTTTCTTTTTTTTTTTTTTTTTTTTTTTTTTTTTTTTGTGTTTTTTTTTTTTTTTTTTTTTTTTTGTTGTTTCTTTGGAAGTCTTTTTTTTAATTTTTTAATATTTTTATTACATATTTTCCTCAATTACATTTCCAATACTATCCCAAAAGTCCCCCATAGCGCCCCCCACTTCCCTACCCACCCATTCCCATTCTTTTGGCCCTGGCATTCCCCTATATTGGGGCATATAAAGTTTGCAAGTCCAATGGGCCTCTCTTTCCATTGATGGCGGACTAGGCCATCTTTCGATACATATGCAGCTAGAGACAAGAGCTCCAGGGTTCTGGTTAGTACATCACGTTGTTCCAACAATAGGGTTGCAGATCCCTTTAGCTCCTTGGGTACTTTCTCTAGCTTCTCCATTGGGAGCCCTGTGATACATCCAATAGCTGACTGTGAACATCCACTCCTGTGTTTGCTAGGCCCCGGCATCGTCTCACAAGAGACAGCTATATTTGGGTCCTTTCAGCAAAATCTTGCTAGTGTATGCAATGGTGACAGCGTTTAGAAGCTGATTATGGGACGGATCCCTGGATACAGCAGTCTCTAAATGGTCCATCCTTTCATCACAGCTACGAACTTTGTCTCTGTAACTCCTTCCCTGGGTGTTTTGTTCCCAATTCTGAGAAGGTGCACAGTGTCCACACTTTGGTCTTCATTCTTCTTGAGTTTCATGCGTTTATCAAATTGTATCTTATATCTTGGGTATCCTAAGTTTTGGGCTAATATCCACTTATCAGTGAATACATATTGTGTGAGTTCTTTTGTGATTGTGTTACTTCACTCAAGATGATGCCCTCTAGCTCCATCCATTTGGCTAGGAATTTCATAAATTCATTCTTTTTAATAGCTGAGTAGTACTCCATTGTGTAAATGTACCATAATTTCTGTATCCATTCCTCTGTTGAGGGACATCTGGGTTCTTTCCAGCTTCTGGCTATTATAAATAGGGCTGCTATGAACATAGTGGAGCATGTGTCCTTTTTACCGGTTGGGACATCTTCTGGATATATGCCCAGGAGAGGTATTGCTGGATCCTCCGGTAGTACTATGTCCAGTTTTCTGAGGAACCGCCAGACTGATTTCCAGAGTGGTTGTACAAGCTTGCAATCCCACCAACAATGGAGGAGTGTTCCTCTTTCTCCACATCCTCGCCAGCATCTGCTGTCACCTGAATTTTTGATCTTAGCCATTCTGACTGGTGTGAGGTGGAATCTCAGGGTTGTTTTGATTTGCATTTCCCTGATGATTAAGGATGTTGAACATTTTTTCAGGTGCTTCTCTGCCATTCGGTATTCCTCAGGTGAGAATTCTTTGTTCAGTTCTGAGCCCCATTTTTTAATGGGGTTATTTGACTTTCTGGAGTCCACCTTCTTGAGTTCTTTATATATATTGGATATTAGTCCCTTATCTGATTTTGGATAGGTGAAGATCCTTTCCCAATCTGTTGGTGGTTTTTTTGTCTTATTGATGGTGTCTTTAGCCTTGCAGAAGCTTTGTAGTTTCATGAGGTCCCACTTGTCAATTCTCGATCTTACAGCACAAGCCATTACTGTTCTATTCAGGAATTTTTCCCCTGTGCCCATATCTTCAAGGCTTTTCCCCACTTTCTCCTCTATAAGTTTCAGTGTCTCTGGTTTTATGTGAAGTTCCTTGATCCACTTAGACTTGACCTTAGTACAAGGAGATAGGAATGGATCGATTCGCATTCTTCTACATGTTAACAACCAGTTGTGCCAGCACCATTTGTTGAAAATGCTGTCTTTCTTCCACTGGATGTTTTTAGCTCCCTTGTCGAAGATCAAGTGACCATAGGTGTGTGGGTTCATTTCTGGGTCTTCAATTCTATTCCATTGGTCTATTTGTCTGTCACTATACCAGTACCATGCAGTTTTTATCACAATTGCTCTGTAGTAGAGCTTTAGGTCCGGCATGGTGATTCCACCAGAGGTTCTTTTATCCTTGAGAAGAGTTTTTGCTATCCTAGGTTTTTTGTTATTCCAGATGAATTTGCAGATTGCACTTTCTAATTCGTTGAAGAATTGATTTGGAATTTTGATGGGGATTGCATTGAATCTGTAGATTGCTTTTGGCAAGATAGCCATTTTTACAATGTTGATCCTGCCAATCCATGAGCATGGGAGATCTTTCCATCTTCTGAGATCTTCTATAATTTCTTTCTTCAGAGACTTGAAGTTTTTATTATATAGATCTTTCACTTCCTTAGTTAGAGTCACGCCAAGATATTTTATATTATTTGTGACTATTGAGAAGGGTGTTGTTTCCCTAATTTCTTTCTCAGCCTGTTTATTCTTTGTGTAGAGAAAGGCCATTGATTTGTTTGAGTTAATTTTATATCCAGCTACTTCACCGAAGCTGTTTATCAGGCTTAGGAGTTCTCTGGTGGAATTTTTAGGGTCCCTTATATATATTATCATATCATCTGCAAAAAGTGATATTTTGACTTCATCTTTTCCAATTTGTATCCCTTTGATCTCCTTTTGTTGTCGAATTGCTCTGGCTAGGACTTCAAGTACAATGTTGAATAGGTATGGAGAAAGTGGACAGCCTTGTCTAGTCCCTGATTTTAGAGGGATTGCTTCAAGCTTCTCACCATTTACTTTGATGTTGGCTACTGGTTTGGTGTAGATTGCTTTTATCATGTTTAGGTATGGGCCTTGAATTCCTGATCTTTCCAAGACTTTTATCATGAATGGGTGTTGGATCTTGTCAAATGCTTTTTCCGCATCTAAGGAGATGACCATGTGGTTTTTGTCTTTGAGTTTGTTTATATACTGGATTACGTTGATGGATTTCCGTATATTGAACCATCCCTGCATCCCTGGGATGAAACCTACTTGGTCAGGATGGATGATTGTTTTGATGTGTTCTTGGATTCGGTTAGCAAGAACTTTATTGAGGATTTTTGCATCAATATTCATAAGGGATATTGGTCTGAAGTTTTCTATCTTTGTTGGGTCTTTTTGTGGTTTAGGTATCAGAGTAATTGTGGCTTCATAGAATGAGTTGGGTAGAGTACCTTCTGTTTCTATTTTGTGGAATAGTTTGTGAAGAACTGGGATTAGATCTTCTTTGAAGGTCTGATAGAACTCTGAACTAAACCCATCTGGTCCTGGGCTTTTTTTAGTTGGGAGACTATTAATGACTGCTTCTATTTCTTTGGGGGATATAGGGCTGTTTAGATCATTAACCTGATCTTGATTCAACTTTGGTACCTGGTATCTGTCTAGGAACTTCTCCATTTCATCCAGGTTCTCCAGTTTTGTTGAGTATAGCCTTTGGTAGAAGGATCTGATGGTGTTTTGGATGTCTTCAGGATCTGTTGTTATGTCTCCTTTTTCATTTCTGATTTTGTTAATTAGGATGCTTTCCCTGTGCCCTCTAGTGAGTCTGGCTAAGGGTTTATCTATCTTGTTGATTTTCTCAAAGAACCAGCTCCTTGATTGGTTGATTCTTTGAATAGTTTTTCTTGTTTCCACTTGGTTGATTTCACCCCTGAGTTTGATTATTTCCTGCCGTCTACTCCTCTTGGGTGAATTTGCTTCCTTTTGTTCTAGTGCTTTTAGGTGTGTTGTCAAGCTGCTAATGTGTGCTCTCTCTAGTTTTTTTTTGGAGGCACTCAGAGCTATGAGTTTTCCTCTTAGAAATGCTTTCATTGCGTCCCATAAGTTTGGGTATGTTGTGGCTTCATTTTCATTGAACTCTAAAAAGTCCTTAATTTCTTTCTTTATTCCTTCCTTGACCAAGGTATCATTGAGAAGAGTGTTGTTCAGTTTCCACGTGAAGGTTGGCTTTCTATTATTTATTTTGGTATTGAAGATCAGCCTTAGGCCATGGTGATCTGATAGGATGCATGGGACAATTTCAATATTTTTATATCTGTTGAGGCCTGCTTTGTGACCAATTATGTGGTCAATTTTGGAGAAGGTACCATGAGGTGCTGAGAAGAAGGTATATCCTTTTGTTTTAGGATAGAATGTTCTGTAGATATCTGCCAGATCCATTTGATTCATAGTTTCTCTTAGTTTCACTGTGTCCCTGTTTAGTTTCTGTTTCCATGATCTGTCCATTGGTGAAAGTGGTGTGTTGAAGTCTCCCACTATTATTGTATGAGGTGCAATGTGTGCTTTGAGCTTTACTAAAGTTTCTTTAATGAATGTGGCTGCCTTTGTATTTGGAGCATAGATATTCAGGATTGATAGTTCCTCTTGGAGGATTTTACCTTTGATGAGTATGAAGTGTCCCTCCCTGTCTTTTTTAATGACTTTGGGTTGGAAGTCAATCTTATCAGATATTAGAATGGCTACTCCAGCTTGTTTCTTCATGCCATTTGCTTGGAAAATTGTTTTCCAGCCTTTCATTCTGAGGTAGTGTCTATCCTTTTCTCTGAGATGAGTTTCCTGTAAGCAGCAAAATGTTGGGTCTTGTTTGTGTAGCCAGTTTGTTAGTCTATGTCTTTTTATCGGGGAGTTGAGTCCATTGATATTAAGAGATATTAAGGAAAAGTAATTGTTGTTTCCTGTTATTTTTGTTGTTAAAGTTGGCATTTTGTTCTTGTGGCTGTCTTCTTTTAGGTTTGTTGAGGGATTACCTTCTTGTTGTTTCTAGGGCGTGGTTCCTGTCCTTGTATTGGTTTTTTTCTGTTATTATCCTTTGAAGGGCTGGATTCGTGGAGAGATAATGTGTGAATTTGGTTTTGTCGTGGAATATTTTGGTTTCTCCATCTATGTTAATTGAGAGTTTGGCTGGGTATAGTAGCCTGGGCTGGAATTTGTGTTCTTTTAGTGTCTGTATAACGTCTGTCCAGGATCTTCTGGCTTTCATAGTCTCTGGTGAAAAATCTGGTGTAATTCTGATAGGCTTGCCTTTATATGTTACTTGGCCTTTTTCTCTTACTGCTTTTAGTATTCTATCTTTATTTAGAGCATTTGTTGCTCTGATTATTATGTGTCGGGAGGTATTTCTTTTCTGGTCTAGTCTATTTGGAGTTCTGTAGGCTTCTTGTATGTTCATGGGCATCTCTTTCTTTAGATTTGGGAAGTTTTCTTCTATAATTTTGTTGAAGATGTTTGCTGGTCCTTTGAGTTGAAAATCTTCATTCTCATCCACTCCTATTATCCGTAGGTTTGGTCTTCTCATTGCGTCCTGTATTTCTTGGATGTTTTGAGTTAGGATCTTTTTGCATTTTACATTTTCCTTGATTGTTCTGCCGATGTTCTCTATGGAATCTTCTGCACCTGAGATTCTCTCTTCCATCTCTTGTATTCTGTTGCTGATGCTCGTATCTATGGTTCCAGATTTCTTTCCTAGGGTTTCTATCTCCAGTGTTGCCTCATTTTGGGTTTTCTTTATTGTGTCTACTTCCCTTTTTAGGTCTAGTATGGTTTTGTTCATTTCCATCATCTGTTTGGATGTGTTTTCCTGTTTTTCTGTAAGGACTTCTACCTGTTTGATTATGTTATCGTGTTTTTCTTTAAGGATTTGTAACTCTTTAGCAGTGTTCTCCTGCAATTCTTTAAGGGATTTTTGTGCTTTCTCTTTATTGTCTTCTGCCTGTTTAGCAGTGTTCTCCTGCATTTCTTTAAGTGTGTTATTAAAGTCCTTCTTGAAGTTCTCCATCATCATCAGGAGATATGCTTTTAAATCCGTGTCTAGCTTTTCCGGTGTGTTGGGGTGCCCTGGACTGGGCGAAGTGGGGGTGCTGGGTTCTGATGATGGTGAGTGGTCTTGGTTTCTGTTAGTAAGATTATTACGTTTACCTTTCGCCATCTGGTAATCTCTGGGGTTAGTTGTTATCGTTGTCACTGTTTAAAGATTGGAGCAGAAGCTGTGTTCCACTCACCAGCAGTCTCTAAATCCTGCGGCGGGGGTCGTGGGTAGCTGACGGTACCCCGGTGCTGGTCCAGCCGGAAGAGGCCTGTGGTCCTACACAGGCCGTTTTTCTGCTTCCCTAACTAATGCAGTCTCTGGTCCCGCGTGCAATTGGATTGGAGCAGAAGCTGTGTTCCACTCTCCAGAAGTCTTAAGATCCTGTGGTGGGTGTTGTGGGTAGCTGGTGAGTGTCAGCCGACTCTGCGCCCCAGCTGCCCCGGTGCTTTTCTGACCGGAAGAGGGTTGTGGCCCTATGTAGGCTGGATTTCTCTCTCCCCAACCAGAGCAGTCTCAGGTCCCGCGTGATTGGACTGGAGCAGAAGCTGTGTTCCACTCACCAGCAGTCCCAAAATCCTGCGGCGGGGGTCGTGGGTAGCTGGCGGGTGTCAGGCAACCCTGTGCTCCCGCTACCCCGGCGCTGATCCGGCCGGATGAGGCCTGTGGCCCTACTCAGGCCGGTTTCTGCTTCCCTAACAAATGCAGTCTCAGGTCCCGCGCAATTGGATTGGAGCTGAAGCTGTGTTCCACTCACCAGCAGTCCCAAAATCCTGCGGCGGGGGTCGTGGGTAGCTGGCGGGTGTCAGGCAACCCTGCGCTCCCGCTACCCCGGCGCTGATCCAGCCGGATGAGGCCTGTGGTCCTACTCAGGCCGGTTTCTGCTTCCCTAACTAATGCAGTCTCAGGTCCCGCGCAATTGGATTGGAGCAGAAGCTGTGCTCCACTCACCAGAAGTCTTAAGATCCTGTGGCGGGTGTTGTGGGTAGCTGGCGAGTGTCAGCAGACCCTGCGCCCCAGCTGCCCCGGTGCTTTTCTGACCGGAAGAGGGTTGTGGCCCTATGTAGGCCGGATTTCTCTCTCCGCAACCAGAGCAGTCTCAGGTCCCGCGTGATTGGACTGGAGCAGAATTTCTGACCGGAAGAGGGTTGTGGCCCTATGTAGGCCGGATTTCTCTCTCCCCAACCAGAGCAGTCTCAGGTCCCGCGTGATTGGACTGGAGCAGAAGCTGTGTTCCACTCACCAGCAGTCCCAAAATCCTGCGGGGGGGGTCGTGGGTAGCTGGCGGGTGTCAGGCCACCCTGCGCTCCCGCTACCCCTGCGCTGATCCGGCCGGATGTGGCCTGTGGCCCTACTCAGGCCGGTTTCTGCTTCCCTAACTAATGCAGTCTCAGGTCCCGCGCAATTGGATTGGAGCTGAAGCTGTGTTCCACTCACCAGCAGTCCCAAAATCCTGCGGCAGGGGTCGTGGGTAGCTGGCGGGTGTCAGGCAACCCTGGCCGGATGAGGCCTGTGGTCCTACTCAGGCCGGTTTCTGCTTCCCTAACTAATGCAGTCTCAGGTCCCGCGCAATTGGATTGGAGCAGAAGCTGTGCTCCACTCACCAGAAGTCTTAAGATTCTGTGGCGGGTGTTGTGGGTAGCTGGCGAGTGTCAGCAGACCCTGCGCCCCAGCTGCCCCGGTGCTTTTCTGACCGGAAGAGGGTTGTGGCCCTATGTAGGCCGGATTTCTCTCTCCCCAACCAGAGCAGTCTCAGGTCCCGCGTGATTGGACTGGAGCAGAAGCTGTGTTCCACTCACCAGCAGTCCCAAAATCCTGCGGCGGGGGTCGTGGGTAGCTGGCGGGTGTCAGGCAACCCTGTGCTCCCGCTACCCCGGCGCTGATCCGGCAGGATGAGGCCTGTGGCCCTACTCAGGCCGGTTTCTGCTTCCCTAACTAATGCAGTCTCAGGTCCCGCGCAATTGGATTGGAGCTGAAGCTGTGTTCCACTCACCAGCAGTCCCAAAATCCTGCGGCGGGGGTCGTGGGTAGCTGGCGGGTGTCAGGCAACCCTGCGCTCCCGCTACCCCGGCGCTGATCCAGCCGGATGAGGCCTGTGGTCCTACTCAGGCCGGTTTCTGCTTCCCTAACTAATGCAGTCTCAGGTCCCGCGCAATTGGATTGGAGCTGAAGCTGTGTTCCACTCACCAGCAGTCCCAAAATCCTGCGGCGGGGGTCGTGGGTAGCTGGCGGGTGTCAGGCAACCCTGCGCTCCCGCTACCCCGGCGCTGATCCAGCCGGATGAGGCCTGTGGTCCTACTCAGGCCGGTTTCTGCTTCCCTAACTAATGCAGTCTCAGGTCCCGCGCAATTGGATTGGAGCAGAAGCTGTGCTCCACTCACCAGAAGTCTTAAGATCCTGTGGCGGGTGTTGTGGGTAGCTGGCGAGTGTCAGCAGACCCTGCGCCCCAGCTGCCCCGGTGCTTTTCTGACCGGAAGAGGGTTGTGGCCCTATGTAGGCCGGATTTCTCTCTCCGCAACCAGAGCAGTCTCAGGTCCCGCGTGATTGGACTGGAGCAGAATTTCTGACCGGAAGAGGGTTGTGGCCCTATGTAGGCCGGATTTCTCTCTCCCCAACCAGAGCAGTCTCAGGTCCCGCGTGATTGGACTGGAGCAGAAGCTGTGTTCCACTCACCAGCAGTCCCAAAATCCTGCGGGGGGGGTCGTGGGTAGCTGGCGGGTGTCAGGCCACCCTGCGCTCCCGCTACCCCTGCGCTGATCCGGCCGGATGTGGCCTGTGGCCCTACTCAGGCCGGTTTCTGCTTCCCTAACTAATGCAGTCTCAGGTCCCGCGCAATTGGATTGGAGCTGAAGCTGTGTTCCACTCACCAGCAGTCCCAAAATCCTGCGGCAGGGGTCGTGGGTAGCTGGCGGGTGTCAGGCAACCCTGGCCGGATGAGGCCTGTGGTCCTACTCAGGCCGGTTTCTGCTTCCCTAACTAATGCAGTCTCAGGTCCCGCGCAATTGGATTGGAGCAGAAGCTGTGCTCCACTCACCAGAAGTCTTAAGATTCTGTGGCGGGTGTTGTGGGTAGCTGGCGAGTGTCAGCAGACCCTGCGCCCCAGCTGCCCCGGTGCTTTTCTGACCGGAAGAGGGTTGTGGCCCTATGTAGGCCGGATTTCTCTCTCCCCAACCAGAGCAGTCTCAGGTCCCGCGTGATTGGACTGGAGCAGAAGCTGTGTTCCACTCACCAGCAGTCCCAAAATCCTGCGGCGGGGGTCGTGGGTAGCTGGCGGGTGTCAGGCAACCCTGTGCTCCCGCTACCCCGGCGCTGATCCGGCAGGATGAGGCCTGTGGCCCTACTCAGGCCGGTTTCTGCTTCCCTAACTAATGCAGTCTCAGTTCCCGCGCAATTGGATTGGAGCAGAAGCTGTGTTCCACTCACCAGCAGTCCCAAAATCCTGCGGCGGGGGTCGTGGGTAGCTGGCGGGTGTCAGGCAACCCTGCGCTCCCGCTACCCCGGCGCTGATCCAGCCGGATGAGGCCTGTGGTCCTACTCAGGCCGGTTTCTGCTTCCCTAACTAATGCAGTCTCAGGTCCCCCCAAATTCTTTCTTATGGAAAAATATGGAGGATTATAAGAAAAAATTATGTAGGATGAGAATAATTAAAAATAATAGTAAACACTGGAAATGTGAAAAATTGTGAATTCTGTCATAAATTCAGCAATTAAAGTAATTGTTTTAATGTGACTAGGATCTATAGTTACTAGGAATGGAGTTGAGGTGAGTTACAGGAGCTCAGTATATATGAGGGATATTGATGAAGTTATCCAAAGTAATGGAGTGAGCAAAAAGTGAGGCACTTGAATATGTATTAGAAAATGTACAGCTCAGATGGTGAAGAACAGTATAATTGGGAACTTGGAATTTTTAAGTTAAAAAGTTGCATGCTTGTCAAGGAAATCACTAGAGGAAGATATTGCTGGAGGTATGTTTTATCAAAAGAGTCAAAAGAGGCTAAACACTTTCAAAGGGAGTTGAGTTGGTAAAGAGGCAGACAAGAGTAATTTCAAAAGAGAATTTGAAAGTGTTAGAACATGAGAAGCAGGTTGTTGAAGCAATAATCCAAGAAAGATCATGATGTTTACAATGATAGGATATGGTTACTTGATGGTCTGCTCATTTATGTAAGTCTCACAAGGTGGCAATACTAAAAATGGGCTAACCCAAGAATACTCAAGTGCATTACAGTTTTCTTTTTTTTTTAATATTTTTATTACAAATTTTCCTCAGTTACATTTCCAATGCTATCCCAAAAGTCCCCCATAGCGCCCCCCACTTCCCTACCCACCCATTCCCATTCTTTTGGCCCTGGCATTCCCCTATATTGGGGCATATAAAGTTTGCAAGTCCAATGGGCCTCTCCTTCCAGTGATGGCCGACTAGGCCATCTTTCGATACATATGCAGCTAGAGACAAGAGCTCCGGGGTTCTGGTTAGTACATCATGTTGTTCCAACAATAGGGTTGCAGATCCCTTTAGCTCCTTAGGTACTTTCTCTAGCTTCTCCATTGGGAGTCCTGTGATACATCCAATAGCTGACTGTGAACATCCACTCCTGTGTTTGCTAGGCCCCGGCATCGTCTCACATGAGACACCTATATTTGGGTCCTTTCAGCAAAATCTTGCTAGTGTATGCAATGGTGTCAGCATTTAGAAGCTGCTTATGGGATGGATCCCTGGATACTGCAGTCTCTAAATGGTCCATCCTTTCATCACAGCTACGAACTTTGTCTCAGTAACTCCTTCCCTGGGTGTTTTGTTCCCAATTCTAAGAAGGGGCACAGTATCCACACTTTGGTCTTCATTCTTCTTGAGTTTCATGCGTTTAGCAAATTGTATCTTATATCTTGGGTATCCTAAGTTTTGGGCTAATATCCACTTATCAGTGAATACATATTGTGTGAGTTCTTTTGTGATTGTGTTACTTCACTCAAGATGATGCCCTCCAGGTCCATCCATTTGGCTAGGAATTTCATAAATTCATTCTTTTTAATAGCTGAGTAGTACTCCATTGTGTAAATGTACCATAATTTCTGTATCCATTCCTCTGTTGAGGGACATCTGGGTTCTTTCCAGCTTCTGGCTATTATAAATAGGGCTGCTATGAACATAGTGGAGCATGTGTCCTTTTTACCGGTTGGGACATCTTCTGGATATATGCCCAGGAGAGGTATTGCTGGATCCTCCGGTAGTACTATGTCCAATTTTCTGAGGAACCGCCAGACTGATTTCCAGAGTGGTTGTACAAGCTTGCAATCCCACCAACAATGGAGGAGTGTTCCTCTTTCTCCACATCCTCGCCAGCATCTGCTGTCACCTGAATTTTTGATCTTAGCCATTCTGACTGGTGTGAGGTGGAATCTCAGGGTTGTTTTGATTTGCATTTCCCTGATGATTAAGGATGTTGAACATTTTTTCAGGTGTTTCTCTGCCATTCGGTATTCCTCAGGTGAGAATTCTTTGTTCAGTTCTGAGCCCCATTTTTTAATGGGGTTATTTGACTTTCTGGAGTCCACCTTCTTGAGTTCTTTATATATATTGGATATTAGTCCCTTATCTGATTTAGGATAGGTGAAGATCCTTTCCCAATCTGTTGGTGGTTTTTTTGTCTTATTGATGGTGTCTTTAGCATTGCAGAAGCTTTGCAGTTTCATGAGGTCCCACTTGTCAATTCTCAATCTTACAGCACAAGCCATTACTGTTCTATTCAAGAATTTTTCCCCTGTGCCCATATCTTCAAGGCTTTTCCCCACTTTCTCCTCTATAAGTTTCAGTGTCTCTGGTTTTATGTGAAGTTCCTTGATCCACTTAGACTTGACCTTAGTACAAGGAGATAGGAATGGATCGATTCGCCTTCTTCTACATGTTAACAACCAGTTGTGCCAGCACCATTTGTTGAAAATGCTGTCTTTCTGCCACTGGATGTTTTTAGCTCCCTTGTCGAAGAACAAGTGACCATAGGTGTGTGGGTTCATTTCTGGGTCTTCAATTCTATTCCATTGGTCTATTTGTCTGTCACTATACCAGTACCATGCAGTTTTTATCACAATTGCTCTGTAGTAGAGCTTTAGGTCCGGCATGGTGATTCCACCAGAGGTTCTTTTATCCTTGAGAAGAGTTTTTGCTATCCTAGGTTTTTTGTTATTCCAGATGAATTTGCAGATTGCACTTTCTAATTCGTTGAAGAATTGATTTGGAATTTTGATGGGGATTGCATTGAATCTGTAGATTGCTTTTGGCAAGATAGCCATTTTTACAATGTTGATCCTGCCAATCCATGAGCATGGGAGATCTTTCCATCTTCTGAGATCTTCTATCATTTCTTTCTTCAGAGACTTGAAGTTTTTATTATACAGATCTTTCACTTCCTTAGTTAGAGTCACGCCAAGATATTCTATATTATTTGTGACTCTTGAGAAGGGTGTTGTTTCCCTAATTTCTTTCTCAGCCTGTTTATTCTTTGTGTAGAGAAAGGCCATTGATTTGTTTGAGTTAATTTTATATCCAGCTACTTCACCGAAGCTGTTTATCAGGCTTAGGAGTTCTCTGGTGGAATTTTTAGGGTCCCTTATATATACTATCATATCATCTGCAAAAAGTAATATTTTGACTTCATCTTTTCTAATTTGCATCCCTTTGATCTCCTTTTGTTGTCGAATTGCTCTGGCTAGGACTTCAAGTACAATGTTGAATAGGTATGGAGAAAGTGGAGAGTCTTGTCTAGTCCCTGATTTTAGTGGGATTGCTTCAAGCTTCTCACCATTTACTTTGATGTTGGCTACTGGTTTTCTGTAGATTGCTTTTATCATGGTTAGGTATGGGCCTTGAATTCCTGATCTTTCCAAGACTTTTATCATGAATGGGTGTTGGATCTTGTCAAATGTTTTTTCTGCATCTAAGGAGATGACCATGTGGTTTTTGTCTTTGAGTTTGTTTACATAATGGATTACGTTGATGGATTTCCATATATTGAACCATCCCTGCATCCCTGGGATGAAACGTACTTGGTCAGGATGGATGATTGTTTTGATGTGTTCTTGGATTCGGTTAGCAAGAACTTTATTGAGGATTTTTGCATCAATATTCATAAGGGATATTGGTCTGAAGTTTTCTATCTTTGTTGGGTCTTTTTGTGGTTTAGGTATCAGAGTAATTGTGGTTTCATAGAATGAGTTGGGTAGAGTACCTTCTGTTTCTATTTTGTGGAATAGTTTGTGAAGAACTGGGATTAGATCTTCTTTGAAGGTCTGATAGAACTCTGCACTAAACCCATCTGGTCCTGGGCTTTTTTTAGTTGGGAGACTATTAATGACTGCTTCTATTTCTTTGGGGGATATAGGGCTGTTTAGATCATTAACCTGATCTTGATTCAACTTTGGTACCTGGTATCTGTCTAGGAACTTCTCCATTTCATCCAGGTTCTCCAGTTTTGTTGAGTATAGCCTTTGGTAGAAGGATCTGATGGTGTTTTGGATGTCTTCAGGATCTGTTGTTATGTCTCCTTTTTCATTTCTGATTTTGTTAATTAGGATGCTTTCCCTGTGCCCTCTAGTGAGTCTGGCTAAGGGTTTATCTATCTTGTTGATTTTCTCAAAGAACCAGCTCCTCGATTGGTTGATTCTTTGAATAGTTCTTCTTGTTTCCACTTGGTTGATTTCGCCCCTGAGTTTGATTATTTCCTGCTGTCTACTCCTCTTGGGTGAATTTGCTTCCTTTTATTCTAGTGCTTTTAGGTATGTTGTCAAGCTGCTAATGTGTGCTCTCTCTAGTTTCCTTTTGGAGGCACTCAGAGCTATGAGTTTTCCTCTTAGAAATGCTTTCATTGCGTCCCATAAGTTTGGGTATGTTGTGGCTTCATTTTCATTGAACTCTAAAAAGTCCTTAATTTCTTTCTTTATTCCTTCCTTTACCAAGGTATCATTGAGAAGAGTGTTGTTCAGTTTCCACGTGAAGGTTGGCTTTCTATTATTTATTTTGTTATTGAAGATCAGCCTTAGTCCATGGTGATCTGATAGGATGCATGGGCAATTTCAAAATTTTTGTATCTGTTGAGGCCTGTTTTGTGACCAATTATGTGGTCAATTTTGGAGAAGGTACCATGAGGTGCTGAAAAGAAGGTATATCCTTTTGTTTTAGGATAGAATGTTCTGTAGATATCTGCCAGATCCATTTGATTCATAATTTCTGTTAGTTTCACTGTGTCCCTGTTTAGTTTCTGTTTCCATGATCTGTCCATTGGTGAAAGTGGTGTGTTTAAGTCTCCCACTATTATTGTATGAGGTGCAATGTGTGCTTTGAGATTTACCAAAGTTTCTTTAATGAATGTGGCTGCCTTTGTATTTGGAGCATAGATATTCAGGATTGATAGTTCCTCTTGGAGGATTTTACCTTTGATGAGTATGAAGTGTCCCTCCCTGTCTTTTTTAATGACTTTGGGTTGGAAGTCAATCTTATCAGATATTAGAATGGCTACTCCAGCTTGTTTCTTCATACCATTTGCTTGGAAAATTGTTTTCCAGCCTTTCATTCTGAGGTAGTGTCTATCTTTTTCTCTGAGATGAGTTTCCTGTAAGCAGCAAAATGTTGAGTCTTGTTTGTGTAGCCAGTTTGTTAGTCTATGTCTTTTTATCGGGGAGTTGAGTCCATTGATATTAAGAGATATTAAGGAAAAGTAATTGTTGTTTCCTATTATTTTTGTTGTTAAAGTTGGCATTCTGTTCTTGTGGCTGTCTTCTTTTAGGTTTGTTGAGGGATTACCTTCTTGTTGTTTCTAGGGCGTGGTTCCTGTCCTTGTATTGGTTTTTTTCTGTTATTATCCTTTGAAGGGCTGGATTCGTGGAGAGATAATGTGTGAATTTGGTTTTGTCGTGGAATACTTTGGTTTCTCCATCTATGTTAATTGAGAGTTTGGCTGGGTATAGTAGCCTGGGCTGGAGTTTGTGTTCTTTTAGTGTCTGTATAACATCCGTCCAGGATCTTCTGGCTTTCATAGTCTCTGGTGAGAAATCTGGTGTAATTCTGATAGGCTTGCCTTTATATGTTACTTGGCCTTTTTCTCTTACTGCTTTTAGTATTCTATCTTTATTTAGAGCATTTGTTGTTCTGATTATTATGTGTCGGGAGGTATTTCTTTTCTGGTCCAGTCTATTTGGAGTTCTGTAGGCTTCTTGTATGTTCATGGGCATCTCTTTCTTTAGATTTGGGAAGTTTTCTTCTATAATTTTGTTGAAGATGTTTGCTGGTCCTTTGAGTTGAAAATCTTCATTCTCATCCACTCCTATTATCCGTAGGTTTGGTCTTCTCATTGTGTCCTGTATTTCTTGGATGTTTTGAGTTAGGATCTTTTTGCATTTTACATTTTCCTTGATTGTTGTGCCGATGTTCTCTATGGAATATTCTGCACCTGAGATTCTCTCTTCCATCTCTTGTATTCTGTTGCTGATGCTCGTATCTATGGTTCCAGATTTCTTTCCTAAGGTTTCTATCTCCAGTGTTGCCTCATTTTGGGTTTTCTTTATTGTGTCTATTTCCCTTTTTAGGTCTAGTATGGTTTTGTTCATTTCCATCATCTGTTTGGATGTGTTTTCCTGTTTTTCTGTAAGGACTTCTACCTGTTTGATTATGTTATCCTGTTTTTCTTTAAGGATTTGTAACTCTTTAGCAGTGTTCTCCTGCAATTCTTTAAGGGATTTTTGTGCTTCCTCTTTACTGTCTTCTACCTGTTTACCAGTGTTCCTTTGTATTTCTTTAAGTGTGTTATTAATGTCCTTCTTGAAGTCCTCTACCATCATCATGAGATATGCTTTTAGATCCGTGTCTAGCTTTTCCGGTGTGTTGGGGTGCCCTGGACTGGGCGAAGTGGGAGTGCTGGGTTCTGATGATGGTGAGTGGTCTTGGTTTCTGTTAGTAAGATTATTAAGTTTACCTTTCGCCATCTGGTAATCTCTGGGGTTAGTTGTTGTCGTTGTCACTGTTTAAAGATTGGAGCAGAAGCTTTGTTCCACTCACCAGCAGTCTCAAAATCCTGTGGCGGGGGTCGTGGGTAGCTGGCAGGTGTCAGCCGACCCTGTGCTCTAGCTACCCTGGTGCTGGTCCGGCCGGAAGAGGCCTGTGGCCCTACTCAGGCCGGATTTCTGCTTCCCTAACTAATGCAGTCTCAGGTCCCTCGGGCAATTGGATTGGAGCAGAAGCTGTGTTCCACTCACCAGAAGTCTTAAGATCCTGTGGCGGGTGTTGTGGGTAGCTGGCGAGTGTCAGCTGACCCTGCGCCCTAGCTACCTTGGTGCTTTTCTGACTGGAAGAGGCTTGTGGCCCTACTCAGTCCGGATTTCTGCCTCCCCAACCCGCATTACAGTTTTCATATAAATATTTGTGATATAGAAGATACATATCTGATTTACTATGAACAAGACATTTGTTTTAAATTAAATATGGTCTTGATATTTATTTATTTTGTTCAGCTTCCCCATAGGTGATTACATGGCCCAATAGCAAACACATTCAAAGCCATGAGTGTTATAAGGATTAACATTTTAAAGCAACTCACCTAATCACACAGACTGCTTTTCATTAGTTAAATCATCTTTAATTGCTTGCTGCTATTGTTTGCATTCCCTCAAGGTATCAAATGAGGAGAAATCATAGTTGAACAAGTCAGAGCATGTTAAGAAATTAAATATTCAAACTTGGTGCCAAGTCTAAATAAGTGTCAATTGAGGGACAAAGGATAAAGAGAACAGTGAAGTTTCATAGAAAAAAAATGAATAAACTATGTCCTTTGAAGAATATCTGAAAAAGAAAAAGTTAATTAAATAGAGTAATCATAGGTGGCATTAGAAAGGCCGAGGGAGGGAGGGGGAGGAGAGGAAGGGAGAGGTAGAGGGAGAGGAAGGAGGAGGGAGAGGGGGAGAGAGAACTCCAATGCTAATAGATTTGTTGAAATGTAAAAGGAGGCATGATTCAACAGAGGTAAAGAGATAAACTGAAGGCACATAAGTTGAATCAAGTCAAGACTGGGAAACATCTTGAAGGCTTAATACAGAATGTGCTCTTTTTTTTCCTCTAAAGGTAACTGGAACTGTAATTCTGGAACCATGTGGGCAATGACTTAGAAAAGCAACACAAGACAGGGACATAATTTGAAAAGTCAATATACCAGTTCATAAGAGATGAATGTATTCTAAATTGCAAGATTGAGATGAGAATGGAGAACATGACTATAAAAAAGAAAGATAAAGGAAGAAAAGGAAGAAGGAAGGAGGGGAGGGAAGAAGGGAGGGGGGAGGGAGGGAGAGAGGGAGGGAGGGAAGGAGGGGGAAGGAAAGAAGGAAGGAAGGAAAGGAATGCATTTGGCAAGGAGTCAAAGAGAGAATTTGAATCCAAAGCTGTGGAGCTTGATAATTGAGGTGTTATTTTCCCCACACCCTACAATGTATCATTTATACTGATTCTGCTGATGATCAAAATTTTACAGATTCTTCATGGTTGGGCTACAATATCTAGTACCACCAAGGACAAGAAGAAGTAGGGAATGCAAAATAACTTGTCTGAAATCACTCAGTTAAAGAGCATCAGAGCTCAAAGTTGTCAAAAATATCCTGTGGACAACAGATAGCATCTTCAACAAATGGTGTTGTGAAAACTGGATGTAGAAGAATGAAATTAGGCCCTCATCTATCACCTTTGATACCTTATGGGATACAGGTGTAGGAAAGGACTTCCTGAAAAGAACTTCACGGAATTAAGACCCAGAGTTGACAAACATGATCTTATAAAACTAAGAAGCCTCTTCAAAGGTAAGGAAGTAAATTGTACGAAAGAAGAAGCCCACAGACTGGACATCTTACAGAGAAGCAAAGTAAACCAAGCCAAAACAACAACAAAGGAAAATATTAAAAAATAAGTTATGGATTTGAGCAAAAATTTCTCAAAATAATAAATAAAAATAGATAAGATATACATGTCAAAATGTTTATAATCCTTAGCTATTAGGGGATATAATCCTTAGCTATTAGGGGAATGCACATCAAACAACCCTGCATTTCATCTCACCATAGTCAGAATGTCTAGGAAAAACAGAACAACTGACAACCATTGCTGGAGAGGATGAGGAGAAAGGGAAACTGATTCACCATTGTTGGTATTGAAAAATATTGCAGCTACTCTGGGAATTGGTGCAGAGAGATTTTCAAAGGCAATAAAATAAAGTAAAATAAAACAAAATAAAATAAAAAATAAAACCAACCAACCAACCAAACAAACAAACAAAAACCTTACTATATCAGTTATCTATACCAAAGGACTCAACATCTTGTTCCCAGATACTTGATTAACAATGTTCATTACCATTCTATTCACAGTAGATAGGAAATGAAAACAACCGAAGTGGCCTTCAATTGACTAGTAGATAATGCAAATGTGGTACGTATACATAATGGAATAGCATTCACCTGTAAAAAAAAAAAAATGAAATAATGAAGTATGAGGTAGGCCAGACCCAGAAAGGCACATGCCACAGTCCTTTCTTGTCTGTGGTTACTAGTTCCTATTCTTCTGATGGAAGCCCATAGCCATCTGTAACTACTGAAATGAGAAATGTTAGAAGGTTACGTGGGAGTATGGAGGATGACAGGGTAGACAGAGGAATACTAAGGTAGAAAGAACATGGGGGATCCCACAAACAAGGGACATTTAATTGGCATGGAGAAAGAAGGTCCATAAAACCCTGAGATCTGGAAGACTTCTGTGAGAAGGCTTCTCCTAGAAATAACAGGGAACCATGACTACTCAGTAATATGATTGCCTAAACAAGACCTGGACAAGGAAATACCTGTAGGCAGGTTAATATGAAAGGGGGAAATCTCAGAGGGCCTCACCCCTAGTCAAAGAACTACAATTTACTAAGGAATCATGAAACTGGGATAATTAGTCTTCTACAGGGATAGGATAAGTCCTTTGCTTTGGTTTTCTATATCAAATTACATACATACAAGCAGCACTAAATGGACTTATCAGGTTGTACTCATATAGTTGTGCATATGTGTATGTAACAATAACACTTAAAGAAAAAGTGGTCCTGAATTTGAGAGGGAGCAAGAAGTGGAGGATGGGGGGAGGATGGGGGAGGGCAGAGACAGGAAAGAGAAAAACAGATTGTATAATTTAATTTTAATTGAAAATCAAGAAACAAAAGTCTCTCAAAGCTAAAATATGAACAGAAAGCCATAGATTACTGTTGACAATGTTTCTAAGCTTCAGTGCCCTTATCTATAGGAGGACAATTTTAATAGTGTCCCTCTTAAAGAAATATTGTGAAAATTAAAGGGACAAAATGTCTGTGTAAAAGTTCCTATGGTCTCATCACACCACAGTGTCACATGGCAGAGATTTTACAAGGAAAGTTTGCATAGGTGTTAAACACAGTGAGAATTGATGGAAATTTATGAGCCCTAGCATTTATGTTATCAAAGCAGCTGAAAGGAGGGGACACACAGATAGCTGGCAAAGGACATTTAATATGGAATTCTACAAGGAAGTAGAACAGTCTTTAGAGTTCAATCCTATCATGCCTATGTGGAAACTGCTATCACTCAGTCCTGTGATACAGTTCAATGATTAGAGGCTCTTGTATACAGGTCTGGTGACCTGAGTTGGATCCCTTGATCCCACAAAGTAGCAGGACAAGACTCCTAATAGTTGTCCTGTGTTCTGCCCACCCCCCCCATACTAGTATGGGCACATCTTCCTGCACACACACACACACACATTGATATAAATCAAATAATATATATATATATATATATATATATATATATATATATATATACATTTCCTTTTAAGAAAATACTACAGTGACATCAATGTGTTACATGTGGTGAGATTTTTGGCCAAAGGGGCACCAAAGGAACCCTCAAATAACTCAGTCTATTGTCTAGGCTATTGGTTGTTCTTCTCAATTTTATAGGAAGATCCTATTAATGAAGACAACATTTACATATCTCATTGAACACGGAGAGGGTGAGATGGCACCCAACTACAGCCTTTGGCCCTACTGCCTACACTGTTTATGCTACTGGAATGTGCACTGCATGCTGCCAGGGGAGAAAAAGGTAACAGTCAACACTGCTGCAAACCCTGTGGTCTACAATGATGTCCTGACAGAATGATATGCTGGAGCAATCGTGGTATAAAATTCATGGTAGTAACCAACCACTTCCTGACCAGATTTAAGGCTCACTCCAAGAAATAGAACATGTGCCTGGCATGACTTGATTGGCCAAAATCTGAGACTAGGTCAATTATAGACCTAGAGAAAAACCAACAATTATTATTCTGCTGAAAGAACATAGCAATAAAATGAGTCTTAATGTCATTCTGGTATACCCACGTATCATTCTCTGGTTCAGCCATCATGAGAAAATCTTCTCCTGCAGTGGATGGGAACTAAAACAGAGAACAACAACTAGGCAATGTGCAGACATAGAGACTTTGGAACGTTCAGTCCTAAGGGAGATATCTTTAGTCAACTCCTCTTTCTGGCCTCAGGGTTCTATGCAGAAGAGGAGGCAGAAGATCATAAGAGCCAGAAGGATGGAAGACACCAAGGAAACAAAGGCCTTAGAAACACAGAAGGATTGATGCACATGTGCATTTACATAGTCTGTGGCAGCATGCACAAGAGATGCATAAATGCAAGTTCAACAGTGTCCTAGTCCTGAGAGGGAAAACCAATGGATTATCACTGGGTATACACACCACACTTAAGAGTTAGGCACCAATTCCTTAAAATCTTGTAATTTCAGCTGAAATGCATAAAGAATGGTTTCTTGCTGGCAAATTGACTTTTCTTCCATATATGTCAGCTTGCCCATTACTGTTAACAGAACACCTGGTATGTGATTGTAAACGCTATAATCATGCTTGTTTTGGAGAAAAGTCGTTGATTTGACAATAAACTTTTACAATAAAAAAAATAAGAGTTAGGCACTATGTCCAGTAGTAGATGGCCAGTATGACAAGAATTCAGTAATATTTCTGTAGATTTATTTATTTTTGTCTCGTATCACTTTGTTTGGGCATTTTTAACCTTACTTGTCTTTTGCATCTATGCTATACTGTTTTGCGTTTCAATGTTTGTGTGTATGTGTGTATGTGTTTCTAGTGGTTTTTTATTTGTTTTTATATTTTAAATTCTGATTTGTCATTTTTATTTGTCTGTTTTTTTAAGAGAGAAAGGATGAAGGTGTGCAGTTTGAACAGTGGGAAGGTAGGATGGCTCTGGGATGGGAGGAGGGAGGTGAAACTGTGATGAGAATATAGTGTAAGAAAAGTATTTTCAATAAGGAATAAGTTTACTCCCAAATAGGAAATACTACTCTACCAAAAATGAAACAAGAGTAACTTCTGGGCAGCTATCAGCACTATATTGTTATTTATAGCAATTCCATGTACAAGAAAAATAACTATTGAAAATACTATTAAATGAAAATAGTTTCATTCATCATTTAACCATCTTGAAGAAATAAAATTCCTAGTGTGTACCAAGCAGTTTTCCCTCAATTTTATTACCTTAATAAATAAATGTCTATGATATGTTTTCTAAAGAAAATATGCTGTAGTGGGCTGATAGGCTTTCCACGAATCATACTTGGAAAGTGATTCTCAACATCTAATTGAAATTGTGTTATCCACTCAAAAATTTAAAATTAACCCACTCAAGGCAAAGAGGTCATAGATAAGCTAAAATGACATACTCAAATTGAGGATTTGCTTTCGAGGAATATTTGTTCAGCTATTGTGTTTCTTTTAAATAATAGTTTAAAAGCAACAGAATATACCAATTCTTTTTTAAATATATTTTTATTACATATTTTCCTCAATTACATATCCAATGCTATCCCAAAAGTCCCCCATACCCTCCCCCCAAGAGGAACTCTCAATTCTGAATATCTATGCTACAAATGCAAGGGCATCTAAGAACACATTAAAGCAATCATCCATCCTGACCAAGTAGGTTTTATTCCAGGGATGCAGGGATGGTTTAATATACGGAAATCCATCAACGTAATCCATTATGTAAACAAACTCAAAGACAAAAACCACATAATATTCTCGTTAGATGCGGAAAAAGCATTCGACAAGATCCAACAACCATTCATGATAAAAGTCTTGGAAAGATCAGGAATTCAAGGCCCATACCTAACCATGATAAAAGCAATCTACAGCAAACCAGTAGCCAACATCAAAGTAAATGGTGAGAAGCTTGAAGCAATCCCACTAAAATCAGGGAGTAGACAAGACTGTCCACTCTCCCCATACCTAGTCAACATTGTACTTGAAATCCTAGCCAGAGCAATTCGACAACAAAAGGAGATCAAGGGGATACAAATTGGAAAAGATGAAGTCAAAATATCACTTTTTGCAGATGATATGATAGTATATATAAGTAACCCTAAAAATTCCACCAGAGAACTCCTAAACCTGATAAACAGTTTCGGTGAAGTAGCTGGATGTAAAATTAACTCAAACAAGTCAATGGCCTTTCTCTACACAAAGAATAAACAGGCTGAGAAAGAAATTAGGGAAACAACACCCTTCTCAAGAGTCACAAATAATATAGAATATCTTGGCGTGACTCTAACTAGGGAAGTGAAAGATCTGTATAATAAAAACTTCAAGTCTCTGAAGAAAGAAATTATAGAAGATCTCAGAAGATGGAAAGATCTCCCATGCTCATGGATTGGCAGGATCAACATTGTAAAAATGGCTATCTTGCCAAAAGCAATCTACAGATTCAATGCAATCCCCATCAAAATTCCAAATCAATTCTTCAACGAATTAGAAAGTGCAATCTGCAAATTCATCTGGAATAACAAAAAACCTAGGATAGCAAAAACTCTTCTCAAGGATAAAAGAACCTCTGGTGGAATCACCATGCCTGACCTAAAGCTGTACTACAGAGCAATTGTGATAAAAATCTGCATGGTACTGGTATACTGACAGACAAGTAGACCAATGGAACAGAATTGAAGACCCAGAAATGAACCCACACACCTATGGTCACTTGATCTTTGACAAGGGAGCTAAAACCATCCAGTGGAAAAAAGACAGCATTTTCAACAAATGGTGCTGGCACAACTGGTGGTTATCATGTAGAAGAATGCGAATTGATCAATTCCTATCTCCTTGTACTACGGTCAAATCTAAGTTGATTAAGGAACTCCACATAACACCAGAGACACTGAAACTTATAGAGGAGAAAGTAGGGAAAAGCCTTGAAGATATGGGTACAGGGGAAAAATTCCTGAATAGAACAGTAATGGCTTGTGCTGTAAGATCGAGAATTGATAAATGGGACCTCATACAGTTGCAAAGCTTCTGCAGGGCAAAAGACACCGTCAATAAGACAAGAAGACCACCAACAGATTGGGAAAGGATCTTTACCTATCCTAAATCAGATAGGGGACTAATATCCAATATATGTTAAAAACTCAAGAAGGTGGACTCCAGAAAATCAAATAACCCCATTAAAAATGGGACTCAGAGCAGAACAGAGAATTCTCATCTGAGGAATGCCGAATGGCAGAGAAGCACCTGAGGAAATGTTCAACATCCTTAATCATCAGGGAAATGCAAATCAAAACAATCCTGAGATTCCACCTCACACCAGTCAGAATGGCTAAGATCAAAAATTCAGGTGATAGCAGAAGCTGGGGAGGATGTGGAGAAAGAGGAACACTCCTCCACTGTTGGTGGGATTGCAAACTTGTACAACCACTCTGGAAATCAGTCTGGCGGTTCCTTAGAAAATTGGACATAGTACTTCCGGAGGATCCAGCAATACCTCTCCTGGGCATATATCCAGAAGATGTTCCAACCGGTAAGAAGGACACATGCTCCAGTATGTTCATAGCAGCCTTATTTATAATAGCCAGAGCTGGAAAGAACCCAGATGACCCTCAACAGAGGAATGGATACAGAAAATGTGGTACATTTACACAATGGAGTACTACTCAGCTATTAAAAAGAATGAATTTATGAAATTCCTAGGCAAATAGATGGATCTGGAGGGCATCATCCTGAGTGAGGTAACCCAATCACAAAGGAACTCACACAATATGTACTCACTGATAAGTGGATATCAGCCCAGAAACTTAGGATACCCAAGATATAAGATACAATTTGCTAAACACATGAAACTCAAGAAGAACGAAGACCAAAGTGCAGACACTTTGCCCCTTCTTAGAATTGGGAACAAAACACTCATGGAAGGAGTTACAGAGACAAAGTTTGGAGTTGCGACGAAAGCATGGACCATCTAGAGACTCCCATATCTGGGGATCCACCCCATGATCAGCTTCCCAACGCTGACACCATTGCATACACTAGCAAGATTTTGCTGAAAGGACCCTGATATAGCTGTCTCTTCTGAGACTATGCCCGGGCCTAGCAAACACAGAAGTGGATGCTCACAGTCAGCTATTGGATGGATCACAGTCCCCCAGTGGAGGAGCTAGAGAAAGTACCCACGGAGCTAAAGCGATCTGCATCCCTATAGGTGGAACAACATTATGAACTAACCAGTACCCCGGAGCTCTTGACTCTAGCTGCATTCGTATCAAAAGATGGCCTAGTTGGCCCTCACTGGAAAGAGAGGCCCATTGGACTTGCAAACTTTATATGCCCCAGTATAGGGGAACGCCAGGGACAAAAAGTGGGAGTGGGTGGGTAGGGGACTGGGGGGGGTTATGGGGGACTTTTGTTATAGCATTGGAAATGTAAATGTGTAAAATACCTAATGAAATATTTAAAAAAAGAAAAAAAAAGTAATTTAAAAATGTATTTCTAAAGAACTAAAGCTTTTTAATGAAAAAGTGAATACTTTGACAATTACATACAAAATTAATCTTAAAATATTTTTAACACATTAAACACAATATGCTAACCCAAGTATTGTAAATAAATATTTGTAATAATCTATGAATGACCAATTAAGCAAAATTAATGGATGTTGAGCATGGACTTTGATAAAGAACATTCCTTAAAATTTATTAAATCTTAAACAAGGTAGTTTTAAGTTATTATCTTTTTATAAAGTATTAATGTGTTTTTTTTTTCAGTACAAAATAGCTGCTACTTTCTCTCTGTATTTTGTTACAACTGTTCGTATAATTAAAGTTCATATTACCAGGAAATATTTTCTGTTTGTTTCCTTTCAGAGATGTCATGAAATGTTTGCTTTAGGATATTGCTTAAAAATTGGTTTTACTGTTGTGTTTAATATTTCCTTTTAGAATATAATGGCTTGCCTGCAAGCTTTAAACTATAAAACCATTATCTATCTATCTATCTATCTATCTATCTAACTATCTATCTGTTTCCACAAGGCGTGTTTCCAGTTTTAATTTTTTTCCTTTGCTAAATCAGTTGCTTCACAAAAATCCTTTTAAAGACAACAATCCAAGGAAACATATTGTTACAGTATTCACATTTTAAAGATTGTCAGTTTCAAAGACTGAATATTGTCATTAAATAATTCACCAAACTATATAAGTATTAATAGCAACCTAGAGAAAAAAAAAATGATTTCCTCCTCCAGGTCTCGAAATGCAATTCTAATTCCAAAGTAGAATCAAAGTTGTTTGTCCTGCTAGGGCACCGGTAAGGAAGGGCTGCTCCGCAGTCTGCAGATTGGCTGTTGCCATGGCTACGATTTGTTGAGCGGTTGTGGGCGCTGTCTTGCAGGAAGTCCAGATCGCGTTGGTGAGTGAGGAAGGTGTCTGTGAGTGGGTCTGCTGTGATTATCAGGATGCGCCCAGTCCAGTCGCCAGGTCACTGAGCGGCCACTGCAGGCAGGACTCCTGGAAGGACCGGGGACTGCGCAGAACGTGGGATTCCAGCCCTTTCCTTTAAAGATTCTCCGAGCTCTGTCAAAAGAGAAGCCAGTCATGCTCCTCTGACTGCACCCCACCTCAACTGTCAGTTCTCTTCTTCCCATCTACCTCCGACCCCTTTACCGGTATGTAATTTTGTTGTTCTTACTATACGAGGTGCGTTTCCCTGTTCCCTGGCTGACTAGGAGAGCCCTACTCTTTTCCCACTTTTAGACAATTAGCGAGCTCGGTGATTCACTACCAGCGTGAAGTTGTCTAGCGAAGATTCCTGACACCAGGAGCATAATGAGAAAGTTGTTTTCTGAACATTTACTTATATATCTAGGTGTAAACTTTAAGTGTTCATGTCTCAGGCAACACAGAAAGTGGCCAGGAAATCGCTTGTGGGAAAGGAAGAAATCTGCTGTCCATAGCTAGAGGAGAGGAAAGTACAGGTTTTTATTTTACCCTCTTAGCTTATTAGATACTAGTTCAATTTGGTGTGGAGAGGACTCTGATGAGGTAACATGTAAGGTGAGACTATATAGGAAAGGAATACTGAGTGGGGCATAATTTAGTAGGTGACAAGTCTGATTTAGAGAACAAGAAGAATGCTTATATGTTATGAAGAAGGTGGTTCTCTTGTGTGACACTATTCCTGGAGAGATGTGAACAAAAACCTACTCATTGCTGGTGGTCCATCTATGGCAGACCAAAATAAGGGTGCCAACCAAATCCAACTTGGTGAACCAATCAGTTTTATTGGAGTTACGTAAATGAATACCATTAATGAGCTATTTTTAGGAACAGAAATGACTGAAAGACAGCTGGATCACCAAAAGCTTACTCCAGCTTGTGTGAGAGCTCAAAACTGCTGGGAATGCGAGGCACAGTGCATAGTCTAGGAGAAGCTCACATGAGCTAGAGGACTGGAAAGCAATTTAGTGGTGAGAGGATCGCTGACTTTGGACGCAGCAGCTCTGAATTGAGGTTCTGTCCCCCTTATACATTAGCTTATTGGCTTTAGATGCTTAAAAAGCCAGTTCACATATTTTGTTTGTGAGGCTTTTTTTGTTGTTTTTTTAAGCTTTATTTATTTTATATTTGTGAGTACACTGTAGCTGTCTTCAGACACACCAGAAGAGGGCATCGAATCCCATTGCAGATGGTTGTGAGCCACCATGTGGTTGCTGGGAATTGAACTCAGGACCTCTGGAAGAACAGTCAGTGCACTTAACTACAGAGCCATCTCTCCAGCCTCCTTAAATAGCCATTTTAAACATCAGTGTTCTCCTGTACATAGTGAGTATATGATCAGCAGTCATTTAACTTCTTCAGAAGGTCATTAATTATGTATGTATCCTTTAATACTTGGCCTACCACAGTCCGGAGTCTCTTGGAAATCATTGTGGTGGTGATGAAGGTGATGTTGAGGATGTAGAGACACATTAATGTGAGATCTAAATCCATTTCAAGTAGTAAGGACTTTAAGCACAGTACATTTCGGATTCGAGTGGGCGACCATTATCTGTCACTGTGTGCTATGTTAGCAAGAGCATGTGCCTAAGTCAGAATTACTAGAATTTCCACTCAATGAATGCAAAGTAGCCATAGATCCCTCTCAGAAATAGATTTGGGTTTTTCTCTTGGGTGCATTTTAATTTCTATATACTCAAACTGTTCAATTTTTTAAAATGGACTGAACTTACAAGGACAATACTACCTTGTGAAAGATAAGTCTGCCAATTCTATATGATTTTTTTCTTCTGGATGAAATGAAAGAGTAGTTTTGATCATCTCATAGTTAAATGTTTTTAAAATTGAATGAGGAGACAGGCAAAGCAATTTTTTTAAATCATAATGCTAGCCTAAAATAGTGCCAAAAACATTTAAGTTAAATGTCTACATACATGGTGGGTCATGTGGCAAATTTGAACCCATGTTTTTAAGAGATGGATTGGATTCTTTGCTTTTAAGTTCTACTTTTTGTCATTAAGAGCTATGGAGGACAGTGACGACAGCGAGGCAAAGCTCAGAGAAGAAATCGAAGCTGAATTGGATAAAATCAGCATCTCTTCCTTGGAAAATGATGAGGTTGAAAATGATTCAGTGTCAGACACACAAAGTGACAGTAGTGACACTGTAAGTGTTTCTCCATAGCTTTTCGTTTTTCATTGAGAAATTCATACAACGTATTTTGATCATATTTATTTTACCCTCCACTCTTCCTCCAAGATCCATCTCCCCTCCCCTGCCCACTCATTTATATAAAAACCCCAAATGAACCATCTGTGCTACCCATATACTCTCAGGTGTGTGGCCTTCCACTGGTTAGTGTGGTCCACCTAACAAGGGCCACACTCTTAAAGAAAAATGAGTTCCCCTCTCCTAGTAGCTATCAAATCCCAATAGCTCTTTAGCTAGGGGAGAGACTCCATAGCCCCTCTCCTCTCCATGCTGGTATCTCGTCTAAATTGAGCTTGCGCAGACTTTGTGCATACTGTTTCAATTACAGTGCATTCATAGTGCAAACTCCCTATGTGTCTGTAAAACACTCTTAACTTGTAGAGAAGCCTCTGGCTCTTAAATTCTTTCTGTTCTCATATCTGCAAAGAACCTGGAGCCAAGAAAGGAGGGTTTTACTTTTAAGCCTTTTTTTTGTTTTGTTTTGTCTTACTTTTATTCAAAGTAGATTATTTTTGATGTACTGCATTCTGATTATAGTATCCCTTCCCCCAACTGCCCCAAAATCCTCTGTACTTCAGCTCCCAGTCATATTCACTCCCTTTCTGTCTCTCCTTAGAAAACAGAGACATCAAAATAATACTAGTAAAATTAAGTAAGGTAAAAACAAACAAAAGAACAAGTAGCAAAGAAAAAGCTTAGAAAACATATGCAGATCTGTGCGCGCATACACACACACACACACACACACAAACACACATGTTCACATACACAGGAATCCCCTAAAAACTTAAAACAGTTTATGCAAAGGATCGTGTAAAGTTAAAAATGTCCCAACAAAACACCATGTGACAAAGATCCTCTGAAGTAGCCACTGAGTTTCTATCTGCCTCTAGCCCTGAGCCCTGCCCTTAATAGTGGTTTCTATTCCCCACTGAGGCTGAATTGGAGAGGACTCATTTATCCTTGTAGAGTAGTTATGAATTATGGTTAGCTTCTGGGTTAGGGCTGAGGCCTGTGCCCACTTCTGCTTTCAGGGCTGAGAGCCTACCTGGTACAGAACAATGCAGTCCCTGTGCACTGGGCCAGCCTCTGAGTTCTTATGTGTTTAGTCCTTGCTGTATTTAGAAGGTCGTCTTTACTTGGTGTGCTCCATTCACTCTTGTTCTCACAATCTTTCCAACAATTTTTCCATGGGGTTTCCTGAGTCCTGAATGGGAGAGATTTCATGAAGATATCCAGTTAGGACTGAGTGTTCCAAAGTGTCTCACTAGTTGGAATTTTTGTTTTTGTTTTTTTTAGGGGGGGGGGTGTTGTAGGTCTCTGTATTTGTTCCCATCTACTGCAGGAGGATGCCTCTTTGATGGTGGCTAAAAAAGACACTCATCATGCCTGACAAATACAGAGGTGAATGCTTTCAGCCAACCATTGGACTGAGCACAGGGTTCCCAATGAAAGAGCTAGAGAAAGAATCCAAGGAGCAGAAGGGATTTGCAGCCCCATAGGAGGAACAACAATGTGAACCAATCAGTACCCCTAGAACTCCCAGGGACTAAACCACCAAAGAGTACACATGGAAAAGGACCCATGGCCCCAGCTGCATATGTAGCAGAGGATAGCCTAGTCTGTTATCAGTGGGAGGAGAGACCCTTGGTCCTGAGAATGATTGATACCCCAATATAGGGGAATGCCAGGACAGGGAAGTGGCAGTGGATGGGTTGATGAGCAGGGGGAAGGGAGATGGGATAGGAGCTATTCAGAGGGGAAACCAGGAAAGGGGATAACATTTGAAATGTAAATAAAGAAAATATCTAGTAAAAAAGGCACTGATCATGAGTATAACAGAGTATTATTAGAAATAATCTTAGCAGAAAGGGTAGTATGTCCCCTAGGTCCTAATCTCCAGTTCTTGGCTGACCAATCAATTGGGAATGAGTTCTGTCTCATGGATTGGACTTTAAACCTATCAGATGCTGGTTGGTTACTCCCATAAGCTTTATGCCACTACTACACTAGGATATCTTGTAGGCAGCTCATCATTATGTATCAAATCATTTCTATCTGTGTTGGTGTTTCCCTTTCTTTTGGGATAATGAGGAGAGTACCTTGTACTATGAACACTTGTTCATAGAGGTGTAGACTACAGGTAGGCATCAGTCTGAGTTCTCCATATTCTGTGAGTTATGCGGGTGTTTTCTTCAGCCTTGCTATCAAGCCTTTGACTTCTTGCCTCCACCTCCAGAGTTCTGGGATTACAGCACTCAGTACCCTCCGTTTCACACAGTGTTAAGGACTGAATGCAGGCTTTTATCATTCATGCCGGACAGGCACTCCTAATAAGTGGACCACACCCCTAGCTCCAGGCATCCTAGTTGTTGAGATTTTACTTTAGCAATATTTGTGTTTCTGGAGATTTATCTATTTCTTCTAGATTACCAAGCATGTTGAAGTATAATTGTTCAAAATAATCTCTTATGACCACTTGTAATTGTTTTCTTATTTCTCTATATAAGATTTCAAGTAGTATATTAGGTATGGAGAGAGTGAACAACCTTGTCTCATTTCTGATTTTAGTGGCAATGCTGTGAGTTTTCTCTCCATTTGGGTTTATGTTGGCTGTGAACTTGTACATCAGTTCTATTATGTTGAAGTATGCTTTCTGTATCCCTAAACTCTCCAGAACTTTTAAATGAAGAGGTGTTGGATTTTGTTGAAGGCCTTTTCTGCATCTAAGGAGAAGATCATGTATTTTTTTTTTTTGTCTATCAGTTTGTATATATGGTAGATTATATTTGTTGATTTACATATGTTAAACCATTCCTGCCTCTCTGGGGTGAAGCCTACTTGACCATTGTGAATTATCCTTGTGATATGTTTTGGATTTGGTTTACAAGTAAGTATTTTATTAAGAATTTCTGCATCTATGTTCATAAGGGAAAATGATCTCTAATCTGTTTAGTGTATCTTTCTGTGGATTTGTGTATCAGGTAACTGTGGCCTCATAGAATGAATTGGACAGTGTCTCTTCTGTTTCTATTTTTTTGTGGAATAATTTGAAAAGTATTGCCATTAACTCTTCTTTCAAAATCTGGTAAAATTCAATGTAAAGCCATCGGGCTCTGAGCTTTTTATTGTTGTTAGCAGATTTTTAGTTACTGCTTCTATTTCAGTAGGATCTCTATGTCTCTTTAATTTGATTATCTGATCTTCATTTATTTGGTAAGTGGCATATTTCAAGAAAATTACTCACTCCTTTTCGAGTTTCCAGTTTGGTAGAGTTCATCTTTTAAATTATGTCATTATGATTCTTTAGCTTTTTCTCAGTTTCTGCTCTGTTTTTGTCTCTGACAGGACTGTTAATTTGGATCTTATTTTTCTGACTTTTAGTTAATTTTGTTTCTCAGGCTTATTGATTGAAACTAATGAGAAGATATAGGGAAAGGGACTACATACACATCATAGGAAAAAAACAACCAAGACATTACAATTACTAACATCTATGTCCCAAACACAAGTTTATAAAAGCAAAAGTACTATAGGTTTGATCACATATGCAAAGTGGGAGACTTCAATAACCCACTCTTGCCAATAGATAGGTCATCCAGACAAAAACTAAACAGAGAAATGCTGGAGCTAGATGATTTTCTAAACCAAATGGACTTAATAGACATTTACAGAACATTTCACCCAAACACTCACTACTGAGTGAAAAATTAAGCTGACAGAAGTTTTTAAAAGAAATTAAAAATCCTTTAGAATTTAATAAAAATGAAACCCAGCATACCCAAACTTATGGGACCCATTAAAAGCAGTGCTAAGAGGCAAGTTCATCACTGAGTGTCCACACAACACCTGAAGATCTCATAGGAGACACTTAATATTACACCAGCAAGCTTTCGAATGACATCATTCCCAAAGGAATAGGTGGCAAGCAGTAATCAAACTTGGGGCGGAGATAAAAAAATAACAACAAATAAAAAAAATCAATCAAATTTTTAAGTCTTTTAATGAAAGTGGGTTTTTTTAATAGAAGGAATATTCTTCACTATGTTTTTCATATGAATTTGTATGGCTTAGGGTATCAGTTATAATTAATGTTCCTTGGTAGATAGTTAGATGCAAAAAAATGTTTTAAACAAAAACTAGAATACCTTTATGTATTATGCCTTATTTTCAAAGAAAACTTAAAATGTGAAGTTCACATATCATTTTACCTCCCCTTCTACTCCTGTACTTGGCCTTGAGCTCTTGACCTTGCGTATATGAGGCCAGTGTTCCACCACTGTGCTACACATTTAGACTTTCTGCTTTTCTCATTATTTTAGATTACCGTTCACTTATGTATTACCATAAAATCAGTTTAAAACTATCATGTCTTTTATATAGTCAATTTAAGAGGGATAAAATGCTAGAATATGATGTACAAAAATAGATTTTATTTTATTATAGCTTCATACACAAAGGCAGATTAAAGCTTTCAGGCTGCACTCTGGGTTAATATACCATAAAATTATTTGTCAAATTCAAATAACTTATTACAAGTAAATTATAATAATAGCTTAAGATGAAAGATTCAGTGGTTAAAGATTGTCTTTTACAGAATGTACAATAACTACGGTCCGTTTGTGTTAAAAACACTTGCTAGCCGGGCGTGGTGGCGTACGCCTTTAATCCCAGCACTCGGGAGGCAGAGGCAGGCGGATTTCTGAGTTCGAGGCCAGCCTGGTCTACAAAGTGAGTGCCAGGACAGCCAGGGCTATACAGAGAAACCCTGTCTCGAAAAACCAGAAAAAAAAAAAAAAAAAAAAAAAAAAAAAACCACTTGCTAACCAGGAAGTAGCAATCACAGTAAAGTACAGAGAGCAAAGGAAGAGAGTGGATTCTTTTGTCAAGATAAGTTTACTTTTATGCCATAGGTTTTTGTTTGGTTTGGTAAGGGAAAGGTATGTACTGGGTGCTGCTAATGGTTAAAGATAATAATATATTTCATTAGTTATAATAGAGTCAAAGGCTATTTTCTTAACTAGTGGAAACCCAATATAACAGAAAGCTTTGCTTACTCCTCTGTTCCTAAGCCTGTCACCTTTTCTGCATCAGGAATATCTGTGTGTGTCAATCATTCTGTGATTTATGTTCCTCGATGAAGATTTTTTTATTCATGTACTAATAGTTCTAGGATTGTTATTAAAATATGTTTAAATGTTTGAAATATTTTTATTAATAGTAAATTTTGCATTATATTGTCTAACAGTAGGTTTTATTTGCATAGGAATGAACTTAAATTATACATGTAGCATATTTATATATTTCTACTTAGGTATTTAGAAAATTTAAAAATTTATCTAGGCTCTATTGTTAGAAGTTTTGTAGTAGTAATTTTTATTTGCCTCATGTAAATTGTCATCTGGTTGTATACTGCCTCTGTCTGCTAACATAGGCATAGATCTGGAAGCTTCTAAACTCAGTACAATCTAATCTTGGCCTAGAATGTTTTCAACCTCTGAGACTTCCTGCAAATAACCTTACACTTTCTGAGCTCTGACTGGCTAATTCAACTCAGCTGTTTTGGCACAAACTCCTTTCCAATCTGACTGATTTAATCTGGCTTCCTTCTCTGCCTCTGATGAATTGCTCTGTTTGGCCTCAAACTAATTTTGGTAATGTTTTCTAATCTTCTGGCGCCTCCTCACTTGGCTCCTTCTGTCCTCACCTGTGTCTGGGCTGTTCACTCTTGAACCTGTCTCTATAAAATTCTTCCAGTAAAACTGCCTCCTCCCCTCCCCCATCTCTGCACTGCTCTCTCTTATTTTTTTCCAGACCACATATAAACACGTTTATTTCCCTTCACATTCAAAATTTCTAACTAATACCAAACAAGGTTTGCTGTTATTTTATTTTGGGTTTCTTTTTTTGGATTTTGTTTGTTTTTTCCTTCTTTTTTTGTCGTTTTTGGATATTTTCTCTATTTACATTTCAAATGTTATCTCCTTTCATGGTTTCCTCTCTGCAAATCCCCTCCTCCTATCCCCTCTCCCACTTCACCAACCCACCCACTTCCCTTTCTGGCCCTGGTATTCCCCTACACTGGGGCATAGATCTTTCACAGGACCAATAGGCCTAGTCAAGGGCCTCTTCTCCCATTGACTAGGCCATCCTTTGCATATTTGCTAAATATGCAGCTGGAGCCATGAGTTCCGCCATGTGTACTCTTTGGTTGATGGTTTAGTCTCTGGGAGCTCTGGGGCTACTGGTTAGTTCATATTGCTGTTAGTCCTATGGGGCTGCAAACCCCCTCAACTGCTTGGGTCCTTTCTCTAGCTCCTTCATTAGGTATCCAGTACTTAGTCCAATGGATGGCTGTGAGCATCCACTTCTGTGTTTGTCAGGCACTGGCAGAATCTCTCAGGGGACAGCTATATCAGGCTCCAGTCAGCAAGCACTTGTTGGCATCCACAATAGTGTTTGGGTTTGGTGATTGTATATGGGATGCATCCCCAGGTGGGACAGTCTCTGGATGGTCATTTTGTTCCCCCTTCTAAAACAGATCAAAGTATCCACACTTTGGTCTTCCTTCTTCTTGAGCTTCATGTGGTTTGTGAATTGTATTTTGGGTATTCTGAGCTTTGGTGCTAATATTCTTATCAGTGAGTGCATATTATGTGTGTTCTTTTGTGATTGGGTTACCTCACTCAGGATGATATCCTCTAGATCCATCCATTTGCCTAAGAATCTCATAAATTCATTGTTTTCAATAGTTGAGTAGTACTCCATTGTGTAAATGTACCACATTTTCTGTGTCCATTCCTCTGTTGAGGGGCATCTGGGTTCTTTCCAGCTTCTGGCTATTATAAATAAGGCTGCTATGAACATAGTGGAGCATGTGTCCTTCTTACTGGTTGGGACATCTTCTGGATATATGCCCAGGAGAGGTGTTGCTGGATCCTCCGGTAGTACTATGTCCATTTTTCTGAGCAACTGCCCAGTAGGATTTGCTGAAGGAGGTAGAAGCAGGAGGAACATGAGTTCGAGGCCAGTCTGGGCTGCACTGCTCTCTTAAGTAGCCTCTCTTCTCTGTCTGTTCCCTTGAGAGCTGGGCAAATTTTATCTCCACTCATTCCATCAAATCTTTCTGATTCATTACTTTGTGTGTTACTCAATTAGAAATTACTTCCAAACACGGCTGCTTCCTTCTACCAACCAACTTTACCTTCATTTTTTGGGATTAAAGGTGTGTACTAAGGGCATTTCTGTGTCTCAACCAAAGGAGCCATGTTGCTGGATTAAAATTTCTCTGCAATGTTCTATAATGTCACATAAATTCAACTGTATTTGATAATTACATATTAAATAATTACATAAGCTATTAGTTAATATTATATTTTATAAAAAACTTTAATCTTTATTTTACAATAAATATTTGTAATATAGAAACAAAATATCAAGAACTTAAGGATGGCATCAGAAACATAGAACCTCTAATAAAGATGCAAATTATGACTAGTTAACTTTTTCACTTATTTTCTTAGAATTTTCTAAGAACACATAGCTGCACGAAAACAGGAGGAAAACAAGCAACTATGTTTCTTTGAAATAGACCTTTTATATGGGCACTTTTACCTATTTACACAGTTTGCTGAAATTTTTGGTATGAAATAAAGACTGCAATACTTGACATATGACCATTGGTAATCATCTCATATTTTTGTAACTCAAAATTTTAGGATTTGCTTGAATTGCCAGAGTCAGTTCTTCATTATATCAACATCATAAAGAACAAGAGTAAAACTGCTGAAGAACTCATTCTTCAGGACGTAGAAGATACTGATATCTTCAGTGATTATAAGAAAGGTATAAATGAAAGTGAGTCATTCTTTTGAATAACAATCTTTGAGGGCCAGCTGCCACAATCAGAAGCATAATTATTACAAAGACTGCAGAAACAGACTGTATGATGAGAACCAAAGGTTAACTCTGCCTTTTCCAGAATAGTACTGTATAGAAACTGTTGTCCACTATAATTAGAAAACACAGAGTCAGTGTCAGTATGCAGACACTCACACACACACACACACACACACACGCAAACATATGCACACATACATACACACACATCACATATGTACACATATATACACATACTCTTATACATATACATACACTATACAAATACACACCATACATATACACACATATATACACATATACACCCACACAACCCATACTCTCCATGTACATACACACATGACACGTACCACACACACCAAACACACATCACACACGTACCACGTGTACCCCATGTACATACATACACAATACACATACACACACACCATGTATATACACACACCACACACACATCACACATGTAACACATACCCTTACACAATATATATACCCATGTACATACACATACCACACACACACACACAGAAGATACACATACACACATAAACACAGACACACTCAGTGTACATACACAGACAATACACACATACACACCCCCCACATGTACACAGACACACACATACATATACACAAACACATACAAGTTCTATATTAGATTTTTTTTGTAGAGTATTATTTATGATTCACACTTCCTCTATCATAACCTGGGTCAAAAATGGAAACATCACTTGCTTCCTCTTATACATAACAGCTTTATGATAATACAATTTGATTTAACTCACTCACAGAAAGTTAGTTGGAAAAGAATGTGGATAATTATATTATTTTCTTTCAGCTTTTTACACTGTAAAGCATTCCAGAAAGATTTTAAATAAATATTGAAGAAGGAAAATATCATATTTGGTAAAGTAACTGGGAAGAGTTGACAGGTCCTCTCTTAAGGCGGTTTACTATTAGGAAACACTGACAAAAAGTTAACACACTACATAAAAGGAATATAATTACATTTGAACTAATCACAAAAAGGAAATAAAATTCAATTAAATCTCACAGAATTAGTATCATTCAATTGTGGTAATTTTAATCTTTTAAATTACTATTTGTAGTAAATATTTTTATTACATAGTTTAGAATTCTAATGTCAGTTTCTGACAGATCGAATTGAGACTACATATATTTCTCTTTCTTATCAAGTTGTCAGTGTATGCTATTTGTGTAGGCAATTTCCTTGAAAGAAAACACTCCATTTTGGAGGGAATGTCCTCACAACTTGGGGTGTTCTAAAGGAAAGCGAAACCTTCCATCCTTCAGGAAGCTCAAGTGAGGATGTTAATATAAGTGGAGGCTCCTTAGGACTCAGGCAATAACCATACCCAAGGCTTCAGACATTCTAAAACTGATCAGACACTCTAGGCCCCTCACTCCCAGGCTTAGATAAACAGTAAAAACTGCCTAGAGACATTCTCAGACAAACACCTGCTGGAAAGGAAGAGACTTACATCAGCATAACTCCCTAGAAAAGACTCAGGCCATCTTAGCTGCCAAGAGGCAGAGACCAGCTGAGCTGCTTTCAAGAAGTTGAGACCAACTGAATGGCTTTCAAGGGATGCTCTCCAAACTTTAGAGTCTTGGCAAATCCTGTAGTAAGACCCAGGGTTCCAGCTTTCTTAAGCTATTGCTGATGCTGGGGTGAACTGTGCTAATGGAGCTGTCTGAATGAATCCTGTTTTGCCCTGTTGGGTCACTAAGTTCAACTTTGGTAGTTTTTATTTTGTTTTTGTCAGTTTTTTGCCCTGTTGGTTCACTAAGTTCGACTTTGGCAGTTTTTATTTTGTGTTCAGATTTCTTCCTGGAGTGAGTAGAGGTTTGTTCATGTCTTCAGAAATTGAGTTATACAATATTATATTATCAAACAGCTCTGATCCTAAATACATAAAACCCAAAACTGTCTAGACTATGAAAAGTGATAGCAAGACAGTGAGTATTTTTAGAAGTTTGCTTTTATTTTCCAAATACTGATAATTTTTTTTTACAACTCTAAAAAAGTACTTTCTATTTTTTGGAGTTAATATTACTGATCAAGTATGTTGATAGAAATTAAGATGAAAGAGTAACAAAAAGGTTTGAGATTTTGACATGTGCTCTAATATTTGAAATTATAGTCCCCTCATGTTTTCTCTAGGTTGTAACCATGGCACAGTGACTGACAGTCACATGCATTTGAGGACTGGGTCATTACCTGAATCTAAAGCAAATTCTGAGCAATTAATGAAGGTATGCATTTAGCATCTGAATGGAAGGGCTCCTATTGCAACTAGGAATTTGTCATTTTCTATTACATAGGATGTTAGTTTATTGCCTGAAGTTTGATTATTTTAAGCAAATCATTTTTTGTTTCATAGTGTGCTCTGGCATATTATATAAAACTACAAAAATTTATGTTCTTAAAATAGTGATTTGATCCATATGTACTTGGGAATATAATGTTCATATGCACAGAACAATAGAATGATGCTGCATTTATCATTTTTGAAGCAAAGCAGTGAATGTGTTATAATGTTTACTGTATTTCTTATGAAAGAAGATACTTCACTGCAGAGAATCTTCCAGAGCAGAAGGTTTTATCTTACATTTGGAGGTTGAAACCTCCCAAGTGTATTTTGAGGAATGTCTTTTAAAGATTTTCTACTTAGCTTCATTTTCATTCAAAGTATCTATTCTGTCTAGCTCTGTTGAGACTTTGCAAGAGTTTGAAAATAACTTGAAAAATATTTTGTATGCTTTGTAGTCTTTTTTTTTGTTAACATGCAGATTTGAAGAACTAATTTTGAATTTTGTTGCATCATTGAAGACATCCTGTATATTTTTAACTACAGTGGAAACATAATTATATAATACTATTAGTCAAAACTATATGCACGATTCAGGTTTAAGTAGATGATAGTTTTCTTTGTATTATACTGAGTATATTAATAACCCGTGTACATGAACAATCAGTAGAGATAATAAAGACAGACAAGAGAAGAGAATAAAAATAGAAAACCATCAGGAGCAAGGGACATTTTTTAAGGGATAATTAAGCATATTCACTGACTATTATAAGTTAGTAATAACTTCATTTGTAAAAGCTTAAGAGGATAAATATTTTTATAAAGAAAACATTAGTGTTTTTGAAAGGTTTACAGTAAATCATATTCTCAGTATGTATATTTAGACATTATTAAAATAATATCTTTGCCCTATTCTGGCTTTCTTCAATAATAAAATAATGAAGATATTCTTTTAACCTCTAAGATATTATCTGTAATAGAAAAGGAAGAATTTATGAGAAGTCTAGCTCCTTCTGCCAGGTGTGTTTCCGTTCGTGAGACTATTACTCCTGACACACCCATGGATGAATATATTTTACCAGGTGGGCAATATTCCCAATTATATGCTTAAATATTTTTTTACATGATGTATAGAAGTGTATTGAAAATTTTTATGGGTACTTGTAAATATACAACTATAAAAAATTTAAAACTGAAAGTCATTATTTCTTAATAAAATACAAAAAAAGATGAAGTCCAGAATACATAGAAAAGACAAGGGGTAAGCTGGAGGGGAGATGGGTAGGGATGGAAATGACAGGAATATTTTTAGTTAGTTTTTTAAATTCACTCACCATCTTGTTGGCTTCATTCCCAGGAGGCAGAGATGGTTCAATACATGTTTATGACTATTTTTTTAAATTTTTAATTTATTTTTTACACTCCATATTCCATTCACCACCCCATCCACCCTCTGACTGCTCCACCTCCCACACCTCATTCCTACCCCATCCTGTCCCCACGTGGCTGCCCCCACCCCGCAACCCACCTGATCTCTAAACTCCCTGGGGCCTCCAGTCTCTTGAGGGTTAGGTGCTTCATCTCTGAATGAACACAGATCTGGAAGTCCTCTACTGTATGTGTGTTGGGGGCCTCATATCAGCTGGTGTATCCTGTCTTTTTGGTGGTCCAGTGTTTGAGAGATCTCCAGGGTCTAGATTAATTGAGACTGCTGCTGGTCCTCCTACAGGATTACCCTTCTCCTCAGCTCCTTTCAGCCTTCCCTAATTCAACAACAGGGGTCAGCCGCTTCTGTCCATTGGTTGGATGAAAATAACTGCATCTGATTCTTTCAGCTGCTTGTTGAGTCTTCCTGAGTGCAGTCATGCTAGGTCCCTTTTTGTGAGCTCCCCATAGCCTCGGTAATAGTGTCTGGCCTTGGAATCTCCCCTTGAGCTGGATTCCACTTTGGGCCTGTTGCTGGGATTTCTTTTCCATCCCTGTAATTCTTTCAGACATGAACAATTACGGTCAGAGGTGTGACTGTGAGATTGCAACCCCATCCCTCACTTGATGTCCTGTCTTCCTGCTGGAGGTGGGCTCTATAAATTCCATTAAAGGTCCCTCCCTTTGAGTCCTGGGAGTCTCTCACCTCCCAGGTCTCTGGTGCATTCTGGAGGGTCCCCTCAACCTCTCATTTCCTGAGGCTGCCTGTTTACATTCTTTTTTCTGGGCCTCAGGGTTTCAGTCCTTTTCCTTCACCCAATAACAGATCAAGTTACCTTCTACCTCGCACTGTCCCCCTACCCTGTCCACATTCTCTCCCAAGTCCCTCCCTCCCTCTTTTCCCACTTGTGATTGCTTTCTTCTCTCTCCCAAGTGGGACTGAGGCATCCTCACTTGGGTACTTCAGCTTGTTGGGCCTTTTGAATTCTGTGGACTGTATCTTGGGTATTCTGTACGTTTGCTTTTTTTTATTTTTTAATTTTTTTATTTTTGGCTAATATCCACTTATTAGTGAGTACATAACATGCATGTCCTTTTGGGTCGGAGTTACCTCACTCAGGATGATATTTTCTAGTTCCATCCACTTGCCTGCAAAAGTCAGGATGTCCTCATTCTTAATAAATGAGTAGTATCCACATTTTCTGCATCCATTCTTCTGTTTTGGGAGACTCAGCCTGCTTTCTTAAAGAACCCATGACCACCAGCTCAGGGGTGAACCCACTAACAATGAGCTAGGTCCTTCCAAATCAATCACTATTTTAAAAACTGACCTACAGGCAGAACTACAGCTTTATCTTAAGGTGGAATTTCCTCATCTGAGGTTTCTTCCTCTAAGTTTAGTTTCTGTCAGGTGGATACAAAACCAGCCAGCATAGTGTCCAAGGAAAAATTTAAGTACTCATGTATAAAATTCAAAAAACAAAGAAAATACTAAGAAAAATCACTGACAAAAGGAATTGAACACACCACAAGTTGAAAAGATCTCCTATATACATGGTTTGGGAGTATTACTATTATGAAAATAACCACAATCTCCAAAGTAATCAACAAACTCATTGTAATTCCCTTCAAAATTACAATAAAATTCTCTTCAGAAATTTTTAAAAATCTTAAAATTCTTATCAAAACACAAATGATAAGCTAACCAAAAGAATTATGAACAATGTCTCTTAACTGTATCACTTAGCTCTGAATGCACAGACACACCCAAACACACAATATTTTAAATTTTAGTGACTATTTTAAGGAAAGTTATTTGATTTCCTTATTGACAGTCATAGGATTTTTACATGTAATCAGATAAGATTGCATATCTGCAAAGTTGACATTGGTTTACTTTTGAAAATGTAGACATTTTCAATGCTGTGGTTATATGCTTTTACATTATGTTTATATGGCAAAATAGATCAGTGTGATAGGATTGATCTCAAGAGTACTACGTTTGTTTCTCTGAACGAATGCAGATGAGGCTGATTTGAGTTTTGGATACTTTGAAGTGGAAGAAAGATGTAGAAAATCTTTTGAAGCTTGGCAGGACAAACAACAAGAACTAGAAGAAAAGGATAAGGAAACTCTGGAAGCTCAGAGTGATAGAGAAAAACGGAAATTTCAAGAGGAAGACGAGAAGAGACAGTGCTGGATGAGACAGTTTGAAGTTGAAAAGAAAAAATTAGAGGATCTTCAGAAGGTATATTATTTTTCACCTCTCGCTAAAAGCATAGCTTCTCTGAGAAGGGTATTGATGTCGTAGCATAAATGGAGATTACTCTGTGGTTTTTAATTACTCTTGATGAGGGAAATATCTGCTCATGGAGTAAGTCTTCAATGCCTGGATTAGTTTGCATGAACTCCATCAGAACTTCAGATGTGGACTCTTGATCCTGGAGGCCACTAGGGTTTATGGAATTTCAAGGAGTATCCTACATAATTTGAAATTTGCAAAATATCCTACTACTTTTTATGCCTTTTGAGTCACAGAAAAGACAGTTCCTTTGATTATATTATGTATGTTCTTTATTATCTGACATATGCCACATTATATAAGATATAATAAGTTAAAGTGGTTGAGTAATTTAGATGACATTCTCGGCCCTGCCTTCAAAGCTAAGATTTTTCACTGTTTATTATTCCATTTGTATTTCTATTTGTTAGGTGTGTCAAAATTGAGGTTTGTACGGTCAAATCATACTAACATGTTAATGGTAAACTGATGGAATTTGGGAGTTCAATTCCATGCTTATATAGAGGCAAGATCAAATTTTGTTTTTCACTAAGTAAGGTTGGTCTGTGTATTATTTAGAATTCATTTTTTAAATGTTCTACTTGTAACTAATTAGAACAGTGTTCACTAGCTTATACTAAAAGGCATCATCAACTTGAACAGTGGTGCTTTAAGTTTTAGACAATAGTAATTATTAAATTCTAATAAGTTAGTTGTCACTTTTAGTTACCACTGGAAGATTTAAAATGAAACCTCAGGTGCATGTTTTAATGATACCAGTCTCTGGTCTCTGTTGTCCATGGTTGTAACTTAATCTTTATTTATTTGTTTGTTTGTTTGTTTATTGTTTAGGATTTATTTATTTTTATGTATGTGAATACACTGTAGCTGTCCTCAGACACACCAGAAGATGGCTTCGGATACCATTACAGGTTGTTGTGAGCCTCCATGTGGTTGCTGGGAATTGAACTCAAGACCTCTGGAAGAACAGTCAGTGGTCTTAACCACAGAGCCATCTCTCCAGCCCTGGAACTTAATTTTTGAAACTGAGAGTGGTTTGCTTCACAAAATTCTGATACAAGAAAATTAGTCTTTTGTAGATCTAATGTATTCCTAACTAGACACTTTATTATGCTTTGTTGTTTGAAAGCTTTTCTATTAGACTATTCAACATTCTTATAATGAATTCAGAATATACAATTTACTGTCTTCCCAAAGAGTCCCTAACAACCTTAGCAATAGCCTGGGTTATTTGGAGATTCACAATTAGGTCGTTTATTCCTGGAACAGTAGGCTTCATTTGTTGATTATAACTGTTCAGTTGGGACTCAGTCTCTCCCACGGTTTGGTGATTTAATTTTGATGACATTCAAATATGTACATGTATATGTCATGTATACATACACACATATGTATATATGGAGTCTTCTACTCCATGAAGTTAACATACCACCCCTCAAATGGCCTTAATTTTACATATCTCTCTCCATATTTCCTCCCTTACTGTCTCTTGCCCTGGCGTTAGAGCCTCCATCAGAGTCAGAAACCCAATACATTTGTAGCTATTCTATTTCCTTGTCCCAGGAAGCTTTCCCTTCCCCCTAGTCCCTTACTCTATACCTAGCCTATATTTTTCTACACATTGTAGCAAGCTTATTAAAGATTTGGCAGCTAGCATCCCCATAGAAGTGAATGCTTACCTTATGTCTTTCTGGTTCTGGGTTATTATCTCACTCAGAATGATTTTATTTAACTCCATTTACCTGTGGATTTCATGATTTCATTTTTAACAGGCAATTCATGTTCCATTTTGTGAACATACCACAAAGTCCTTATCCATTCAACCATTGGCAGCCATCTATTCTGACTATTATGTATAGGGAAGGATGAAGTGTCCTTGAGGTATGTGCCCAAAAGTGGTATAGCTGGCTCTTGAGGTTGTTAGACTCCCTGCTTTCTGAGAAATCACCATACTGATTTCCATGGTGGTGCACAAGTTTGTAGTCCCACTAGCAACAGATGACTCTTTTTATTACTCCATATTCTTGCCAGCATGGGATGTCCTATGTTTTATTTGATCTGGCTATTCTGACTGTTGTTAAAGTGAAATCTCAAAGTAGGTTTGATTTGCACTTTCCTGATGACTGTGGATATTAAACATTCCTTAAGCTACTCAGCCAGCTTAATTTCCTCTTTTCAGCATTCTTTCTCTCTAGATCTGTACCCCATTGCTTGATGGAGTTTTTTTTTTCTTTGTTCTTTACACATATTTTAGATGTTTGCTTTCTATCAGATGAGTGGTTGTTAAAAATCTTTTCTCATCTCTACCCTGCTCTTTGGTCTGAGTGACAGTGTCATTTGCTTTATAGTTTTATGCGGTGCCATTTGTTAATTGTTCTCAATGTGTGTTCTGTTCAGAAAGTTTCTTCCTGTGCCATTAAGTTCACTTTCTCTTTTGTCAGATTAACTATATTTAACCTCAGGTAGATGTATTTGATTGATTTGGAGTTAAGTTTTTGCAGGATGATAAGTCTGGATCTATTTGCATTCTTCTACATACAGCCATCCAGTTTGTTGAGTACTATTTGTTAAAAATGCGTTCTTTTTCCAGTATGTATTTCTGGCTTCTTTTAAAAAAAAAAATCAGATGTCCATTAGTATGTACATTTATGTCTAGGTCTTCAATTTTATCCCATTAATCAACATGTCTACTTTTGTGCAAGTACCATAAGGGTTTTGTTGTTGTTGTTGTTGTTGCTATATCTCTGTAGCTTGTAGTACAATATGAGATTGTGCACAGTGATACCTTCCGCAATATGGTATTTTTATTTGTTAGGTTGGTTTTTTCCTTATTTTATTTTTCTAAATCATCCAGGAGTATTTTAGATATCTTGGGTTTTCACTACTAATAAGTGAAGACTCTGGGAGATTGTCATATTTAATCATTGTTTATAAATGTATTGAAAGAATTTGAAATATGTCATTTGATATTTGAATATAATAATATTCTGATGTTATTTTATATTCAGCAAGACCAAGACAAAATGAATGATGAACTCCATAAAGAAGAGAAAATATGGAAAGAAAAATACAGACAGCATGAGGTATATGTTATATGTTTATTGTTATTCTCTAATTGAACTAAACTATTATGTTTTAAAAAAATAATGACCATTTTAAGATAATATTTCCTATATGGTATGGAAATAATCTAGGTTAGTTTCATATATGTGCATATATATATATATATATATATATATATGCATGTGCACCTATATATGCAGAAATCACTAGACATGTAAACAGAAAATTTCATTAAGTAAAAAGAGGAAAATGCATAATTATAAATGACATGCCATCCAAATGTTTGAAGATAGGTCTATAAAAATAACCATAAATCTTTTCCACTAACTAAATAGCTATACAGATAACATGTAAGTGAAAATTATAATTTATTGTAAAATGTTAAGTATGTTTTATTAGCATTTAATGTGAACATTAAAAATTGATGATTGATTGTGACAGTTTATTGGACATACTGGGGCATTAGTGAAGCAGAAGAGAGTTTAAAAGGAAATAGTGAAAGTGTTGAGTGGAAAGGATGAGAAAATAAAGTAGAAAATAGCCTAGGAACCACTGAAAAATAGCTAAATCTTCATAACAATAATGTTTTTTTAAAGGGAGACCATGTGACTCAGAAGGCAGAGGTAAGAGCATGAAGGTCAATGGGCGTTTTTGCTTGTTTGTTTTGTTTTTGTTGTTTTGTTTTGTTTGTCTTGTTAGATACAGGGTTTCTCTGTGTAGCCCTGGCTGCCCTGTACATCACTCTGTAGACCAGGCTGGCATTGACCTCAGAGATCTACCTGCCTCTTCCTCCCCTATGCTGGGACTAAACTATGTGTGTGCCACCACAGTCTGGCAAAGGGGGGTTGTTTTTGAAAATATCATTTAAAAGTGAACATTCAAAGACAGTGATCTTCAGGAAGAATAGATAACATGAGAATCACAGTTGGAATGTGGTAGTGAAATTAGTTAAATTTGAGTCACAGAAGTAAGGAAACATTAGAATATAGGGATAACACATACTGCTCAAAACATCAAAAGTAAGACTAATCTCTGACCTCAAAAGTAAAAATTAGAAGAGAGGGCTGGAGAGATAGCTCAGTGGGTAAAAGCACCCGACTGCTCTTCCGAAGGTCTGAAATTCAAATCCCAGCAACCACCCGTAATGAGATCTGATGCCCTCTTCTGGTGCATCTGAAGACAGCTACAGTGTACTTACATAATAAATAAATAAATAGAGACAGCTTCTGGGACAGGGGGGAGCCACAGAGCCGCTGAGGCAGCACCCTTTTGGGGCCGCAGACTTCCGGCACCCTCCCAGCCGGAGGACAGAGACCTGCCCTGCGGAGAGTGCCATCTTGGCTCCGGGACTCCGCCGAACTTAGTCTACAGGTTAGAGTGAGGACCACAGAGGCAGACAGCTTCTGGGACAGGCGGGAGCCACAGAGCCGCTGAGGCAGCACCCTTTGGGGGCCGCAGACATCCGGCACCCTCCCAGTCGGAGGACAGTGACCTGCCCTGCAGGGAACGCCATCTTGGCTCCGGGACTCCGCCGAGCTTAGTCTCTACAGGTCAGAGTGGGGACCACGGGGGCAGACGGCTTCTGGGACAGGCGGGAGCCACAGAGCTGCTGAGGCAGCACCCTTTAGGGGCCGCAGACATCCGGCACCCTCCCAGTCGGAGGACAGTGACCTGCCCTGCAGGGAGCGCCATCTTGGCTCCGGGACTCCGCCGAACTTAGTCTGTACAGGTCAGAGTGAGGACCACAGAGGCAGACAGCTTCTGGGACAGGCGGGAGCCACAGAGCTGCTGAGGCAGCACCCTTTTGGGGCCGCAGACATCCGACACCCTCCCAGCCGGAGAACAGTGACCTGCCCTGCAGGGAGCGCCATCTTGGCTCCGGGACTCCGCCGAACTTAGTCTGTACAGGTCTGCTGACAGAGGATACTCAGAATCCCCAGAAGAACAACCTCTGAACAGAGACAACTATAACAACTCCAGAGATTACCAGATGGCGAGAGGTAAAGGTAAGAATCTTACTAACAGAAACCAAGACCACTCACCATCATCAGGACCCAGCACTCCCACTTCGCCCAGTCCAGGGCACCCCAACACACCTGAAAAACTAGACCTGGATTTAAAAGCATATCTCATGATGATGGTAGAGGACATAAAGAAGGACTTTAAAGAACTACAGGAGAACATGGCTAAAGAGTTACAAGTCCTTAAAGAAAAACAGGAAAACACAACCAAACTGGTAGAAGTCCTTAAAGAGAAACAGGAAAACACATCCAATCAGATGATGGAAATGAACAAAACCATACTAGACCTAAAAAGGGAAGTAGACACAATAAAGAAAACCCAAAATGAGGCAACACTGGAGATAGAAACCCTAGGAAAGAAATCTGGAACCATAGATGCAAGCATCAGCAACAGAATACAAGAGATGGAAGAGAGAATCTCAGGTGCAGAAGATTCCATAGAGAACATGGGCACAACAATCAAGGAAAATGGAAAATGCAAAAAGATCCTAACTCAAAACATCCAGGAAATACAGGACACAATGAGAAGACCAAACCTACGGATAATAGGAGTGGATGAGAATGAAGATTTTCAACTCAAAGGACCAGCAAACATCTTCAACAAAATTATAGAAGAAAACTTCCCAAATCTAAATAAAGAGATGCCCATGAACATACAAGAAGCCTACAGAACTCCAAATAGGCTGGACCAGAAAAGAAATACCTCCCGACACATAATAATCAGAACAACAAATGCACTAAATAAAGATAGAATACTAAAAGCAGTAAGAGAAAAAGGCCAAGTAACATATAAAGGAAAGCCTATCAGAATTACACCAGATTTTTCACCAGAGACTATGAAAGCTAGAAGATCCTGGACAGATGTTATACAGACACTAAAAGAACACAAATTCCAGCCCAAGCTACTATACCCAGCCAAACTCTCAATTAACATAGATGGAGAAACCAAAGTATTCCACGACAAAGCCAAATTCACACATTATCTCTCCACGAATCCAGCCCTTCAAAGGATAATAACAGAAAAAAACCAATACAAGGACAGGAACCACGCCCTAGAAACAACAAGAAGGTAATCCCTCAACAAACCTAAAAGAAGACAGCCACAAGAACAGAATGCCAACTTTAACAACAAAAATAACAGGAAACAACAATTACTTTTCCTTAATATCTCTTAATATCAATGGACTCAACTCCCCGATAAAAAGACATAGACTAACAAACTGGCTACACAAACAAGACCCAACATTTTGCTGCTTACAAGAAACTCATCTCAGAGAAAAAGATAGACACTACCTCAGAATGAAAGGCTGGAAAACAATTTTCCAAGCAAATGGTCTGAAGAAACAAGCTGGAGTAGCCATTCTAATATCAGATAAGATTGACTTCCAACCCAAAGTCATCAAAAAAGACAGGGAGGGGAACTTCATACTCATCAAAGGTAAAATCCTCCAAGAGGAACTATCAATCCTGAATATCTATGCTCCAAATACAAAGGCAGCCTCATTCATTAAAGAAACTTTAGTAAATCTCAAAGCACACATTGCACCTCATACAATAATAGTGGGAGACTTCAACACACCACTTTCACCAATGGACAGATCATGGAAACAGAAACTAAACAGGGACACAGTGAAACTAACAGAAGTTATGGATCAAATGGATCTGGCAGATATCTACAGAACATTTTACCCTAAAACAAGAGGATACACCTTCTTCTCAGCACCTCATGGTACCTTCTCCAAAATTGACCACGTAATTGGGCACAAAACAGGACTCAACAGATACAAAAACATTGAAATTGTCCCATGCATCCTATCAGATCACCATGGACTAAGGCTGATCTTCAATAACAAAATAAATAATAGAAAGCCAACCTTCACGTGGAAACTGAACAACACTCTTCTCAATGATACCTTGGTCAAGGAAGGAATAAAGAAAGAAATTAAGGACTTTTTAGAGTTCAATGAAAATGAAGCCACAACATACCCAAACTTATGGGACGCAATGAAAGCATTTCTAAGAGGAAAACTCATAGCTCTGAGTGCCTCCAAAAGGAAACTAGAAAGAGCACACATTAGCAGCTTGACAACACACCTAAAAGCACTAGAACAAAAGGAAGCAAATTCACCCAAGAGGAGTAGATGGCAGGAAATAATCAAACTCAGGGGTGAAATCAACCAAGTGGAAACAAGAAAAACTATTCAAAGAATCAACCAATCAAGGAGCTGGTTCTTTGAGAAAATCAACAAGATAGATAAACCCTTAGCCAGACTCACTAGAGGGCACAGGGAAAGCATCCTAATTAACAAAATCAGAAATGAAAAAGGAGACATAACAACAGATCCTGAAGACATCCAAAACACCATCAGATCCTTCTACCAAAGGCTATACTCAACAAAACTGGAGAACCTGGATGAAATGGAGAAGTTCCTAGACAGATACCAGGTACCAAAGTTGAATCAAGATCAGGTTAATGATCTAAACAGCCCTATATCCCCCAAAGAAATAGAAGCAGTCATTAATAGTCTCCCAACCAAAAAAAGCCCAGGACCAGATGGGTTTAGTGCAGAGTTCTATCAGACCTTCAAAGAAGATCTAATCCCAGTTCTTCACAAACTATTCCACAAAATAGAAACAGAAGGTACTCTACCCAACTCATTCTATGAAGCCACAATTACTCTGATACCTAAACCACAAAAAGACCCAACAAAGATAGAAAACTTCAGACCAATATCCCTTATGAATATTGATGCAAAAATCCTCAATAAAATTCTTGCTAACCGAATCCAAGAACACATCAAAACAATCATCCATCCTGACCAAGTAGGTTTCATCCCAGGGATGCAGGGATGGTTCAATATACGGAAATCCATCAACGTAATCCAGTATATAAACAAACTCAAAGACAAAAACCACATGGTCATCTCGTTAGATGCGGAAAAAGCATTTGACAAGATCCAACACCCATTCATGATAAAAGTCTTGGAAAGATCAGGAATTCAAGGCCCATACCTAAACATGATAAAAGCAATCTACAGCAAACCAGTAGCCAACATCAAAGTAAATGGTGAGAAGCTTGAAGCAATCCCTCTAAAATCAGGGACTAGACAAGGCTGTCAACTTTCTCCATACCTATTCAACATTGTACTTGAAGTCCTATCCAGAGCAATTCGACAACAAAAGGAGATCAAAGGGATACAAATTGGAAAAGATGAAGTCAAAATATCACTTTTTGCAGATGATATGATAGTATATATAAGTGACCCTAAAAATTCCACCAGAGAACTCCTAAGCCTGATAAACAGCTTCGGTGAAGTAGCTGGATATAAAATTAACTCAAACAAGTCAATGGCCTTTCTCTACACAAAGAATAAACAGGCTGAGAAAGAAATTAGGGAAACAACACCCTTCTCAATAGTCACAAATAATATAAAATATCTTGGCGTGACTCTAACTAAGGAAGTGAAAGATCTGTATAATAAAAACTTCAAGTCTCTGAAGAAAGAAATTATAGAAGATCTCAGAAGATGGAAAGATCTCCCATGCTCATGGATTGGCAGGATCAACATTGTAAAAATGGCTATCTTGCCAAAAGCAATCTACAGATTCAATGCAATCCCCATCAAAATTCCAACTCAATTCTTCAACGAATTAGAAAGTGCAATCTGCAAATTCATCTGGAATAACAAAAAACCTAGGATAGCAAAAACTCTTCTCAAGGATAAAAGAACCTCTGGTGGAATCACCATGCCTGACCTAAAGCTGTACTACAGAGCAATTGTGATAAAAAACTGCATGGTACTGGTATACTGACAGACAAGTAGACCAATGGAACAGAATTGAAGACCCAGAAATGAACCCACACACCTATGGTCACTTGATCTTTGACAAGGGAGCTAAAACCATCCAGTGGAAAAAAGACAGCATTTTCAACAAATGGTGCTGGCACAACTGGTGGTTAACATGTAGAAGAATGCGAATCGATCCATTCCTATCTCCTTGTACTAAGGTCAAGTCTAAGTGGATCAAGGAACTTCACATAAAACCAGAGACACTGAAACTTATAGAGGAGAAAGTGGGGAAAAGCATTGAAGATATGGGCACAGGGGAAAAATTCCTGAATAGAACAGTAATGGCTTGTGCTGTAAGATCGAGAATTGACAAGTGGGACCTCATGAAACTACAAAGCTTCTGCAAGGCTAAAGACACCATCAATAAGACAAAAAAACCACCAACAGATTGGGAAAGGATCTTCACCTATCCTAAATCAGATAAGGGACTAATATCCAATATATATAAAGAACTCAAGAAGGTGGACTCCAGAAAGTCAAATAACCCCATTAAAAAATGGGGCTCAGAACTGAACAAAGAATTCTCACCTGAGGAATACTGAATGGCAGAGAAACACCTGAAAAAATGTTCAACATCCTTAATCATCAGGGAAATGCAAATCAAAACAACCCTGAGATTCCACCTCACACCAGTCAGAATGGCTAAGATCAAAAATTCAGGTGACAGCAGTTGCTGGCGAGGATGTGGAGAAAGAGGAACACTCCTCCATTGTTGGTGGGATTGCAAGCTTGTACAACCACTCTGGAAATCAGTCTGGCGGTTCCTCAGAAAATTGGACATAGTACTACCGGAGGATCCAGCAATACCTCTCCTGGGCATATATCCAGAAGATGTCCCAACCGGTAAAAAGGACACATGTTCCACTATGTTCATAGCAGCCCTATTTATAATAGCCAGAAGCTGGAAAGAACCCAGATGTCCCTCAACAGAGGAATGGATACAGAAATTATGGTACATTTACACAATGGAGTACTACTCAGCTATTAAAAAGAATGAATTTATGAAATTCCTAGCCAAATGGATGGACCTGGAGGGCATCATCTTGAGTGAAGTAACACAATCACAAAAGAACTCACACAATATGTATTCACTGATAAGTGGATATTAGCCCAAAACTTAGGATACCCAAGATTTAAGATACAATTTGCTAAACGCATGAAACTCAAGAAGAATGAAGACCAAAGTGTGGACACTGTGCACCTTCTCAGAATTGGGAACAAAACACCCAGGGAAGGAGTTACAGAGACAAAGTTCGTAGCTGTGATGAAAGGATGGACCATTTAGAGACTGCTGTACCCAGGGATCCATCCCATAATCAACTTCTAAACGCTGACACCATTGCATACACTAGCAAGATTTTGCTGAAAGGACCCAAATATAGCTGTCTCTTGTGAGACGATGCTGGGGCCTAGCAAACACAGGAGTGGATGTTCACAGTCAGCTATTGGATGTATCACAGGGCTCCCAATGGAGAAGCTAGAGTAAGTACCCAAGGAGCTAAAGGGATCTGCAACCCTATTGTTGGAACAACATGATGTACTAACTAGAACCCCGGAGCTCTTGTCTCTAGCTGCATATGTATCGAAAGATGGCCTAGTCAGCCATCAATGGAAAGAGAGGCCCATTGGACTTGCAAACTTTATATGCCCCAATATAGGGGAATGCCAGGGCCAAAAGAATGGGAATGGGTGGATAGGGAAGTGGGGGGGCGCTATGGGGGACTTTTGGGATAGCATTGGAAACGTAATTGAGGAAAATATGTAATAAAAATATTTAAAAAAAAAAAAAAAGAACCAGGGGAATGCCAGGACCAAGAAGTGGGAGTGGGTGGGTAGGGGAGTGGGAGGGGGGTCTGGGGGACTTTGGGGATAAAATTTGAAATGTAAATGAAGAAAATACCTAATTAAAAAAAAATAAATTGGAAAAAATAAATAAATAAATAAATAAATAAATACATAAATAAATAAATAAATAATCCCTTCCTTAAAAAAAATTAGAAGAGAAAGAGCAAATGACTTGACTCCATGACTCTGTTCTTCCTCAGTGTTAACATCCTGGGTCTCTCTAGTCTCTGTATTAATTTCACATTTACTGCTATGTATACTTATGTGCCAGAAAAAGTTATTTTTGAATAGAAAATTTTTTTCAATCTTTATGCATTAGGAAACTTTTTACTTTAATTTTGACTTTATTTGAACATGAAATGCAGCCCTGTTTCTATTATCTCTTGACAATTCAATGATATAATTTCACTGTATTCTCATTCATTTTAGTGATGACAAATTTCATGTTTAATCCATATATTCTAATGAGGCATTAAGATTTTCACAGTATGTATTGGTTCGCAGATATTTAGTCATTTTTAAGTATGTGTCAAACATTTAACTGAGAGGCTAGATATAAACAAAACAGAAAGTACTTCGTGTTTCCATGGAGATTTCTGTGCTTTGGGTAGCTGTGTAAATGTGTCCGGTGTGTGGAGAGTTCCCTCCACTCTTTTTCCTATGGGTGCTGCCTAGAAATATATTTTTGTGTTACATCCAGCTTGATTTTCTTCTCAGATCTTTATTCTGGAATACCTACTTAGTCATATATCAACTTTCCTGGGTTGATCTATTTTATTCCTGATACATATTTTCTATCTTTGTTGATCTTAAACAAACTTTTACAGAAGCATTTTTTTTAGACTACTAACCACCATTGTTTTTAAAAGTGGATCTAATTTTATTTAACACATGCCTCTCTATTTTATGGCAGCATTTTATTACATTTATTTATTTATTCACTAGACAACCCAATACCAGCCTTTTCTCTCTCCAGTGTCCCCTCACTCAAGTCCTCCCCCAATTCCACTTTCCCCTTATCTTTTGAAGAGGGGGAGTCCTCCTCTGGGTGTCACCTCCCATCTTACCTCTCATTTTTATAGAAAATTATTCTGGTTGACACATTTTTCTGACAGGTTAATGTCATGTTGAAAGTTTAACCCAGCATCTAACTGTTTACTTGTTGAATCTACCTGCCTGCAAATTATCCTTAAGTATTTGATGAATCTTTTTTGTCTTTTTGCTTCTATTTTAGAGTTCTGTTGATAATGTTTTTGTTTTTCAGCTCACAGAAGTGATGATATTCTTTTCTGTGTTTTCTACCTCTCATGAGATTTAGAAGGGATAAGATGTGTGACTGGGTCAAAGCTCCCCCATACTGGTGTCTGTCCAAGGATACCTTGTCCTTGCTGACATTCTGCTTCAGAAGGGGTCTCATTCTGAGGCTCCACTATCACAGCATCCATATCAGGAAGACTGAGACCCCACCCCAACCCTGCTACTGGATTTAGGCCTGTTTTCCCCTAAGTGTTTCCCTGTTTCATCTTTAAGTGCTTTTCATCTGCAGATATTTCCTTTATTTATTTTTTTTAAGATTTATTTATTTATTATATGTAAGTACACTGTAGCTGTCTTCAGACACTCCAGAAGAGGGTGCCAGATCTCGTTACGGATGGTTGTGAGCCACCATGTGGTTGCTGGGATTTGAACTCTGGGCCTTCGGAAGAGCAGTCGGGTGCTCTTACCCACTGAGCCATCTCACCAGCCCGATATTTCCTTTATAATTAACTCATTGGCTCATAACTTAACTGTATTATCAACATTCCAGTGAGACCCAAATCTTCTAAGTATTTAAAAAAAACGAATTTCCTATGAAACAAGTGACTAGTCTTCCTCAGGGAATTCTAGAGCACTTTCACCCCTCATTTAGGGTTTATAGTACATTTAGTACACTTACAAAGTTATAGATTTATCTGATGCTCATAACTCTCTCTGTTTTAGGAACATATCAGAAACTTGCACTTACAAATGGAGGAGGAGAGAACAAGACTAAGTGAGCTACAAGAAAAAGAAAAGGCACATTTATTCAAACTGCAGTATGATGCAGCTGTAAAAATTCAAGCCACTTATAGAGCATCAGTAACTTACCGAAAATATAGCCCAATCATAAAAGAGCAAATGGAAAAGAAGAGGAGGAGAGCACAGGAGTTGAAAGAGAAGGAGGCAAAGATACGACAGAAGGAGGAAGAAAGGAGGAGGAGAATTGAAGAGGAGCAGAAGGTAGAGGAGGAGAGGAAGAAGAAGATGCTGGAGGAGAGGAGAAGACGAGAGAGGGAATATGAAGAGAAAAAGAACATCCTGAGACAAGAGAGAGAAGAGCAACAAAGCAAGGAAATGATAAGACTGAGGGAACATGCCCACTCACCACTGATCATTACCTGTGCTTTAAAGAAAGGAGATTGCCATGGCAAGCAGCAAGCTACTGCACATGTGCCAAAGGGTAAGGGCACTATAGCCAAAGAGTCAGTGGACAGCAACTCAAAGAAGCAAGAAGATGTTTACATCGCTCAGCAATTAAACAAGAGAGAAAACACACACATGCAGCAGCTTGCGTTGAAGGAATCAACAGGAATAAAATTAAAACCAAACCAGGCATTTTTGGTAGAATTAAAAATGAACGAGAAAAATGAAAGTTTACCAAAATTAAAAATCAATGAAAACTTATCAAAAAACCAATGTTCAGAACAATCTTCTGACCAAGAATCTAACACTGAAAATGTAGACCAAAAAAAGGAATTGGAAAACTCCAACCTAAAGGAAAGTGTGAATGAACAGTGCCCGGGGCAAGGACTAGAGTCTGATACTCAGACAGAGGAGCATGTGGAGCATGTCACGGAGGAGAAGGTGGGACAAGAAACCGCAAAACTATTTGGATTCAATCAAGAAGTGAGTGCAGAAGACAGTAAAGGAGTACAAGGAGTCATGGAGGAGACTCGGTTGGGATTGGCTGAAGAGATAGAAATCAGAGAGATGACACAGCAAGATGGGCCATCAGATGAGAATAATAGCTCACCTATTTCCATGCAGAAAAGCCTACCATCACTGACACCAGACAATCCTGAACCTGTAGAAAGAAGTGTAACACTAGAAGAAGACCAAGAGCCTGATTTAAAATCAGAAAGAATTGAGGAAATCCCAGAAGAAGGTGTGCTGTCCTGTGATGCTGCAGTCATTAACGCAGATGCCTCTGTGCATACAGAAGGCAAGGCAGACCTGCAGGATTCTGCCTCAGGCAAGCTTGCTCTCAGTGAAGAAGCTGGTAGTCACAGTGCTAATAACCTCGTGGCCTCTGAAGAAGTGCAAGACTCTCCTAAATCTGAAATCCAAGAAGCTCTGGAACAAGGAAAGCAGACAAAGGCTGAAGGTGATGGCGTCCTGACTTGCTCTGTTTCACAGATAACAGTTTTCTCTTCAGTTGAGGAAAGGAGACTAGCTTGGGTAAAAGCATTTAAACCCTGGGCTGAAATCTTTGAGCAAAATCAACATAAGAAAATTGTTAAAAAAAGGAGACTTGTGAAGTGCCCACCAAATACAATGCCTCCTTTAGATCCATCAGCCATTCTCCAGTATGGCCCTTGGAAAACTTTAAAGCAGGTATTTATAATTTAGCAATACTATTTTTAGGTTGAATGAAAATGAACTTCTGATAATGTAATTTGACCTTTCAATGGTCTTATATATAAGAATTCTGCATCTTAATAAATGGAGTTACTAGTGAAATAGTAATGAAATACTGTCTCCTTTTAGAGAGCTAATATTTTTAAGTCCTCAAGTAGAGTTTATCAGGACCTTATCCATCTTAGCAGTCTAAAGAGCTTTGATTGAATTTTTTCAGTGTCTTAGGCCCTGATTTAATGCCCTGTAAGAACATCTGGAAATTATGATTAGAATTAGATAAGAACATTTAGTGCTTTTCCTCTTTAGGAGTTTACTCTGGATTGTGGACCACACTCTGGCTCACATGAAAGTTTCTCCTGAAGTGAAATAGGTGCTGACAGGATTGAAGACCCTAGATTTCCTGTATGGAAAATGCTATCTAACCATATGCCATAGAGTGGCAACACACAGATGCTAGAAACATGGCATAGTTTTCATTAGGTACTACTAATTTCCTGCTATGGAGAACACAACATCAACCAAACTTAAGACACACAATGTAATATTTAATGTTCTTTTGATGGTATGGTGCTTCAAACAAGTTACAACGTTTATTTATCTGTGGCTTGGAAGTCAAATATATTTTATAAAATTTATTTTAGAGGCATAGAAATAACATTTTTTATCTCAGTTTTAACAAGTTTAGTTTGAGCTGGAATGGCTGCCATCTACCATTTGATTAACTATTAGAGTAAATTGTACATTGTGACGTATGGAGATCAATGAAGCTGAGAATCAATTTTCAGGTACTTACTATTAGTTAGAATTGGGGTAGAAATTTCAGAGTATCAGAAACCTGGTACTGGTTTTCCATAGAGTTTGAGAATTATGTTTTAAATGCTTCAAAATATGTAAAGACACCAGGCTACTCATCACACATGGACACTGACTGGGGCAGAAGACAGACACCAGTTCCACCTATCAAATGTTAAGAGAAGCTCCAACATGTTTCAGGGAGAGACCTAAACCAAAGCCCTTTTGTGTGCAGTAGGAGGTCAGCTTCGACTGTTATGTCCTCAAGATAAACAGGAGGGAAAACTAGCAATGATACGCTGTGTTGTGTCACTAGCTCCTTACTCTATGACAAGTAGGGTCTGTCTTGCTGCCCGTGAGAGACCATGATTCTGGAGATTAAACTTGAGAGAACACTAGTCCCTACATCAAGGGGTAGCTGGGGGAACTGCAGACAATAAGCCATTCATAAGTCTCCCCATATCTTCTATGGTTCCTTTTAATTAAAATGTACTTAATGACTTCATGATATTTTATGCCTTCATGATTTTTTGCCCTTATTTTAAAAAAAATTGGCATGATTGTGTCATGGAGCACACACACTGGCCTTAAACTCATGATGCTCCTGCCTCAACCTCCTTGTGCTAAGGTCACAGGCCTGTACCACCATGTGTGTTCCTCCTGTTTTGGGCTTCAGATCATACCCAGGGCCCCACTTTTGCCACTCCAGTATTCTCGGACCAAGCCACCCCCAGACTATATTCATCTTCTTATATAGACAGGTGCCTAGACAAATAAACACAATGATAAATAATACAGTATTTTATTCACTTGGTAATTTTTCATTTGTCTAATATATTTGACCAATAATTATTGGTGCACTGAAAAGAAAAATGCAGTGTTTGTCCCTATGGAACACAAGCATTGAAATGTCCCATAAATTTCAATTGCTATAAATAAGATTCATGTATATTCTGTGAAAGGAAAGTAAATTAGTGGAGTCTGTTGATTTACTTTTGTTGTGTACTGGGGACTTAACTGTGCTTGCAAGAGCCCTACAACTGAACTATATTCCTTGTTTTTTTGTAAGGAAAAAAATGTTTTGAGTGAGGGTCTCATGGAATTTCCCAGGCTGGCCTTGAGCTCACTGAAAGTATCCTTGGCAAGCTGAATGTGTTATGTTCCTCCCTCAATCCTCTGGGTATTTCAGACGGCAAGTCTGCACCACCACTTCTGACCAGTGATGAGGTTTAGAGGGGACATCTTAGTCAGAGAAAAACAATATTAAGGGACAAGAGGTTGAATTTACTCACTGACATGGCCTCTGTTTCCTAGTCAGGGTTTACGCATGGCTACCAGACCTGTGCAGCTACATAGACTCTTGCCATGATTCTTCACTAGGTTTTCTTGGACGATATCATTTCTCAAGTCATTCTTTTTATAGTTGCCTTTCACTTAGTTTGTTTCAGGCTTTTCAGTATGATAACAGTAAACATTACTTAAAAACAAAAACAAAAACAAACTAACAAAAATCCCTCCTTATGTACTTACTGTTGTTCTTCCTATGGGGTTGCAAACCCCTTCAACTCCTTCAGTTCTTCCCCTAACTCTTCCATTGGGGTCCCCATGCTCAGTCCTATGGTTGGCCACAAGTGTCAGCATCTGTATTGATCAGCTCTGGCAGAGCCTGTCAGGGGCCAGCTATACCAGGCTCCTCTTAGCAAGTGTTTCTTGGTATTAGCACTACTGTCTGGGTTTGGTATCTGCAGATGGTGTGGATCCCTAGGTGGGTCAGTCTCTGGGTGGCCTTTCCTTTAGTTTCTGCTCCACTCTTTCTCCCTGCATTTTTTTTACACAAGAATAATTCTGGTTTAAAAATGTTGAGATGGGTGGGTAGCCCCATCCCTCAATCGTGGACCATGCCTATCCACTGGATATGGTCTCTAGAGGTTCTATTTCCCCTTTGTTGGGCATTCTGGCTTTGTTGGGGCCTGGGAACCTCTTGTTTCCCTGGCATCTGGGACTTTCTAGTGACTACCCCTAGTCCCCCATTCCCCTCTGCTACATGCCTCCACCCTCTGTACTTCTCCCCCATCTCCTCCCACACCTGATCCTGCTCTCCCCTTTTCCTCCCCCTCCTCTCTGTTTCCCAGGTCCCTCTCTCTCTCTAAGTTCTGTGATTATATTGTTCCCCCTTATAAGTAGGACTGAATCATCCACACTTTGTTCTTCCTTCTACTTGAGCTTCATATGGTCTGTGACAACTCACAGACCTACTTTGATTTTCTAGTCATTTAGCTTCACATAAGCTGTGCTTATCCTGACCCTAGCACTGTCTTTGAAAGACTCTTCTATAGCTGCTGTGGGGTAAAACTATACTTTTCCTTACCTGTGTTTGAGAATAATTGATAATTAAATCTCTAAAGTATTATGGCAATCTTAGGTTATACACATACACACATATGTCAAGTATTTGAGAAAATATTATGATTACATGAAAATTAGTAATAATTAAAACGATAATGATTTAATCATTTTGCTCCATAGATGAGAGAGTTCATTCTCAAACAAAAAGAACATGAGAACACAAAAGTTTCAATTATGTTTTTATATTGTCCTTAACAGGAAAACAAAAATGAATGCTATGAATATATATGTTTTACTTTGAGTTGAGAAAATTCCTATTTTTTTTTTTAAATTTTGGAAACATTTAATCATTCTCTCTTATGGTACAACTGATATTTTTCAAACTGAGAAAGCAATGATTGATACACATGGTTACCATGCTATATTGACCTTAACTTGAGAGATACAGGGCAACTTTAAACATGTGATTTCTATCATAAGTGTTTTGATATTTCTCCCTAAGTTTTAGCCAATTTTTGTTGTTTTTTCAGTTTTTAGAATATATAATATAGCATATATATTGCATGAAAGACAATCAAATTTTTAATTTCAAATATTTTTAAATGTTTAAAGAAACAGAACAAATACTATGAGACTCCCCATACAGTCAAAGATAGATGCCTCTAACAAGGTACAAACATAATCTTCATTTATGAATTGTAATGAAGTGAGACAACAGAGATTGGAGAGTTTGCCACCTCCTAAGAAACTGAATTCAGTTGTGCATCTATCTTTGGCTGAAATAGACATGTTATCAAATAAAACCAATAATGTATTTTACTGCCAGACAACTTTTGTCATTACATAGTTGGCTGTAATTGTCAAATGTTGAGTTATTAAATTCTCAGTTTAATTACTTTCATTTTCTAGTACATGGCCACCTCTCTAATTATAGGATTTGTTTGCAATCAAACTTAGAGAGCAGTGCATTTGCCATTGTCACATATGTGGATGATACATTTTCATTCTGTAAAGAATTGAAAGGTAATTGTTTGCAAGAATTGTGTTCAATAATGAATACTTGCTACACTCTGAGATGATTATGAAATAGGAAAATTTATTTACCAAAAGTTTATGAAATGTTATTACTTTTACTGGTTAAGCAAAAAAAAAATAGACCAAATGATGTCTGTATATCTTCATTAATATATGTCCCTGCCAGGGATTGTAAAGCTACTGTATATATATATATATATATATATATATATATATATATATATATACACACACACATATATATATACATTTATATATGTACATACACACATATACACACACACACACATATATATACATATATATGCACACACACATATATATACATACATACTTGTATATACTTATATGTATATATATATGAGATATGTTGTATTCTAAAGTCTGAAAAAAGCAACAAAAATTGCTAAACCTTAGGGAGAAAGTTAATAAGTTATTACCATATTTCTGCATGTATTTTACCTTTAAGATAGAATTGATTGTGATTGATTGCATTGATTTATGTTGCTGTGTTGCAAGAAAAAGAATTCAGAGGGCTAGATTTAAACTGAGTTCCTACTAAAGGTAGGATTTGAAGAATATGATTACTTAGGTGAATTTTTGGAAACCTTTCCAAGGATAATATAATCTGCATTATGGTGTTCAACAATGTCACTCACTGTACTGTTCTTGAAACCTCTAGGTTCCAGTCATTACATTTCAGGATTTGCCTGGTTGTAGTCTCTCTACACTGGCAGAGTGCTCAAATCTTCAGATCCTGTCTCTCCGACGCTGTGGATTAACTTCCTTGCAGGGACTGAGCCACTGCACACGCCTTAAGTACATCGATGCACAGGCAAGTTGTTGGTTTTACTGTCATTTGCCACACAACAAATATTAAATGGTTTTGGTGTCATGCTTATATCTCAAAAATGATAATTTGAAGATGTAGTAAAATAACTTGATACACAGTTTACACAAGCCCGATTGTCTTGAGGTTCTAGGGGCTGATAGGAGAAGCTGCTGACATCTGGAGCCAGAGACTAATGACTGTGTTTTGGGAGTGGTGTGGTGACTATAACAAACAACATTTTTTAAAGTAATATTATAGAAAGCAACCATGTGACTTCTTGTTATTCTGCAGTCAGGTCTGCTTTAATATTTCATTAAACTAGGTGTTGACTTGGCTTCTTTTATGGTTGTCATATTAGCTGGGTTTAGAATTTCCAAAAAGTATTTTCTTTCTCTTTCTTTCTTTTCCTTCCTTCCTTCCTTCCTTCCTTCCTTCCTTCCTTCCTTCCTTCCTTCCTTCCTTTCTGTTTTTGTACTTTGTCTAGGTCTCAGAAGTAAGACTTTCTTGGTGTTTTTATGGTTTCCAGGCTCTTTGGTTTCAAGACTGAGTGTTCAACCAGATATGTGCCAATGGACAATAGTAAACCAAGCATCTCTCTATGTCATTCTGCCCAGAATTTCATTGGCTGAGCTCTGAGTTCAAGTTTGAGGGAATCACATATGTGCCAATATTTGGTGACCAGGTTCTGTGGAAACTATCACACTACTGGTCCTTCACTATCCACTGCCTGCTGTCTTCTAATGATCACATTTATAAGATAAGCTCATGTCTCAAAGACCACAAGATATCATCAGTCTATGCCATTAGATCATGGACTTTGCAGCTAGATCAGATTGTGGTGAAGGAGCTGATACTCAGTGGCCTTTCTCAGGTACTATGTCGAAGCATTGTCCTCACAGGTTAGAGAGCTGCAAAGTAAAATGGAAAGTTATCCTGCCTTATGTACTCAGGAATAATGATACAATGGGGCTCAGTAAACCATCACAACCCTGCCCATCTAAGAGCACACACAATATATATGACTAACAAATATTTCAATGTGGTCCTTTGCTTGTTCAAAATATTTTGTTTTATTGTCCTGTATATATTTAAAAAATATTAAGCAAATGTAAAAAATTCGTGTGTAACAATTAATTTTTCTTCTGGATAGTATAGCTATTTCCATGATTATTTTAGAAATTAGAGATTTATGTGTCAATTTAGACATTGTCTTAACCTTAATCATTTTGAAAGGATTAACTATTTTATTTGTAAGACATTGAATTAAAATTAATGTATTTGTTCTTTCTCTGCTTTAGGAAAACCACATTGAAGCTATCAGTTGTGAAAATTTGGAAAATCTCTCTGTTGTTCTTCTTAATAATAATCTGCTGACTTCTATTCATGGTTTTGATGGATGCACTAATCTCCAAAGCCTTGAACTCTCACATAATAAAATCACTCGAATCAGTAAGGGCAATTTTAATATTCAAACGTTTATTTTGCATAAGTGTGCCTTGTTTCATCCATTCTTGTTTAGACTAAGATTCTCCAAGAACTAGGAAGATATTTTGTTTGGTAAAATGTTGACTAGCAAGCATGAACACTTTAGTTTGATCTCCAAGACTTATTTATTAAATCCTGGGAAGATATGAGGGAGTGACTTAGTGGGTAAAAATGCTTGCAATTCAAATTTTATGATATGAGTTTGGATTACAGAATTCATCTAAATGTTGCACGAGTATGGGTATCTGCAGAGAAATTTTCATTTTGCAACATGGCTGCTCTAGCAAGGAATCCCATCCAAAGACCTTTTAGGTCTGGATGATCAGGCTGGAATGACACACCTTTAATCCTTATGGCTGGAATAGAGACATGCCCTTTGTATACACCTTTAATCCCAAACAATGAAGGTTAAGTTAGTTTGTAGAAGGAAGCAGCCACATTTGAAAGTGATGACTAATTGAGCAGAAGACAAAGTGATAAATCAAAGAAAGATTTGATGAGTCAGAGATAGGATACACTCAACTCTCAGGAGAACAGACAGGAAAGAGAAGCTACTTAAAAGCAGCACAGAGTTGAGTCAGGAGGGGAGGACATTTCCGTGAGTGCAGTTCAGTTGAGTTCTATTTAATGCCGTTGAGTTTAGTTGAGTTCATGCAGTTCTTATCAGTTCATACTGTCAGTACAGTTCAGTTTGTGGAATTCAGAGACAGTTTTTCCAAGCAGAGCAATTCAGTAAGAAGCCATTTTGAACCAGTCAGCCAGACTTGAGAATGAACTAGAAAGGGTGAGCCTATTTAGCAGTAAGCCTCCAAAGAGGACACTTACATCTGGTGAATGAATGTTACTTTTACAGAAAGCTACCTGTAATCCCAGTGACCAAAGGAGGAGACAAGAGATCTTCAGTACAAGCTAGCTTTCAAAATTAGAGGTATCAGTAAACTCTGGCACTTATATTTTCAGACACGCATGCATCTACAGTGTTTTAACATGCATCTATGCATTTTAACATGTATACAACAATGCACACTACATTCACATATGCACAAACATATATACACATGAGAAATGAAAAACAAGTCATGGTTGGAAGCACATACTTGTAATTTCAGTAGTAATATGGTAAAAACACTCAGAAATTTGGAGCAATCTGGCCTAAAGAGAGTTCTAGTCCAGTGAAGACACATGTCATAAACACACACACACATGCATGCACAAGCACACACACTGTAGAACAGTATCCCTCATTTGCATAATTTACTATTTTTATACCTACTTAATCCAGATGAGAAAATGGCATTATTTTAGTATATATTAAAACAGTAAGACCTATGCTTATTAAATGAGCAGCAGTTAGTAGTCATTGAAGTTAAGGCATTTATTTCTTGGTTTCTTTTCCTATAGAAGTGAATTGAACTCCACTGGGGAATTTAGAACCCAATTCTCTGGCCTGGTTTCACCAACCCTTTACTTGCTTCACTTCTTGGCATTTGAAATAATCATTTTCTCTTTTACTTGCTGATTGTTACTAAATATATTACTTGAATTGATCCCTTCCTCTTTCACTGAGGCTACTAATTTCTCTTGAGCCCCCTGGTACCTCATATCTTAATGCCCAGAAGTGTGTATCTGCAATTACGTTTTGCATAATTTCTAATCCTCTTTTCTGATATTTTACATTTTATAAATACATATATGCATTATATATAATACATGCATGTAATATATACAATTGTTATATGCCAATGTAAGCATGTATGTGTTGGATCACTTTCTTTTTTTATTGGATATTTTCTTTATTTACATTTCAAATGTTATCCCCAGATTCCCCCTTCCATGAAACCCCCTATCCCATAGCCCCTCCTCCTGCTTCTATGAGGGTGTTCCCAAATGTCCTCTAAGAGAGGAATGGATCATTTTTCTATTACTGTGATGAAATACTCCTACAGAAGCATCCTAAGGAGAAGGGCTCCAGGTAGCTATTCTCATTGTATCCACTTAAATGTCCACATATTCCTTTGTGCAGGTTCTGATCCATATTTTAACTGTCTCTGTAGCTACAGGTTGAGCTGTAGGTTGAGATTTCGATTTCTTTTTGGAAAGGTTTCTTATGCTTCTTTCTCATTTCCTTCTCATTTTCTCACAGCCAGAGAAAAACTGGCAATTCTAAGGTCTAGAATATTGCGTGGCTACTTGTCATTCCTATTTGGTGTTAAGTTTAATGAATAAAAGGAGACTGAATATTTTTTCATTGTGAGACAGTTTTCTTCTATAAGATCTATTCAGTCATTTCATTTAAGCTTTCTGTGTATTTGGTTGTTTTTAGAGTGGAGGGTTGTTTTAAATGTCAGGTATTAATGTGGGAATAACAATATATTGCTTTGTATAGCCTTGGCTCTCTGCTTTGAGACTGAATGTCTACCATTTCAAAAAAGATTGTGTTATTTTTATTGTAAATATTATCCTGTTACATTGAACATTATCATTTGTAATGATAAACAACTTTTTTTTAAGGTTTCAGCTCTGTCATTTTATTTGGCAGGGCATTCTCTTGCTGAAGGGAAACCTTGATTAGTCATAGCTTGTCCACCAACTAAGTGCTTTCATTCATTTCCCAAAGATTCTCTCTGCACAAATGTATTCATACTGGATTATGTGATTGTGTCAATTTTAACTCAAAGTGTCAAGTATGGAAAGTTTTCCTGTATTTCTCTCCAGTAATTTTCTGTATGGAAGGGGCAGTTAGATTTGAGCACTATCCATCAGCCAATTCCCTTTATTTTATTTTGGGAAAGAAAAAACATCTTTGTTTTTTAATTGTCTTAATGGATATCCTTAGAGCAAACAAAGAAACAAAACCAAAAAAATTCTCTCATATTCTGTTTCTGTGTTCTTCTACCACATACTCTGAGGCCACCCATGAATTTTCACAAATGGAAGTACTGAAACTCTTGCTTCATTAATGGTTTTGAAATTCTACTGTAAATACATATAGGAAAAATGATTTTTTTGTTGTTGTTGATTAAGGTAAGAGCCTTGATAATGTGTTACTATGTTGGCACACACTAGAGTACTAGAGTGAAGTAAAAATAAAGTGAAACAACAACAACAGCAACAGCAAAAACAAAAGCAGAAGCTGTTTGTAAAAACAAATGGTAGAATCTCCATTTTTATTGGCAGTAGTGCTGTGTGGGAATTTGTGTAAGTAATGCATTTCCTGGGACAGGATATCTATAAGATTTATGTGAAAACTGCCACAGTTTTAATTGATGTGGCTGAGGTATCTCAGTAGTACAGAGCAAACACGGCTAAGACGTCTCTGCTGTCTGTTGGGTGTAGCAAGAATGCTGTATTTATTGAGTGTGAGGAGACTGTATATTTGCAAGTGCTTTCCTAACGACCAGCAGAGTCTGTTTCTCATCTCTAGGAACAGCTTAGAAATTCTGGTCAAGCTAAAGGGGAAGATAGATTTTTGTCATTTGGGTGAATTATTGTTCTCAAGAACTCTCACGAAGGAGCACAAAGATGGATTAGTATTTGTAAGTCAGTGAGTTACAATTCGACTGCATAATATTTCTTAAGGAGGTGAAATAAAATTGGCAGGAAAACCATGCTGTTTTATAGTTTTGGTTTCAAATTTAACTGGTTGCCAATGTTTTGCTAAGCCCCCACCATCTTTGCTGTATGCAACGTGCTCACTCTAGCTAATCTTTATCTTACTGATTTTCTTTGGATGAAGTGGACAAGGATAGTGATTTTTACCAGTAATCTCTTTACAGCAATTCATTTGAAATAAAAATTAATTTACAATAAGTTAATATAGTAATTTGGAGACACTATGAAATATTTAGATTAATTTCAAAATAAAAGATATTTTAATAAAAATAATGTTAAATTCAAGTGACAAAACTGATTTTTAAAGTTTTACTGAATTTGACATGCAAATATATTTACCTGCAATATCTAAGGGAATATACATAGTTCACAACCATAATTGAAATGTATGTTTAATTGTGAACTGAGAGGCAGTATCAATAGTTCTATATAACAAAGTACATACTAATTTTAGTAAATGACATAAATAGGTAAGCCCTTTTATTTTGGTGTATGCACTTTTGTACAAACTGTATAGTAAATTAAAGTTCATTGTTCACTGTTTTTCAGGGCATTTTCATTGGAGAAGAATTTGACATGGTCTAGAGTCATTTGTACATATTCAACATGAGCGCACAAATGTTTTTTTGCTCAACTTATATTTAGAGAATTAATTTTCTTTTTTGTTTTTTAATTTGGTTTTGTGAGACAGGGTTTCTGTAGCGCTGGCTGTTCTGGAACTCACTCTGTCAACCACGCTGACCTCGAATTCAGAAATGCACCTGCCTCTGCCTCCCAAGGGCTGGGATTAAAGGCATGCACCACCACTGCCCGGCGAGAATTAATTTTTATCAGACTAGACATTGGGTTATTTTTATTATTTAAATTGTATTTTATTTTTCTGGAATTTTCTATTCATAATTTAGTTTACATTGGTTGGCCTGCATATAAATGGGGTGTTTTGTATGATTTGTATAATTCGTGACTTCTTTTGCCTAAAATTGGTAAAACATTTGCTTTCTACTTGTGAGAGGAAGAAACAGTTTTGGAATAGAAGTGTGTCACTGATGGTTAATGTTTCTAAAATTAGCTCACAGAGAATCTTTAGATTTTTGAGTTTTCTTGGAAAAAAAATTTAAGTAGGCAATGCCACTAAAAAAACAGGTAATTTACAATCAAGTGATGATCAAGTGTTCTATATTTCTTTAATTTTCATGTTGGTTCTTAATGGCTTCAACAGAAACATAAAATAATACTTTTTTGGAAAGTAACTCCATATTTTATGAAAAGCAAGTTTTATTTTTCATTTACAGAAAAATAATTTAATGTAGCAGAAAGAGGGAGCCTTTGTCCAAATACTTTAGTCATGCGCAGTTTCACTTGCATTTCATGTTGGTACTATGAAATACGTACAGATGAATCACCTCTTCCTACACACACTTAAAAAAGCCAAATTCCAGATACTGGAATAAACCAGTTGAAGTTACAGTACTAGCAAACAATGTAGGCAGGGTTTGAGATTTGAAAATCACCGTGTTTTAATTTTATGAGATTATAATCTAATTATGTCATACGTCTGCAACACAACTCCTGAACCTAAAGCTCAAAGTCATTGTGCCAGATGTTAAAGAAATATGTCAAGGTTACCCTTTTTTCCAAAAAGTTGTATTTAAGTTATTGAGGGATAAAGTAAAAATTCTAGACATTTTTCCTGTAGAAATGTTTTTACTAATACGACTTGATCTTTGGAGTCCACTAGATGGCACTAGATCACCTTTTGAAAGGCACAATGCCCTAGTGTACTGTAAAAATCTACTGTCATGCTTAGGCAGTGGATAAGATTCTCTTTAGTATCATTGTCTGGCACCTGGGAGATATTCAATAAATCCTTATGAAACAAACAAACAAACTAACTAACTAACAAACAAAAGATTATGACTGTAGGTTTTTGCCTAAATTATGGCAAAATGATGGCAAGTTTTATAGTTTGGAGAAGTTTCCTGAGTACCACTTCAGTGCTCTTATTTCTTTACTTCTTTTAGAGTCCTTGAGAATTTTGCACCTAAATTAAACCTCTTAAGCTCATCTGAGCTATGTAGGTATGGATGAAAAGTCCTGGACATAATCATCTTTGAAGACCTAAGATAGCTCAGACGTTAACACTGTATTTAGCAAAAGTTTCCTGGCTACTTTCACATCGTTAGTTCTGCTATTTATTTCAGGATTTCTTTCAGGCAACAGGAAAGACTCCATACTAAAATAGCCCATGATTCCCTGCCTACAGGATGGTGCCACCCACAATGGACAGGTCCTTTTACACTCATTAGTATAATCAGTAATATCACCTGAAAGACACACTTGCCTTAAGTCCAAGTATATTTTCCAGGTTGGGAGACTTTAAAAGAGATTTTGAAAGAATTTCTTTATACAATAATGTCAAGAATTCTTTAGTATCCCTTTCTATTGGGTTTTATTTCAATCTTTTGAAAGAGAATTTGAGTGTTTTTTTGTTGCTGTTTGTTTTGGTTTTGATAGGGAAAAAGAACTATTTGCTATTTTGACTAGGAAAGTAAAATTTTCTTCCAAGCATTGAAGTACTGTCTCAGCTCCATTTCCTGTCTGAGTGAAAAGAAAAAAAAACCCACTCTGACAAACAGACATTAAAAGAGAAATAGTTTATCTGCATAATTATTCCATCATTGCAAGGAGGTCAGGGCAGTGGTAACTTGAAGCAGTTGCTACTCACGTTATATCCACATCCTAGAAGGAGAGAACAGTGTATCCTGCGTGCGAGTGTTCAGTGTTCTTTCTCCACACCTAAACAGTCCAGAATGCCCTGCCTAAGGAATGATGCCACCCACAAAGGACAGATCTTCTCATAGCAGTTAATATAGGCAGGACAGTGCCCATAGACATCTTCACAGGCCAACTTGATTGGATGATGCCTTCCTGAGGCTTTTCTGAGGTGAATCTACATTGTGTTAACAAAAAGTAATCTTCATGTATGTTTTGTTTTAGTCTCATGTATTGCTTGTTTTTAAATTTTTTATAAGATAAAAAGAAGAAAGATACAAATTAGAAATTAACTATCATTCTTGCCATCTCTTTATATCCCATATTTGATCCTAATATATTCACTAGATTATGTTATGTTTAATCGGTTGTATAAATCTTTTTTGAATATTTATTAATATATTTTTCTTGAAATATGCTCCTCCTGAAGATAACAGATTCTATATTTGTAGATTTGTGTTTATTTAAATTCTTGTTTTAATATATATATATGTATATATATTCCTAAGTACAAATATATATATATATATGTGTGTATATATATATATATATATATATATATATTCATAAGTACAACCTTTTCAGTCTCAATAATGTTACTCATATGTATGTTTTCAGGGCTGAAAACCAATTGTTGTGCTCTTCTTGCTATGTGTTATTTTTCCTACTCTGCATTTTTAGTTGTCTATTGATCTTCATGTATGCTTGATGCCTGGTGGTCTTTCCTTTATTTGATTTGCAATGAATATTCCTTGATTCTCTGGCTCATACAATGTGTCTTCCAACTCTTGTGTAATGTTCCAAGAACAGTAGGGAATATTTTCTAGATATAACTATCCACTGGAACGAGGCTCTACGCGTCCTTTTGACTGTGCTTTTCTTTAATGGTCCCTTCCTGTTGCAGGAAGTTACCTTGATTAGGTGAGGACTAAACTTACCTATACAAACAAGGGCAAGTGTTTAGAATGTAGTTAGGGAATTTGCTGGTTTGATATGGTGGTGGTTGTAAGTTCTCCTCCAAGATCCATGACTTCACTTGAAAGGGATAGTTGGCTAGGTTTATAACCAGATATGATTTACCTCTTGTTGAGCAGCTCTTATGGCCAATTTTGAGACCTGTTGGTTAGCACTAAGGTTGGTTTGTCACTACTGCACCCTAAGGATTTTTGTACCATCCTGGCCATTGCCACTCATAGGCAGTCTAGTTGGGTAAGACTGTTGGTCACTTACTTCATTTGGAAGCTTGCATTGCAGGTGCTGGGACCATGAAAGCTAATCTTCAAAGACAGGCCATTAAGATCAGGTCCAGATCAGAAACCACTGAACTCTGTATCTGAAATCCATGGATTATTCAGCAATAGAGATTTTCTCTCCACCTGTAATGGTCAACTAAGGGCAATAGTAATATACTGTATGTTTTGGGAGTATATTGGACACACCTGACTAACAACTCTAAGGAATCCTTCTCATAGCTGGTATTGGGGTTTTTATTAGATTGTTATTGTATCCTAACGTGAACATTGTCAGCCTAGATACAAAAACTTTCAAACACACACACACACACACACGGCTGCATTACATGTAATATAGTTTCTTATAAATAATTAATAAGATATATTAATAATAATTAATGTCGATATATGGGACCGTGAGATACCCTAAAACAAATAGTGAACACTTGTCACACACAGTTTCATGTCATTGGTTATGTATTAGTATAGACAGTGTGAGAAGAGAGGACAATAGAATTTACTCATCTAAAATGTCAATAGTAAAGCCTTAGAACTTATAAAATTTTCTGTGTCGGCTATATGTTCTAAACAAAATGATATGGTGAAATGAGGGTCACTCTTCACATACTTCTAACTCTAAATGTCTGAATTAATCGAAGGCAGATTTTATATTTTCCTAAGCACTCTGAAGGAGCTCAACAGTAGTGGAAATTATGGAAATTTGATCCTACACATAGTGTGAGGTGTTCACTCAGAATGTCAGATATTCCACCCCTCAAACATTTATCATTTACTTCTGTTTGGAGCCCTGAAGGGCTTTGGTTAGCACCAAAATACTAATCAGGTATTTATGGGTTAAAATGATATTTTAATGAGCATTGTTTTTCTATATAGCAAATACATACCCAATGTACATGGAATTTACTGGGAGCAAAATTTATAAATAAAAATTAATGTTTAGGCTTGCATTTTACATTGGAATATCAGATGGAACCAACGTATTAGTGACCTATGTTCTGTGAAGTGCTGGATTCAGGATGATATTGGCTTCTTTTTGCACCTTCAATCCCTTTCTTTTGATAAAAGCCTTGACATTAGCATCTCATAAACCTGTGCCCCCTTAACAATAGATGGACAGGAATAATTTTTATTCCTGAAGGAGAAGAAAATATTTTAAAATTTGTTTTGGGGGGATTATGGAAGAAAATATGTTCAGCATACAATATGCACTGAAAATACTCTCATCATGCATCACCATATGCCATGATTAATACACAGAAGACTTTAAAATTGTATAAAGATAAATTAATCGTGGTGGATTTACCCAATCAAGTTATTTATTTATTTATTTATTTATTTATTTATTTATTTTTATCCCAAATGTTGCTCCCCTTCCTAATCCCCCTCGCAGAGTTCTGCTCCCTACCCCCATCCTCTTTGACTTTGAGATGGCAGCATTCCCCTAACCCTGGTGCATCAAGTCTCTGCAGGATTAGGCACATCCTTTCGCACTGAGGCCAGACAAGGCAGCCCTCTGCTACATATGTGTCAGGGGCCTCAGGCCAGCCTGTGTAAGCTCTTTGGTTGGTGGTTCTGTGTCTGGGAGCTCCCAGGGGACAATGTTATTTTGACACTGTTGGTCTTCCTGTGGGTTATTTAAAGGCTTTGTCCATCACTAAAAATCCACAAGTAGTTATATCCATTTTCTGCCTTCCACTGTACTGCAGATCTTATCTTGATAATGCTATTAAGGTCTCTAGCATGCAAGTCTCCAGTGATATCACCACTGCCAAAGCAATGGCCTCCTCTCGCCATAGTTTGGGTAACTATGCCTGACATTATATACAGTATGTAATTTAGTATAAATAGAAGTATTTTTTATAATTTAAAGGCAAGTGCCATTACAGTTCCCTGTGTGTCACATGACTCCCTTTTCTTTTTCCTCTCTGTTCCTCCCAACTGCTCTTTGTTTTCTCTGCTGTGGCATTTCAGCTTCTTTTGTTAAAATATTTACTTCTGTAATGTGATATTTTATTCATTTTTCTTGTATCGAGTAACACTGAATAAAGTTAAAAGTCTATATATTTTCCACTCTGAGTTCAAGTAAAATTCTGGTTGAGATGAACAATTTCTCTTGTTTTGTTGTTTCAAAATTCTCACTGCCCAATGTATGCATTAACTATGTATAATACACATGTGATACTAGAAAACTTATATATTCCAGGTGGTTTAGAATCTTTGAAATATCTTCAAGAACTAACTGTGGACCACAATCAGTTAATTAGCACTAAAGGTCTTTGTGAAGCACCCACCATCGTGTACCTGGATTGCTCACATAACCATCTTACTGACATTGACGGCATTGGAAATTGTGGATTGCTCCAGATAATAAAGCTGCAGGGAAATTACCTAAGAGAGGTAAATTATTTAAAGTCATTGATTTCTGTAACTATTATCTTTCTTTTAATAGAAATAACTACCATACACGTTAAAAAAGCTTTTAATAATTTTACTTACTGTTTTGCTTTGTTTTGCTTTGCTTTGTTTTGTTTTGTTGAGACAGGGTTTCTCTGTGTAGCCCTGGCTTTCCTGGAAATCTCTCTGTAGACCAGGTTGGCCTTGTACTTTTTTTCTTTTTAATTATCCAGCTGTATGCTAATCCCAAGTTAACTTTTTTTTTTTTTTTTTTTTTTTTACTTTTTAGGTTTTTGTAGCATATACTAATTACCTCCAAAATGGATTTTATTCTGATTCTTTCATACCTGTATATAACATTTTTTTCTGTATTTACAAAACACATTACCATCTTTTGTCTGCTTCCAGTGCTAGCTATCTTCGTTTTGAACTCGGTGCCCTCTTAAATAATTTCTTTCTTTGTATGTGTGTGAATGTATAGAGAGACACAGAGAGAATTTTATTAGGTCTGTGAACAGGAACATAACTAGATGTTTTTTTGTTTGTTTGTTAACAAAATAACTGCAGTACTTCCTTCCCCATTAGATCCTATAAACTTCGCATTCATAACATCAATACCTTTCCCATTGGAGCATATGAACTTCCCATCTATGAGGATTTATACTAGCTTTACAATAACCAGAGAGTAATTATCTCCTATAGAGCAGGTGCCAAATTCAATCAGAAAGCCGTTGTTTACATCAATAACATATGTGCCACTATTGAACTACCATGTTCGTCTCACCAGTCTTGTGAATATTGCTGCATGCAAGCATCACAACAGTATGAAGGTTGATGACAGTTCCCACCCAGAAAACTGTATAGCATTTTGCAACATGTTGATGAAGGCTACACAGCAATGAAGCTACAGCCCAGTTCCATTTTATTTCTCTACCCCATGTGACCAAAGTAGCTGCAGTCTACGTTGGTAGGCTCTTGACCAGCTGGTTCTGGTGGACATTCAAGAACAGTGGCAGTTGTCACTGTTTATTATACTGTTTAGGGACCAACAACCTAAAGAAGAAAGGAGGCCTCCTGGGACTGGCACCTTCACTACGTTACCTGTAGCCTCTGGGAGCAGCTTAATCGATCTCTACTGGGCCCCATCAGTAAAAATGCAGTTCTTGTTCTTATTAGATTCCCTGATGATTTTTCCACACATCACGAATTTCATCTGACCCTCCAACCTCAGAGTCTTCCCTTACCTATGTGTATTTTTACATTCTACTATCCTCTTCGAAGTAATATTTCTTTCACTAATAAGCCCCTTTTCATCATTTTATTTTTTTTAACCATTTAGTAAACCCCCCAAATGCTTATAGTATCTCTTTTTTGTTTTGTTGTTTTTTTTTGAGACAGGGTTTCTATGTGTAGCCCTAGCTGTTCTGGAACCAGGTTGGCATTGAACTCAGAAACCCGCCAAGTGCTGGGATTAAAGGAATGCACCACCACTGCCTTGGCTTATAGTGTCTTATAAATCTAATTTAACATAAGATTCTCAGAATACTAAGTTATAGAGTATCATATCATTCTTTTAAATATGTTATAAGCTGGACTACAATTATCTATTTTGAAATTAAATTTTATTCTGTCTTAAAACTTTTTATAAAGATTATCAAAATTAATGTTATTCTGGATGCATTTCATCCATCCTGGAAGACTCAAAATAATATAATCTGAATTATGGTTTAATTTTCACCAGAATGTATATATTATAAGCTTTGGTAGAATCTATACCTTTCAATTTGCTTACAAGATATTTTACGTGCTATCAGGTAACAGAGTATATTTAATTGTAGCCTCCATCCTTAAGAAATCACGTTCTGCTCAGAGAGCTGCATTTGGATGACAACAGCATCTCAAGTGTGGAAGGACTTTCTTCCTGTTGGTTGCCTTTACTGCAGTATCTAAGCATTTCACAAAACAGGTGAGAATGCATATCACTTTAGAAATGGACTCAAACAATAATTATTTGAAAATTGTGGTATGATGTATACAAACAACTAAAAAAACTAGGAAATCAGGATTCAACCAAATTTATCAGTACACAATATATAAAGTGGCAATATAACCCTAGGATTTTAGTAAAATTGTATCAGTTTATTCTCCTCCTTTGGTCTCCTCTCTTAAATGTACTTGTAGAACCACCTCATGGCAGATTTGTTTATGTTTATAGAGTTTTAGTCTTTGAAAAATAGAGACTGTAAGGGACTTTATTCAGAAAGATGCCTCATTTCTTTCAACTGGTATTTATTAAGTCATGAAACAATAGCTTTTAGTCTTCTTCCCATTTGCTTGTCTTTTGTAGTTGTTAAAATGGGTTTACATTTGAATTCTAGAAGGATACAATGGAACCCTTACATTGTCTTAACACTACATGAAATGAGTACCCGAATCCAAAGGCACATCAGAGATGGCCAAACCTCTGTATATTTGGACAGAATCAGTGTGTAAAGTCAAACTATCATCACATGTGTGTCCTTCCTTCTTCCTGTTCTTAATATTGTGTTGAAACCTGTTGACTGTAACATGATTAATTTGCTCACCACAGGCCTATGGAAGAAGGTGGTTGGACTATCTATAAGAAATTTATTCTTTGAGTTACATGATGCTTGCGGGCAAGGAGAAAAGACAAATATGTGTGTGCTTAAAAGTCATATAAAATTATCTCTCAGTCAGTGCCAAATAGCACTCCTATTTTGGACATGTTTATATCAAATGACTGAACACCCATATATCGATCTTTGTGAATTAAAAATTGAATATACATTTTAAAATCCCTTTAGATTGTTTTAATCAGATCTAATTATGAAAGCTGACTTGCATTTAACAGGATATTGTTTGGATTTGAAGAAAGCTCCTGCAATGGAAACTGCTTAAGTATGTTCGACCTCCATGAATACATAGGATCATTTTACAATAAATAGGATCTCCAAATTAAAGGATCGGTTTTGTCACGGACATATGTAGTAAACCATGCAGAAATGGGCACAGCATAATTCTGGACAGAAGTAGTTCTCAGACTACCAGAAAATATTCCAATTAAGAAAAATTTAAAAGAATTTTAGTTCCTTGACTCCTTTAAACATACAATCAAATATCCTTATCTCTCAAAGCTAAAATTAGCTCCGAGGATACTTTGGCTTTATCACTCTTGGGCAATAGTCACTTATCAGTCTGTTGCAACGGGAATTATCAGCTAGATCAATTCAGATTTTAGGTCTGATAATTATTATTGGGATAATTCCTTCAAATGATTGTTATTTCAAATTTTGTTTACTTGGATATAATATTTGAATACTCAGTTAAGTCTTGCTATTTTGAGAGCTGTCACAATGAGGGGCATGTGTCATAACCCGAAAAAAAATGTCTTAAAGATATTTAACCTTTGTAGCTTTTCTGCACAAAATGTTATCCACACTAAAAAAGAGATGCATTAAATCTTCTTTCATCCATGATGGCTAGATTTTGTAAAAAGCACTATGCATGTATATATGGCATGGTAATAGAGACAAACCTGCCTATGGACAAAGGGAACAGGCAGGAACATGAATGTGGAGGTATGTGAGGAATACAGTCATTGCACAGTGTATATTGTTTTTAAAGTGTCCTTATGAAAATACTACTTACAATCAATATAATGAAATTATATATTACATATAATTATTACACATACCACATTGAATTTTTAATAACACTATCACATTTTAAAATATATATTATGCTATCAAATGCTTTGCATATGTCAGTATGTGCAACTTGTAAAGCAGGAGATCTAAAGGCATAAGAGGAAATGAAATTATTTCCTAATGCCATAATATATAAACAATCTCAAGGCTTACTTTTTTTCTCAGCAGATTTATTTCTTTACCTATGATCTGTGTCACAGTGTTCTGTGTAGGAACTGTCTGCAGAGCCATATGTTGGATATTAAAATTCGGATAGGGCAGTTCAGGTTTGTGGTTTGAACCTGTGACATCCTAGTCAATCGACACTGAGCATTTCTTTTCATTGTCTGAGCCTTAACTTCTTCCCAAGTGTCAATGGGTTGCTGTTGCCTAACTTTCAATTACCAAAGTGTAGCTGTCATTCAGATAGGGAATATGTCTGAGTCCATTTCAGAAACCTGTGAATTTATGATACAGATATTAAAATGCATTTATACAGACATCTTTGGAATTAGTAATTAGGATATGTATGTATGTATATATTATGTACTTTTGGTAACTATTTTCATCACAAGGAAGAAATTATACATTCACGTACTTTCTTTCCAAGCAAATGGAATACATATAAAGAACATTATTTTGTGAATATTGTTTAGAATACTTGTTTCATCGTGTGTTCTGTTTTAAATTTTCATTAAGACATATGACTGGTTTCAGTTTGACTGAGTGCAGTTCTAACTAGAAGACTCTGGCTATATAAACTGTCCTGAGACTCTAAGTGGGAGCAGAGTGGAAACTTATCCACTGGGTGCTCAATGTACAAATCTTTTGCTTTTTTGTCGTCTTTGAAATTTATATCGTTTAATGCCCAAGGCTAATGTGACAAGGTCAAATGGTATTAGGTTTTCACTAATGTCCCTTTGTCTTTCTGGTTTGAATTTTCTTGGAAAAAGTATTCATGAAATGTCAGTAAAGGGAAAAAACCCTATAGATGTTTGAGAAAAAGAAATCTATAACCAGATTTCTACCATCACAACAAATAGTCATAAAGAATCGTGACTATCCACTTTCTTGATTTAGATTTCAAAAAAGGGCAATTTACAAATCATGTTTTTTAAAAGAATTGCTGTGTGAAGAGATAAAATGTAATATTACAGAGATATTTGACCATAGCAGATGCTTATTTATGTACATTGATTTTGTAGAAAAAAAGCCATATTGTTTTTATATTATATGATTGCATTGATAATTTTCCTTTGATGATTTCAAATATATTTCACCATAAAGCATTGAGAAGTACACAAAATATTCTGGAGGAAACAGAGTAACCATATTATAAAGGGTAAAATAGTTCAGTAGCTATTGAGTTTCAGTAAAAAAACTTAATATTAAGATGTAGTAAAGTTACAAAAATAACAATGCATGGTCTTTTATACTGTCACATAAAAATTAACAATTCATACAATAAAAATTGTCATACAACCAGATTAGGCATGAAACAATATAGTATTAAGACTTAAATCCAATAATTATCTAACCACAATGTTTTAATTTTGCCCTGCCTCCCTCCTCCTTTCCATCCACCACCTTGCTTCTTCTCTGCCTTTCATTTGTTTATCCTCTCTTGCTTTTCTTCTTGTCACATCCATGTGACATTTAAGTCAATTGTACTGTTATGTTGTACAAAGAAGTGTTTATAGGGCCACTGTTTTTTATATTTTCCTCTTAGTATTATTTTATTCTACTCCTGACACCCATAAGACTCTATTAAAGAAGTAGTATTAGACAGGATTAGAATGAATGGTTGGATTGTACTTAGGAGTGACAACATTGAAAGGCATTTTCTTCTAGCCTCATTATTTCATCTACGTTCCATCAGTAGTATCTTCTTTCCCTCTACTAATGCAGACCAGGGTAGTACAAGGAAGGAGTCAAGGTGCATACAAGGGTGAGTCTGTGCCAGACCCCAGGAGGCTTTAAGGCACAGTGCTGGTGTGTGGCCTCTGACCTTAGAATAATACTTATGAGAGAGGGAGGGAAGGAGGAAGGGAGGAACAGAAAGAAAGAAAGAGAGAGAGAGAACTAGAAAGACACAGAGAGAAATAACAGGGAATTATCATTATTATTATTATTATTATTATACCCAGCTCTTCTTTATCTGAATGTTATGAACAATTACCAAGTTCCAATGTTAACAGGAAGAGTTAACTGCAAAGACATTTCCAGTTATAATAATGAGTTTACGTAAATAAGTGTTTGTATTAAAGATTCAGGTAAATTGGTGTGATTTTAATTTGGAAATAACTATAGTAGTGCGTTTTTATGCTACAAAGTACTGATTAATCTGTCTCCAAAAGAAATGTCAACCAAGATGAAATTAATTTGTGAAAACAGCTTTTATTTAGAATGCTATATACATTATGTGTCAAAAATCATTTTATATTTCTTGCTTGAAATTTTTTCTAGTGACCTTTATAATATGGAAAATAAATAGAAGAATTTTTGTGTCAATAATTTCATTATTACAATTAAGCATACATTATGAGAATATATATTTTAAATTATTTATGGCAAGGTTAAACCCATTCTATCAATATAAAATTTTATAACGTCATTCCTCCTTACTCCTCCTAGACCTATTATTTATATGTATTTGTATATATTCACACACACACCCAATATGTTGAGTTTGTTCTTTTTGTTTGTGTGCACTATCTGGTTTCAAGGTTTACACTCTTCACTGGGCAACTAAGAAGTGAGCTAAACCCTGGGAGAGGCTCATTTTCCTCCTTCCAGTAGTCACTTGTTGCCTCTACACTTTTGTCTAGAAATAGAACCCTAAAATATTTCCCCCTTTCATGTTAAAATGCCCCTTGATAGTGCCAGTACAAGTTTTTCCAGGGGAAACTGCTTCACAGAGAATTCTGACTCTTACAGTCTTTCTGAACCCTTCTCAGGGTGTTCCCTAAGCCAAAGATTCCATACCTGTGATGTAGATGTGTCCTTTGGAGCTGGGCTCCCCATAATTTATTAATCTCTACAGTGTGTCCAGTTGTGGTTTACACACACACACACAGCCCTGTGTGTGTGTATGATTGTAACAATAATAATGGAAAATTGGCAATGCTCTAGAGTGATGAAATGGAGGAAGTGATACAGTTTTATTTAAATTAAAATCTTAAAATATTACAGTAAACCCCCAAAGCTTGTCTCTTAAAGATTTAGACCATGTGTTTAATTAAACTAAAGATGGGAGAACAAATAATGTATTTTCTGTATGACTAGCTTTATAAAAAGATAAAACAAAAAATAACCAAATAGTTACCCATTTTAAATTGAATAGCAAATACACATCAAAGCCCATGGTATTTATGACTGAAATGTGCAATTCCATGGTCATGTCTTTTTTAAATGAATCAAAATCTTCCATTATTGTAATGTTCCATGGTAAATTCTCTTTAAAAATGAACAACGATTTTTCCATAATAGGATTACTTACATTCTTAGGCTTTTTACATTTTTAATAAATACTGTTACTCAATGTTTTAATTGTACTGCATTGTATTATGCAATTATAGATAATTGGATATAATTTCTTGTAATTATGTAATTGTATTAGGTAAATGAGTTGTACTTCAAATGAATTCTGTTAAGAATATGCTTGTTAATTTTTTTTCAAAGGGCTTTTCTATTTTTTTTTTTTTTTAGCTTAGCCACAATTGTGCCACTTTTTCATCTTGTCTCTTTGGAGAAGCTGGATGTCAGCAACAATTGTCTTTCTGGTAAGGGTGGAATTCTATTTGTTATTTTGAATAATAGGATTTCGAGTTTCTGCTTCAAATAGTGCAAAGGGTTGGTATGAATACATATGTGCTTGTCCATATAAAGATGAGTAAAATGATCATCGCTAGAGCTTTTATTCCTGGCTATTAAAAGTGGATTAAAGCATCATGAATTGTACAGATTGCCCTGAAATGTTTTTCCCAAGTCCACTCCCAGTCAGCCGCCTCCACATAGCAGCCACAATCTGAGTTTGCCACCGTAAGCTAATTTTGCCTTATATTAAACAAATATTATTGCCTTCAAAATTCTTCACTTAGTATTTGTATGAAATCATAACATATTTTTTCAATATTATGCATATTGATGATAATGTTATCTATTCACTAAAAGTATACAATTTGTGTCTACATTTTCTTTTGACTGATGGTTTGAAATTTTAGGTACCATGAATATAAAATTTATGCAGATATTATTTTTTTTTTTTGCTTTTTTTTTAAATACTTCAGTAGTAACCCCTCTCCTGGTCTGCCCTCTCTCCCACACACTGTTCCTCCTCCCCAGTCTCTAAGAGAATGTTCCCACCCACCCCTTACTCCCTCCTCCCAAGAAGGCAAGTCTCATAAGGAATAGTCACATCTTCTCTCAGAGGCCAGACCAGGCAGTCCTCTGTTGATATGCACTCACTGAAAAGCAGATATTAGCCCAGAAACTTAGACTACCCAAGATACAATTTGCAAAACATATGAAACTCAAGAAGAAGGAAAACCAAAGTGTGGATACTTTGTTCCTTCTTAGAATGGGGAACAAAATACCCATGGAAGGAGTTACAGAGACAAAGTTTGGAGCTGAGACAGAAGGAAGGACCATCCAGAGACTGCCCCACCCTGGGACCCATCCCATATACAACCATCAAACCCAGACACTATTACATATGCCAGAAAGATTTTGCAGACAGGACCCTGATATAGCTCTCTCTAGTGAGGCTATGCCAGTGCCTGGCAAATACAGAAGTGGATGCTCACAGTCATTTATTGGATGGAACACAGGGCCTCTAATGAAGGAGCTAGAGAAAGTACCCAAGTAGCTAGAGGGGTTTGCAACCCTATAGGAGGAACAACAATATGAACTAACCAATACCCCCCCCCCCCAGAGCTGTGTTTCTAGTTGCATATGTAGCAGAGGGGGGCCTATTCGACATAAATGGGAGGAGAGGCTCTTGGTCTTGCGAAGATCATATGCCCCAGTACAGGGGAATGCCAGGGCAAGGAAGCAAGTTGGGTGGTTTGGGGAGCAGGGCGAGGAGAGGGTATAGGAAGCTTTGGGGATAGCATTTGAAATATAAATGAAGAAAATATCTAATAAAGATACAAAAAATATGTATATAAATCTCTCAATGGTTAGGCACATCTCTCAGTGAGGCCAGACTAGGCAGTCCTCTGCTGTATACATGCCAGAGTGAGGGGGACCTTATATCAGCTGGTGTACACTGCCTGTTTGGTGGCTCAGTGTCTGAGAGACCTCAGGGGTGCTGGTTAGTTGAGACTGCTGGTTTTTCGTGATGCCCTCCTCCTCAGCCTCTTCCAGCCTTTTCATTAATTTAACCACAGAAGTCTCTGACTTCAGTTCATTGGTTGGCTGTTAAGTATCTGCATCTGTCTCAGTTGGCTGCTTGTTGGGCCTCTCAGTGAACAGCCATGCTAGGCTCCTGTCTGTAAGCACACCATAGCATCAGTAATAGTGTCAGGCCGTGGAGCCTGGCCTTGAGATAGATCCCAATTTGGCCCTGTCACTGGATATCATTTCCTTCAATCTCTTCTCCATTTTTGTCCCTGCAGTTCTTTTAGGCAGGGACAATTCTGAGTCAGAGTTTCTGATTGTGGGACGGCAACCCCATCCCACTGCTTGACGCCCTGTCTTTCTGCTGGAGATGGACTCTACGAGTTCCCTCTTCCCATTGTTGGGCATTTAATTTAAGGTCTCTCCCTTTGAGTCCTGAGGGTCTTTCATCACCCAGGTAAATTATAGAGGGTCCCCCCACTTCTTACCCATATATTCAACGCTGCATATTTCTATTTATTCTGCTGGCCCTTGGGGCTTCTCTCCTATTCCCCCTGCCCCAATACCTGAAACTATTGCATAAGTTTTAGTGTCAGATTTATTAGCCATTTCCTCTGACACTGGCAAACTGGGCTATTTTGTTTATTTTGCAGCCAGAATGATACCCATCATTTTGCCAGTGACATGTGATGAATTCTCAATATTTAAGCACCTTCTTCTCAATCCTTTTTTTTTCCTATAAATTCTATTTTCTTTCATAACATTTCTACTTTGATCCAGCACAACAGAATCTATATTCTACAGTACTTCTAGAGGAACAATAATATTTTTGTAGACAGAAAATTACTAAGATCAAAGAAAGATAAGGAAGATCTTTGTGTGTTTCTTTTCTGTCAGAGTCAGATGGAGAAATGGGTGTTATGTCAGTATCTTTTTGTGAACACAAACATTTGCATCTGTAGTCAGTATTAATTTTTTGTGGGAAATAAGTCCACACACACTGCTTTGTATAGCAGCCCAGATTTGTTTACAAGTTTTTCCTCTAAAAGTATAATAGGTCTATGTGAGTCTTTCTGCTTATATTTAGCTTTAACAAAAATTGTTACTTTATGTTTGGTGTCATAATTTTTGTTCCATTCATAGAAGAACATGAAGTACATCATCTCATCTCGTCCTCACACATCAAGACAGCCTAAAGCTGAAGTTTAGAAATGATTTGCCTAAGTTCACACAGTTGCTAAATGGTAGAAACATAATTTATACTCATCTATTTTCTCTCTCTCTGATGCAAAAGTATAGAAAATCTTAAATATTACTTCATTTTAATGGAGTAATAGGAAAATGGTGATTAATTTATGACATTTTATTTTAAAAACATCTATACTTTTAACATTTTAAAAATGCATTTTAACCAATTTTCTTCTTTGTAGATCTGACAAATGTCATGTGTTGGTTCAATGCATGCTACTCTATCCGTGAGCTTTGTCTCACTGGAAACCCAGTACTCCAGGAAATAAACTGGAGGTAAGGTATCTGTTTGTAACCCATGAATATCTTGGACATCTGATTTTCATTTTGCCAAATGTTGATAAAATGATATCATATATTTACCAGCTCTTGAGACAAAATATTATACAAAATTTCCTACGAAAATTATTCCAATTCCTTGAGAATAGTTTATGTTACTTTGAGTGTCATCACAGCAGTTCTAAAATGTCATTAGCCTACACATTTCCTCACGTATCAGTGAATTTGAAAGTTTGACTGTGGAGCAAGTGCCTGGTGGCAAGTCAACCCACTCCATGTTAACTGTGCTTTTCTTTAGAGGAACCATCTTTTGTCAACTCCCTGTGAGCCGGTTAAATCTTGTAACTTACCATTTAAGCGATTTTCTTCAGAAAGTTGGACTGACAAAATAAAACTGGGCTGGTGTGTTCCCTTATTTAAAACCTCAGCCTGTCACATTTCAGTGAGATCAATTGTTCTAATATACATTTCATTATCTACAAGAAGAGATTCATTTATCTAGAGGGTTTAAAATCAAGAAGTCTATAAAATATGGATTTGTTAATGAAAGGACAAACTCAACTTTGATACAGTCTGCTCTGGTGAACTTTATATAACCCCATGGTACCAACAAAGGGATTAGTTATAGATTTTCCCAATGGATTTCTTACTTTCATGTCAAGCCAGTGATAACATGCAAAAAAACTGATGTACTGAATAAAAAAATCTCTTTTAAAACATAATCCACAGGCAGCATTTGAAATCTCCTCTGAGAATTTGCTTCATTGACTGATGATTAATGGTGCTTGTTAAGTGGCAGAATACGCATCAGGAAGTTTTCACTGAATGAAATATTGATTTGGCTCTTGAGTAGGAGGAGCCCAGCTGGAAAAACTAATCTCGGAATTTCACAGTGTTCTTAGACTTCATTCCCAACATTAATCAGATTTCTCATATATTCCCCGTAAGCTCGAGTGTCAGACTGCTGAACTTAAGGACAATCTCCACACTGTGGCCTTTTAGAGGTCTGAAGACAGTTCGTTTCAAAACTGAAGGAAGGAACAAAATGATTAAAATAAAACACTAAACCCTATTTGAACCTTGATTATATGTCTCAAAGTAACATATTGTTACTGTCTTGAACATCCAAGCGAATTTTGATATCTAAAAGAATTTCAAATTAATCTGATTAAAGTGAATTGCTTGGGGACCTTTGTGTGTCAAAATGAGTAAGACAACATCAAAATATGCCTCACATAGAAATTCAGGGCTAGCTCACTCTTAATGAAAATTTACTCTCTATAAAATAATACTTAATATTAATGTCAATAGCCAAGTGGAAAATATTGGCTGGTAGAAATATTGTTTTATCCTTTCTTTATCTGGTTGCTTACACATAAGTCATTGCTAATAACTGCAAACTGCCGAAGATATCTAATATCCAGTGCTGTCCTTAAACTTACTTCTCCCCATTATTTTCTTTATATAAAATATTAATATTTATCTTTAAATGAAATATGTGGGATCATATGCACTTACATCATCTTGGATCTGATAAAATAGTTTTATATTTTCCTCTAGGTTTATATTAGTATACACAATTAAAATGACTTTTTACTTTGTAATTATTTTGGGTTAAATGCTGTTGTTTCTATATATTTGATGTATATTAACCACCCAGTGTTCCTGTAGTATTGACCTAAGTAGAGATCTAATCTCTTTAATATGAGAGGTTAAAAATAGTTTCTATAACCTCTCTGTAAAATGAGATGTTAATAATAGCTTTTATTTTTATTAGACAAATTCTTCTTGGTATTTGTGATATATAAGATAATGCTACAAGTTTGTGGCTAATGTTTTTAATTTACAATTTACAAGATATTAGAATTAGCTAATTTTTATAGTTTCCTTTTTCCTTTTAAATATTTTATTCTTTGAGAGTTTCATATACTGTAGTTTGATTATATTCACTCTCAACACCTCCTAGGTTCACCTTTACCTTCCTACCACCTATCTCCTAGTATTCTGCCTTCTCTCCCTCCTTCCCTTCCTCTCTCTCCTCTTCTTTTTTGTCCTCTGTGTGTGTGTGTGTGTGTGTGTGTGTGTGTGTGTGTGTGTAGGCAGCCCAACTACTCTTGAGGATGAGACCTGCTTCTTAGAATGGCTGACCTACAATGCGTCATACATTAAAAAACAAAACAAAACAAAAACAAAAAACCCTTTCTCAACAGCTATCAGATGCTAATACATACTCAGCTGGTGGTAAGATTTTTCTACTTAACCATTCAGGGATTATATCTGATTGGGCTCTTACAGTATTTGCAACCCCTCTTCCTCAAAGATCCCTGAATCTTTTCAGGAGAGGATTTACCCTTTGCTAAATCTTCATAAGGATTCCATGCTTAAAGTCAGTTGAGAATGTAGAATTGGTAGCATAAAATTTTTATTTATTTATTTATTTATTTATTTATTTATTTATTTATTCATGCTATCTTTTCACCAGTATAATTAAAATTAAAATTTGCAATTAAATTTTAATATTAGAGAGTCACGCATCTAATTAATTTATATCCACTAGTTATCTTTTTCCAAGTTATTATACATACTTATGAACTATTTATTCCATACGTTTTTCCCTTTTATTGAAAAATGGATTCTTGTTATGACATCTGCAAAAAAACAAACAAACAAACAAAAAGCCGGGCGTGGTGGTGCACGCCTTTAGTCCCAGCACTCGGGAGGCAGAGGCAGGCGGATTTCTGAGTTCGAGGCCAGCCTGGTCTACAAAGTGAGTGCCAGGACAGCCAGGGCTACACAGAGAAACCCTGTCTCAAAAAACCAAAAAAAAAAAAAAAAAACAGACATCTGCAAAATCCAGCAGTAAGTACAGCGACCCATGTCTTCTCTTGCCACCAAGTGTAAAGAAAGTTCCACACTGTATATATCTTGCACCTGATTGTTAGTTTGTTACAGTGGGCAAGCCTATAGTGACACCGTGTTGTCACTCAAAGGCATGTCAAATTTACTCTGCTAAATACATATCCTATGGGTTTTGGCAAGTGCATGATCATGTTAATGCACATTGAGAATTCCACTTCCTTCAGACTCCATGCTCCTCTGGTCTCCAAATCTGAGATAGACAGTGTTCTTTCTAACCTCCTTCCATAATTTCACATTTCCATGTGGATCATATAATGAGAACCAAACAGTAAGAAGCACCATTACATTTCCATCTTTCTTTAAGTATGAATTTTGTTTTTTTCATGCTTTGGCTTTGTGGCTCACTTCTTTTTGGCCCTCAGTAATCCCCCAGCCCTCTGTACAAGTTCATTTCTCCCCACCTCCTGAAGGATAACGTGCTTGCTCTCAGGTATAGGCTGTTATGAATAAAGTAGCTATCAGTTCATAGATTGTAGAGGTTAGTGTCGACCTGGGTTCATAATACATTTGAATAAATCCTAAGGATTTTTACTTGATTTTATAGAATAGTATATTTAGTCTTTCAACAGATTTGTGAAACTGTACTTAAAAATGCCTGTGACATATTGTGGTTAATATCAGAAATGTAAGAGAATTCTGTTGCTCTCGATCTCTCCTGTCCTTTGATTGTTATCAGTGTTTTGGGCTTTGCCCACTGTCAAAGATGTGTCATGGTAGCTCATTACTATGTTAACTTGCACACCTGTCATGAATCTGAAGCTGCACATCTATACACATAGTTGTCTTCTGTAAAACCTCTACCTCTGGATCCACAGACAGTAGGAGCAGAGATACTGGACCTGGCTTTAGCTTTTGAACACTCAAAGCCCACTCCCAGTGACACATTTCCTCCAGTAAGACCACACCTTCTAATCCTTTTAATTAGTACTATTCCCTGTTGGCTAATCATTCATATATATTATTCTATGGGGACCAATCCTATTCAAACTGCCTCATTAAGGTATCTTTTCCATTGTCATATTCATTTTTAAATTAGTCTTATTCTTTGTTTTGATTTTTATATGTATATTCTGAATAATCCTTTATTATATTTATATTTCTCAAATATTTTCTTCTCCCTTAAGGTTTTATTTTCCTGTTTTTTTATTTCCCATATACTAGAAGTTTTAATTTTAATTATATTAAGCTTTTCAATGTTTTTTTTCCCTTGATCATGATTTCTTTTTATGTTTGATCTAAAAGATTATCAGAGCTCTAGGTTTTTTCGTTTTTTTACCCTGTTTTTCTTTTTTCCATTTTTCTTTTATCTCCTATACATTTTCATTTTACAGTTATGTCCATGATGCATTTTGACTTAACATTTCTTAAAAGCATAAATCTTTCTATGAGACTTTTTCATGTAAATGTCCATACCTTTGATCCACTAGGCTATGTTTCTATTTTTGTCTCATTTGGTGTTGGTGTTGGTTTTCGTTTTGGTGGTGTTGGCATTGGTGTTGGCGTTGGTGTTGTTTTTGGTGTTGGTTTTGATTTTGGTGTTGGTGTTGGTTTTGGTTTTGGTGTTGGTTCTTGTTTTTCTTCTCCACCAAATCCTAATCCATGCTATCTTACATACTGTATCTCCAGTCATTCTCTAGAAATCAGATTTTGTCTGTCTGACATTTGTTTCTTCTTCAGTTGTTTGGTATCCTGGATCTTCCACCTCTCCATTTGAGTTCGTCTGTTAATATTGGATAAATGCCTTCATGGATTCAGACTGATACTCAACCTGATCTGTAATTTAGTTTGGGATGAACTCTTGCTTTGGTAACATTTGACTCCTATCCATAAATGTGTTTTATCTCTCTATTCTATGGCATTGGTTTCATGTTTTCTATGAGGAGCTCATTTCTTTATGTATAAGCTTCACTTGTCCAAGCAAGCCAGTTTCCCTCTGTGACTGTCCAGTGTATTAAAACAGACACACCTTTTGTTTGTGAGAAATTTAGTCCAGTACTTCTGATGACTGAGCTTGATCCTCAGCGCTTGCTATCTGTCCTGTTCTTGACTTTTGCATTATAAATTGATTTGTTTTTTTAGCCCAAGCCTCAAAAGGTATATTATTACAATCTTTAGCAACTCAAGAGACAATATAATTTTAGATGTCTTTGATCATATAAAACCAAACCTTTTCCATCCTGTTTTAACACTACTGACACTATATCTTAATGAGACTCAATAAAATTTTGCCTTTACTATAAAGAGCAATTTTCAAAACTATTATCATTATAAGATGAAGTTTCTCTCATCATTTTTTTAATAAGATAGCCTTTTTGTTTTGCAAATTTTGGCCCAAGTTTCTAACATTGGTTCTCTCATTTGCAATTTGAGGTTATTATTCATTGCAAGACAGTGTTGTATATGACAGTGTTTTACAGTTTTGAGTATTTACAGTCCTCTGAAAAATCAACCACATTTTCTGAGATAAACATTCTATGCTTGTTATGTGAAATTCATTCTTATTTAAAACACAAGTCCTTATCAAAATTAGTAACTTCTTCCCTGTTTCTAATAGAGATTCTATACTTAAAACATTACCTGCTCTGAGAGTCCTCAATGGTGACATGCTGAACTCTTATGCCAATGTCCATATTGAAGAGTACTATCATCAAGACTTAAGATGTTTCTTGGCACTTTGTCAGTACCAGCTTCAAGAGTTCAACTTATTACCTGAAAAGTATATCACACAGAAGAGGTAAGGTTCTAATATTCCTTCTATTGTATTTAAAGAAATAATGCAATATAAACACATGATTAAATATATAATTACCACATTGACACTAGTTTGATTAGAAGCAATATGTCTGGGCATTGTTCTATCTGTAGTATTATTCTGAAGATCATTTATATCTTAAAATATGTCAATATGTACTTTGAACATAATTATGTAATAGTTATAAATTTATTTTAACAATAATTTTTAAACAATAATTTTCATAAGATTGAGTATCCTCTAAGAATTTATTGTTACAAGGGAATAAGGTAGCTTTGAAAGCATGTGATGTACATACCATGTGCTATATTACATGTTACTCTACCATGTCATCACAGTGGAGAAAGCCTGTGTTTCTACATGCACCAAGGACAAAAGCTGGGAATTATTATAATCTGATATCAAAAACCAATTACTTTTTTTTCTGACCTTGAATTATTTTTCTTTCCTTAATTATTTTTTTCAGTCTACATCCTGATCATCACCCATACCCCTGTCTCTCCCTCATACATGCCCCTCCCCTTCTCCACAGTGTGGGGGGGCCCTTGTGTATTCCCCAACCCTGGCATATCATGTCTCTGAAGGACTAGGTGGATCATCTCCCACTGAGGCCAGACAGGCAGCCAATTAGAAGAATGGATTCTACAGACAGACAACAGCTTTAAGGACAGCTCCCATTTCATTTTTTGGGACATCAAATTCTTAATGAATTACAATGGATAAATTATAATGATCTTTGTATAACAGAATTTAACATTTTTAATTGGCCTAGAAAAGACATGGGCATTAGTATTTTTGAATAATAGTTGATTGTTTCACATATAGTTCCAATATAAAGAGAAAAATAATATGTCCTACCTAATATTTCAGGTAATTACTAAGCTATTTCTTCTTCCATTTTTAATTTTGTGATTATAATATAATTACATCATTTTTTATTTCTTTTCCTTACTCCAAGCCTTCCCATGCACCTCCGTGAATGGGAAAGGTCTAGAGCCAGAGTTCATCATGTTCTCTAAAATATTTGCTAAATAATTATAACAAATTGTTAGCCAAGAGAGAAAGACACAAAGACCTTTTTTAAATGCATGGACTCCTTTTTATTTAGTATTTATTACCATGGTGTGTGTGTGTGTGTGTGTGTGTGTGTATTAATAGCAATAGCATGAGCACATAAGATGTACACACATGTACATGCACATGCATGCACATGTGCACACATGGCACGTGCACACACACACTCCTAAGTACATAATGAAACTTAGTTTGTATATTGTCATTGTGTTTATGTTTTCAGGATTGATCATTTCAAAGGGATAGACACCTGGTATGGTCAGTTTGCTCTGAGAATGTCTAGGAGTCTAAGTCACATCTCAGTTGTCACTATTTACATTATCGAACATATTTCTCTAACATCAGCTCCTTTTCCATTAGAAATTTTTGTGAATATATGGGTAATTAATATGAAAATTGTCATATCTGTAAATAATTTTTATGTTATAAGAGATAGTAAAGCAAATTATTATTATATTTTAACTATATCCATAAAATAGTCTTCAAATAGTGAACTTACTTATTTACATCTTTATTCTGGGATAGGGATGGAATAGAGTACCTTGTGCACAATACACCAGGGTAAAGTGAGCTGCATCCTCGTAAGTAAGCAGGAATAATGGAGGATAAAAGCGTGACTAAGAATGGAGGTCAGGCAGGTCAAAATACTGCATTTATGCAGGCTTTCTAATGAGTAGGTGGAACGTGGATAAATTACATAGGAATAAAACCCAAAATATACAGCCATTGGTCAAGAGGACCTTAGGCATTTGCACTTGTTATCTTTGCCGTGGATAACAGTTGTCCGTGGAAAAACAGAAACAAAGACTTCCCAAAATATATCTTTGACCATCCAATTTGAATATTCTGTATCACAAGAGTCAGTGTAGAAAATAGTTCTAGTTCATGAATAACTTCTCCACCTTTTTACAGTCATTATTTCTCATGCTTATGATAGCAAAACCTTTGAATTATTTTCTCATTTTCAACAAAAATACAACAAATCATAATGGACCTAAAATTTTCAGACATTTTACCTTGATTGACACAGATCATAATAAATCACTGTTTTGAGTTTTGCTCAAAATAATATTAAAAGGTATATAGATGATTAGAAATAAATTCTAATGAAAAATATTCCCAATTTTAAGTTCTTCTTTGGCCACATATTAAATTTTATTTTTAAAATTTAGCCAAAGTTCTGTGTGTGTATCCTTGTTCTTAGTCAATGTTCCTATTTTTTTATCTGTTCAGGGACATTCTCACTCTGCATGCTGCAGACAGACTCTCACAGTACTATAAAGACTTAATGAAACTCAGTCATGAATGCAGACGTGCACATGAACAAGGGGATGTCAATACCACTGAGAGGTCTGCAGCAGAAACCAACAAAAACCATCCAGACTTTTCAAACACTGACAGCACACTGCAAAACAAGGCCCTTCACGCTCAGACTAACAGTTGTGATGCAGATTCACCAGCTACTTCTCCAAACCTCTTGGACACTGTCTTCAGACCTTCTGTACCACACTGTGAAGAACTGAAAGGAAGAAATCAGGGAAAGCTTGTGGCGCAGAAGAGTGAGCAGAGTAAGATCAGTAATCTCTCCAACAGCAGAGCCTCATTCCTAGAAATGAAGATGGCCGATTCTCCAATGAGTAAGCATCACAATGCTGAACAAAGTTCACCAACGTAAGACCCTTTTCTGTAATAGATGTTCTATCTACTGTTTGGATGTGTGTGCTGAGTACATGTATGCCGTGCACACATGTGGATGTGGATGCTCATGCAGGCACAGGACACTGGGTGTCATGTCCTATCACTGTCTTGGTCTATTGCAGCAGTGGGATTACAGGTGCCATATGGTTATCCCTGGCTCGTTATGTGGGTTCTTACGAATATCGCTCCTGGTGTTTCTCAGCAAGTGCTGGTTTCCACTGACAGCTCCCCAGAAAGAGAACCATGATTACTATTTTTGATAACTGATCATAGTCAGTGGTAAAAACCTGGTAACTAGGTAATTTAAATCTATACTATTGTTATATTGATTCCCTTAACTCCTTTTCATAATATGCACGAAAAAACTTATCATAGTAGAATTTAATTTGGTTAAATTTAGGCAGGTTTAATTTGTTACCTAGGGTTATTTAATTTTGAATGAATGTGAAACTGTTTTTGTGCTTCCAAACTTCTAAATACATAAAATTATTTTAATAAAATTTAGAATATATCCTAAAATAATTTCCAAATAATCAAATTATTTCATCCTCTGAAATGTGTCTTTATAATTTCCACTGATCTAGTAAACATATAATAAGTATGTATGTGAGATTTTTGCATGTATATGTCATAGATTTCTCTATCATAACAGCTCTGGAAGCTAATTAATCACATCAGATCCCTAGTAAGCAGTACATTCCTTAAAACATCTCCTGGAGTTCTGTAACTGTTGAACCAGTAAGGATGGCTTTGACTCTGGCCGTTGACTTCATGGTTTTCTGTACTTTTAGCCTTAGTGTCAGGTCAGCAAGATTCAGCTTCTCCTGTAAGGATTGGTGCTAAACAGACCAGAGCCAACAGCATGGGGGCTGTTTTGCTTTTCCTATCTTTATTCCAGTAGATGTCTGTGGAAACAGTGATTTGTTTTTTCTGGAAGATATGTTTGCTTGATACATTCAGATGTACATAAGATGGTTATTTCCTACTGTAAAAATATTAAAAATACTTTGATAACTTTTGAGAATTCCATCCTGCACTTCCTAGATGCTGACCCTCCTTCTAGCCCCCACTCCAACTTTGTATCTTCTTGGTTTGTTGTTGTTGCTTATTTATCTTTATTTATCTTATTTATCTCCAAATGTTGTTTATGAAGACTTTACAATGATCTGTACTTAGATCTTCTTGACAGATGATAAAGACAACAGCCAAATGATTTTAACATGTATTAATGAAGACAAGAAAATAGAGATTATACCAAAGACCTAAAAGGGAACAACAATAACAGCTACAACAGGAACAACAACAAAGAAAATAAAAAAGACGTCAAAGCTTGCTGCATTTGGCTTCAGGAGATCCAGCCCACTTTACATCCCTTTCCCAAGGGAGAATCTCATATACTAAGCTGAGGACAGCTTTTTACTTCATGATTTTTCCCTCAGTAAAACAAATCTGATGACAACAGAGCTGTTTTTCTCAACAATCCTGTGATTCCATGTTGAGAAAAACCTACAGTCAGCCTTTTTCCTTCTTTCAGTATGGTGAAGAGTGATTCTTACTTCAGTTTCACTCAGAGAAATTCCTTGTAATCTTTGGTTGGTGGTTTAGTCCCTGGGAGCACTGGTTACTTCATATTGTTCCTCCTATGGAGCTGCAAACTCATTCAGCTCCTTCAGTCCTTTCTCTAACTCCTCCATTGGGGACCCTGTACTCAGTCCAATACTTGATTGTGAACATCTGACTCTGTATTTGTCAGGCTCTGACAGAGCTTCGCAGAAGACAGCTGTATCAGGCTCCTGTCAGCAAGCACTTCTTGGCATCAGCTATAGTATCTGGGTTTAGTGTCTGCATATGGGACTGATACCCAGATTGGGCAGTCTCTGGATGGCCTTTCCTTCAGTCTCTTCCACACTTTGTTTCTGTATTTTCTATAGACAGGAGAAATTCTGGGTTGAAAATTTGGAGATGAGTGGTTGGCCCCATCCCTGAATCTGAGGCCTTGCCTAACTTCTGGATATGGTCTTTACAGGATCTCCCTCCCCTTTGTTGGGCATTTCAGCTAATCTTATCCCCATTGGGTCCTGGGAGACTCTTGCTTTCCTGCCATCTGGCACTTGGGAGTGGCTAACCCACAGTTCCCCATTCCCCCATTGCTATATACCTCTGTTCAAATTTCTGACCCTCTGTATATCACCTGCCTCCTAGCATACCTGATCCTGCCCCCCTTTTTCTTCCTCCTCCTCATCTCTTCCTCCCAAATCCCTTCCACCCTCTACCTCCCCTGAGTATTTTGTTCCCCTTCTAAGAAGGACTGAAGCACCCACACTTTGGTCTTCCTTCTTGAGCTAAATATGGTCTGTGAATCGTAGCTTGGGTATTGTGAGCTTTGGAGCTAATATCCACTTATCAGTGAGTGCATACCATGTGTGTTCTTTTGTGACTGGGTTACCTCACTTGGGATGATATTTTCTAGTTCCATCCATTTGCCTATGAATGTCTATGTATTTTCTAAAAGGCCTTTTAGCTTTTACTGCTCATACTTCACATTTTCTTTTTCAGTGTTGGACATTGAATCCAAGATCTTGTACATATTAGGCGAGCATTCGATCACTGAGCTACATCCTAACCATTAGTTTTAAAAAAAATACTTTAACTTTACATACAACAAATTAGAATTTACTCTGGCATTTTAAGACATCAACTGATTTTGTTTCCTTCTCATGGTTCTGTCACCTCTTTTAACCTCTTGTCTTCTTTCTTTTTCTTTCTTTTATTAATCATTTTATCCATTTATATTTCAAATAATATTCTCTCTTCCTGATTCCCCCTCCGCAAACCCCCCATCCCATCCTTTATCCCCTTTGCCTCTATGAGGGTGTTCCTCCATCCACTCACCCACTCCTGCCTGAAGATGCTGTAGAGTGCTAGCTAGCATCCTCCTACACTGGGGCATCCAGCCTGCCCTCCTATTGATGTCAGAAAAGGTCATCCTCTGCTACATATGTATCTGGTGTCGTGCCTCCCTCCATGTTTACTCTTTGGTTGACAGTTTAGACGTTGTGAGCTCTAGGTGGTCTGGTTATTTCCTATGGGGTTGTAGTTCCCTTCAGCTTCTTCAGTCCCTCCCCTAGCTCTTTGATTGGGGTCCCCATGCTCAGTCCACTGGTTGGCTGTGAGTATCTGCATCTGTATTAGTCAGGTCCTGATAGAACCTCTCTGAGGACACCTAATCCTGGCTCCTGTTAGCAAGCACTTTTTGGCATCAGCAATAGTGTCTGGGTTTGTTGTTTGCAGAGGGGATGGATCCCTAGGTGGGGTAGTCTCTGGATGGCATTTTCTTTAGTCTCTGCTCCATTTTGTGTGTGTGTGTGTGTGCCTGCATTTCCTTTAGACAGGAACAATTCTGGGTTAAAATTTTTGAGATGAGTCCTGTCCACTTCCAAGTCAAATCTTCTGTTATCCTCCTCCCCAACCTCAACATGTTGCATTTTTGTTCATGGATTCATCGTCACATTCATTCCCCCACACATACATGTATATAAGCACTAAAACTGGGATCCTAATATAAGAGAAAACATGCCATGTATATTTCTAAGGTATAGTTATCTTAATATAATAATTCTTGATTCATATGTTTTCCTATAAGTCTTACCCCTTTTTCTATATGTTCAAATAAAATTCTGGTGCATGTATAACCATATTTTACTATCTACTCATATACTGCTGGATATCTGGGCTAACTCTATTTCCTTTTTATTGTTACAGAGATCCCCTTATCTATCTCAGGTAGGCCTTTTACCCAGAAACTTCCTATTCCAGGCTCCCAAATTCTCTGATTACAGTAATGCACAATTATACCAGGTTTATTTTCCTTATTATGTCTATTATATTATATTGAATCATATTCTTTTGAGATACCCTCATTTAATTTCATTCAAAAGATGAATGAATGAAAAAAGTGTTGCATAAGCATGATTTAAATCTTTAGCACTTTTTATGAACTTTGGTTTATTCTACAAGGTAAAAATGATTTTCAGAAATTACAATATTTTCCTGAATATTAAAACTATGTTGTCTTGGTTACTTTTCTATTGCTATGAAGAGACACCATGATCAAGCAGCTTACAAAAGAGAGCATTGAGTGTGTGACTTGCTTAAGGTTTCAGAGGGAGAGTCCCTGACTGTCATGATGGGAAGCAGGGTGGCAGGCAAGCAGGTATGGCAATGGAGTAGTAGCTAAGAGCTTGTGTCTGGTCAGAAAGTTGAAGTTAGAGAGGATGGCTTGGACTTGTGTGGGATTTGAAACTTCAAACCCCAGTCCTCACGACACAATTTCTTCTGCAAGGCTGCACCTCTTAATGTCTCCTAAAACTGAGTCCTTAAATAAAGACATAATATTTGAATACATTAGCTTATTAGGGTCCTTCTCATGCAAACTACTACATATGTATGACTTAGATTTGACCAGAAGTTTTAGCCGCTAACTTCAATCTTATGTTCGTGGCAAAAACAGATAGGAGGATTATGCTGGCTGTAAGTAAAATGGTGGTGACAAAGGTGCTGGGGATAATGATGATGATGTTGATGGTGATAAAGGTGATGGTGGTGATGATGATTGTGATTATTGAAATCATGATGGAAAAGTAAAGCACCAATAGAAAATAATTTCTTTATGCATCTTAATTCCCTTCAAATATATTTTGAGAAAAAAAATACATGGTTGTATCTGAGAGACTCTATTACTTAATGCCATTTTTTTTGGTAGATGAATATCATAAGGAAAGAGAAATTTACATTTATTTTAACAATTGTGCTAATTTCTCTTTCTATTACTAAATTTCCATGAGAAAAGCAACTTAAAGGAAGTGCTTATTAGGGACTTAGAGTTCCAGAGTGATAGAGTCCATCATCACCTCAGTGGGGAAATGTAACGTCATATAGACATGGTGTCCAAAGCATCAAGCTTAGAGCACCATTGTAAAGCACAGGCAGGAAGCCAATAAAGCAAACTGGGAATAGTACATGGCTTTTAAAAACTCAAAACTTGTCCGCAGTGATTTCTTCCTGTGAGACCATACTTCCTAACTAAACAGCACCACCAATTAGGGACCAAATATTCAAAACTCTAAGACTTGGAACATCCCATTTAAATCACCACATTCTGTTCCCTAGCACCAGTAATCTCATAGCTATCTCTTACTATAAAATGCATTTATTCTAACTTCAAAGTCTCCATAGTCTTTTAGTCCCAACACTGTTTAAACATCCAAAGTCCCTTTGGAGACCAAAAAAATCTCCTAATTGTAGCTTCTTGTAAGATTAAACAGCAAATTGCATACTTCCAACATAAAATGGCACGGGATAGACATTACCATTACAAAAGGCATTCCAAAGAGGGCATACTAAAGACATACTTGACCAAAGCAAGGATAAAATCTAGCAGGGCATCCTTCTACAGCTCCATTTCTAATGTCAAAGTACTCTATGTCTCCTTCATCCCACCCTTGCTGCCAGCAACCCAAATATCTCTTTGGGCTGGTACTCTCATTACGTGAAGCTTCCTTAGCATATATGCCACGGCTCCATGCTCCATCATCTACCAGTATATCCACAGCAACCAAGACTTGACTTTCACAGCTTCAGAAATAGCTTCTGGAGGCCTCCACACATGACTGCCCTGCCATGCGCTTCACCTCATTCAGCTCTCTAAAGTGGCCAGAAAATCCCATGACTCCATAATTTGTATATCTTTCATGACTCTAAAGCCAGCATCACGTGAGAAAACCATTATATGTTTGAAGTATGTAATATTTATTGATTTATTTATTTATTTCACAGGGATTTACAATTAGGAGATTGCCTTAAGTCTCAGAAGAGACTTTGGCCTTTTAACAAGTATTGAGATCGAAAGATTATGAGGATTTTGGCATCACACTAAATACATTTTCATCACAATATAGCCAGGATCCTGAGACACAAGAGGGGTGGAGTATGTTGGTTTGGATATGACTCCCTTGATTCAGACATTTGAATACTGGGTTCTCAGTTGGCAGTGCCCATCAGTGGGTTTTGGAGGGAGGTTTGACAGGTTGGGATACATCTTTGGCCCCTTGAATGATTTTGCAGAAGCTTTTGTTTGCTGTTTATTTCTCAGAGCATAAAATTCCTTAGGAGTTCTGCTTTTGGACTTTAGAAGCTGGGCTGAATGGTTTTGCCCTTTGGATACCCTTCCCTTTGTTCCAAAGCAAATCAAGCCTCCCCTGGGTCTCCTGACTTCTCTAAGTACAAGCCTTGGCCTCAATATTGTTCTTTTTTTTTTTTTCTCTTCAAACTGTATATTTCTTTCTGCCCCCTTGATCTTTTTCATTGTAGATCTGAATTATAGTGATTCGTAGTAACTACAAGGCAGGATCAATATTAAATTATTTTACAGTTTCCTCTGCCAAGGAATTTAGACCATTATTTTTTAGATTAAGCCTCAGAAGATGCTTAGGACAAAGACAAAAAGCAGTGACAGTTTTTGCCAAAATATAACCATGATATTTTCTAATCCAGTTGCTAATATTGCTCTCCTCAGAACCTCATCAGCCTGGGTGCCTAAGCTCCTCGAAGATGGCCCACTAATTTCTGTTTACAGCATTCAAACACTATTGTAGTTCAAAGTCTCAAAGTTATCTGGATTCCATCAAAATCCACTTGCTTATTTTATCTTCCTCATGAAGTAGCCCACTCCCTGGTACCAACTTCTTTATAAATAATTTTCTATTGTGAGAATGTACCATAATCAAGGGGTTTATTTAACGGTAATGGCACCAAAGAGATAAGAGTCCAACATCATTAGATCAAGACAACAGGGCATCAGGGAGTCGTGATGTCTTGAACTGAAAGCTGGGAGTGTGCACCTAAAATCTGGAGACTTGGTATTGCATGCTCAACTATGGGGAGCATATCATTCAGCCCAGCCAAACAAGCAAAAAGTTATTGCAAACTCTGTCAATGAAATGTTCAGGAGTGAATACCTCTTCATATACCTTTTAAATCAAATACAGAAATCCTACAAGAAGTTAAGATAGAATTGCTATCACTTTCATTATACCTTGTAAAAATTCCTATAATAAGCTGTGAGAAAGGAAACTAATTCCAACACAGGAAAGGAACTTAGTGTCTAAAATTTGCAAATAGCCATGGGCTAGGACATGTTAGAACGTCCTAGTGGGCGAATACATGAGCAGAGCATTTTCAAGTGTCCAAGAAGTGAAGCGAAGCTGGTAAAACACCTCCTAGGGTCTTTCCTCTTGCTATGAAGACTGTGAAGAATGTCATTTTCTCTTCCTTCCTAAGACAACACATGGTGACAAGCAGCTAACCCTCCTTTGCCAAGCCCATATTGGTTTCTATACTTTTGGGACCCTTCTTCTTTACCATCCCTACCCACTCTGGAACAATGCCCCCATTATGTAGAAGAATCTCTATAATGTCTTTCATCTTAAAAGCTATTTAAAAAATTAAAAATCTTTCTGAAGCTAAATCCCTCTCTCAACTTTGGCTCGTTCTCTCTTTCAGATTGGATATCCCTACTGCTTTACATTTATGACTATCTTTAAACAAAGAAGGAATTTTGTTTTTAAATAAGATTTTAAATAAGGTTGTTTATATTTATATACAGGCTTACAAAGACCCCCATTTTTGTATGGTTTTAAATTTTTACAAGAGTGTTGTATTCATATAATTTTCACTCCCCCTCTCCCTTTGTAACTCTTTCTATGTCTCCTTTACCCATTACCAAATTTATAAATTTGTAACTATATATATATATGTGTGTGTGTGTGTATAAATACAACCTGATTTCTCCATTTAATGATGTTCCCATGCATCTAGGACTTACAATATGTGATTAGATAACCTATCAAGGGCTCGCTCCTGGATAATACTAATCTACCCTCTTTCCTCGGGAATTTATTATCTGCAGGTCTTCATTTAGGGGTGGAGCCTTGCAAGATTATTCTCACCTGCAATGGCATACCAAATGTTGCTAGCATGTTGATGGTCCAATATAAACACCAATATTCCTGAGATCCCCTGAGTGTAGTTTCCCTGTGATATATAGAATTTTCATATTTTCAGCATCTTATCAAGATCTCTTATTTACTTTCTGGGTATTCATGTACACTAAAATAGTTTCCTCTTTCTGTTTTTAGCAAGGCAGCTATGGTAATCCAAGCACAATGGCGTAGTTACATCGTACACAGACAGATTAATTGCTCTGCAGAAATGCATCCTAGCACAACAGAACCCCTGCAAGATCCCTTCATCAATAATCAGACTACTTCCAATGAAGAAAGAAGAAAAACTAATATGAATATCCAAGAACAGAGGGAGAAGGCTGCTCTTCATATTCAGGTTAATTCAAACTTTTTTTTTTTTTTTTTTTTTTTTGGTTTTTCGAGACAGGGTTTCTCTGTATAGCCCTGGCTGTCCTGGAACTCACTTTGTAGACCAGGCTGGCCTCGAACTCAGACATCCGCCTGCCTCTGCCTCCCAAGTGCTGGGATTAAAGGCGTGCGCCACCACCACCCGGCTCAAACTTTTGATAGCAGAGTTAGTCATAAAAAATATATTTCTCATTTTTTTTTTTTTTGCTCAGTGTTTTAAAGTTTATTGAGTTTATTTCACACTTGCTTGGATTTACAGGCTGCAAGCTAGGTAACAGGGGGTGTGGTTCCGCTGACTATCAAGACTGTAAATAATAGTCCTTCAATCTGAAATACTATGAACTTTAGTGTTGTTGAAGCTAACCCATACAATGGTTTTTAAAATTCTCATTGTACTAAGTCCTTTACTTCTTTCATTTGATTTATTTCAAGATATTTTATGAGTTTATTAGAAAATGGATTGTTTCCTGCTTTGTTTCTCAGTATGTTGGTAGTTGATATAAAGGAAATTTACTAATTTTTTTAGACCTTTCCATTTATTTTTACCTGCTTTTAGTTCATTTTAATTGAGAATTTAATATGTGTGTATAACAAATTTTGATCAAACCCAGACCCCATTTCATCTTTCCATGTCCCTGTTCACCTTTCCCTCTCCAGTTTATGTTCTCTTTTTAATTATCCACTCAATCCACGAGTAGTTTTCCTATAGCTAATAATAATTTTCAGCAAAGTAGCAGAATACAAAACTAACCAGAAAGCAGTAGCCTAAGTTGATTGTCTCTGTCCTTGAGGCTATGTCATATACATAGGTTAAACAATTCATACATCAATAAATGACAAGGACTTGATTGTAATTGGTCTTGTTGATGTGTTTCTGAATTTAGTGTGCAAGTATTTTATTGATAATTTTTACATTTATATTAATAATTAATTAGAGAGATTGGACTATCATTCTGTTGTTGATGCATATTTGGTTTTGGTATTTGGAGTGATAAAAAGAACTCTTCATAGAAAGAATTTGGAAATGCTCCTTTCTTTTTGATTATGGAATAACTTGAGGGGTACTGATGTGAGTTCTCTGAAGGTCTGGAAGAATAGTATACTGAATCCATTTGGCCTTGAGCAATTTTTAAAGGGGAGATTTTAAATTACTTTCCCCAAGCACTACAATCACAATCTATTTCTCAAATCTTCTAAGATTTTAGTGAAAGCTAGTAATTTGAACAAATTGATAGCTATGCTAGAAATATATTTCAAAAGTGTAACAAAATGTAAAGTTCTTCAAATGCCTGCTTTAATTAAAAACTTAGAAGTCAAGAAGTGAGGGTGAAAGGAGGAATTCTGGGAGTAGAAGGATAGATCCAGTGGGCCCAGTGCAAAATGGCAGAGAATAGGGGAAAGGTGACTCAATCAAAAGAAAACACTCAGTAAAATGCCAGAGGGAAAAATACTACATTGTGTGCTAATTGGCTAAATAAATAAATAGGCAAATAAACAGGTGAAATACTTGTCTTAGCACCATCAAGATCAGATTTCAAAATAAATTTTAACTTGATTACCTTTTTATTTTATTTACTCAATGAAGCGTTTTGTACAATGTAGTTCACCATTAAAAACAAAAGCAACTAAAAAATATATCAATCAACTCTCTTTTAACTTTACATGATCTCTAAGATATTTGAGAGTGATATCTAATTGCATGTCAAACAAAGGGACAAATCAGAAAAATATTTGACAGAATAGGATATGTCCAACTCTGACAGGGAGAGGAAAGGGAAGCTACTTAAGAAAGAGCAGTACAGAGAAGAGAAAAGAAGGAGAAGGTAGGTTTACTAGGAGAGCTGTATTTTATGTATATCAGTACCCTATCTGCATGTGCCAGAAGAGGGCATCAGATCCCATTTTACAGATGGTTGTGAGCCAACAACTATGTCATTGCTGGGAATTGAACTCACAACTTCTGGAAGAGAAGTCAGTGCTCTTAACTGCCGAGGCGTGTCTTCAGCCTCTTTATATGATCTTTAATGTCACATGACTTTCTGACTTGTAAAACTAAGCTCAGCCTTTCTATTTTTTTCATAACTCTCACTGACTGATTCAACTCAGTTTTTCTGTCTCACACTTCTCTGCAAACTGACTGATTCAATCTTCTCTCTCTCTCTCTCTCTCTCTCTCTCTCTCTCTCTCTCTCTCTCTCTCTCTCTCTCTCTCTCTCTCTCTCTCTCTCTCCTTGACCTCACACTAACTCTAGCAATCTGTTCAAATCGTCTAGTCTTTCTTCTGTCTTTATCTGTGCGTAGCTTGTTCTCTCTCTGTAACCTGTCTTTGTACAGCTCTCCTAGTAAACCTACCTTCTCCTTCTTTTCTCTTCTCTGTACTGCTCTTTCTTAAGTAGCTTCCTTTTCCTCTCCCTGTCAGAGTTGGGCATATTCTATTTTGTCAAATATTTTTTTCTGATTTTTCACTTTGCTTGACATGCAATTAGATATCACTCTCAAATATCAGAACATCCTTATGCAAACTAACTTTATTTCATTGTTTGGAATTAAAAGTGTGTAATAAGGGCATGTTTGTATTCTAGCCAAAGAGATTAAAGATTCATGCTAAGGGCTGAGCCACACCACAACTAGAAACAGGATTTTTCAATAAATATGCAATCTCAGGGTTCATAGTATGATCAATTATCCTTCAACATATGATCATTACTATACAAAAATTCACATTTATTATTATATGTACATTATATAATTTAATATATAGCAATCATGTATAATTTTATGTTTTTTGTTAGTGTTTAACATATAGGATGACCATGATCATCTGTCTTTCCACTGGAATGCAAATCTCCATTGGAGTTTTATAAAGTCTGGATCTACCTATATAAAATAGTTCACTAGTGAGGGATATTGTCCCTTAACTAATTTCTCCATCTTTGCTTGGCTGTTGGTTGGTCCATTCACATGCTGACCCAGTGAAGTCACAATAGTTGTTTAGACCTTGTGATTACAGTGGCACTAGATTGCCCAGGGAACATTTTCCAGCCCCTTCTGTAATGAACCCAGGCTTTTGTTGTCTTTCTACAGTCTTCTGTGTTATGCCTTGACCCTTGAAGGAGATGGCATACATAACTTAAGTATGTACACTCAATAATTATTCGTTCTCAGCACCTTATGCATCGATCAGTCTCTACTTTGATTGCAGATCACTGGGAAGAAAGATGCCTCTGATTAAGTCTATGTGACTATTTTCCATGGGTATAAATGTATAAACTAAAGTGGCTTCATGCAGTGCCAATCCTACTGAGCAACAGAGTTAACTGGAAATGTGGTGCTAATCGTCAGAAATCCTAAGCTCAATTAGAAACCCATAGGTTAGGTAAAATATATATTAGCAAGAAATAAAGAATAAGAAAAAGTTTAAAAAATAAAGGAGAATATAGTCCCTTTTGCACTCTCAGACGTAATACATGCTTATCCTGGAAATGAAGTATCTGAGAATGGAAACTGAAGGGATTGTTGTTGTTTGTATTTTGAGATAAACTAATGATTCTGGCTTCTACCTCATTATGTTGTCAAAGCTAGCTCTAAATTCCTGATGGGCTTGCAATAGACTTCCAGATATGAGGATACATGCAAATAAATACCACCACAACCATCTCAACCTTACTTTTTACTACTACTAAGTTTATGTTGGGGGAAGCAAAGTTGTATCTGTTACTGGAGAGATTTGCTAGAAACAACTTTCTTCTATTCAGAGAAGGCAGGACAGGAAATGAAAGTGATAGAAAAGACAGTACTTGAGAAGAATGTCGCAAGGTTGAGAGGAAGAATTCAATGTCAACATCAAAATGTGAATAATGGATACCTGTGGGCCTGTGTGCTTAAATACTCAGTAACTCATTCAACCATTAATCTCTGCCTTCCTGGCTGAATCAAGCTAGAGAATATTCATTACCCTGTCAGAGAAAATAGGGGAGTCATGATGAAGAAAGAGGTTTAAGGACTTGATTCCTCATTTGTTAAAAATCCCATAGCTACAGATACAGTAGTGACACTGTGAGGGACTGTATGTCCTGTGTCTGCCTGTATTAACGTTCTCATCGTTCTGCCCATAACCGTATGCACTGACAGTGTTATTAATAATAATCTGTTTAGCACAGCTTCTGTTTGTCCAAAAAGTGCCAGGCATTGCAGGACTTTTCTATATGTTTGAATGTGTCCTGAAGAAATATTTGACATTTTAATTTTCATAGGTTACCTATAGGATGGGGATGCAGTGCACATCTATACATTGAGTCTTTGGATATTCTCTTTCTATAATGAAATTGTCGTACATTGCTTTCCTGCCCCTGACCATTATTATACTTTATCTCTTTCAGCTTCTGTGCATTTGCTGTATTTATTTTGTCTATTTTCAGTCCCTACCACTATTAGAATAGAAAGTCCATTCAAATAGGCTTGTTTGCATGCTTTAAGCTGTCCCATCTGTGCATGGCACATGAGAGAGATTTCATAAAGTTCCAAATCAATGGTCTTTCCTGTCCCAGACTTAGATATGATGAACTACATGACAGCTACTGATCGATCCTTCACACCGCTGGTTCATCCAGTTATCCTAAAATTACATTTAAGACTTTAATTTTTTAAAATTTATTCAACTCTATATATTCATCTCATCTATTTTTTTCTCTCTCTCCTCCACCCTCTCAAAGTTGGAGAATAACATGGGTTTGCTTTATAGTCAAGGAAGTAGAAAGCATCAGAAATGTTTTGATTGGAGGTTGCTGCTGTAGAAAGGGGTCCTGAAGGGACCTAGTGCTGGGACAAGCTGATTAGTCGGCAAAGCATAGGGAGCACCCTTCAGGGAGTCAGTCCTACACAGGGATAAAAGCATGGAAGCCATCAGTCTGCTCACCACTCTCAATGGTTCTTGGCCAATTGCTTCGGTTTTGATTCAGCTTCCTGGGTTCTTTTCCGAGAAGTATGTCCTCTGACTTCTGAGAGTGGTTGTTGCAGATGTGGGTTATATCTATCCTTGGATACAGTCCACTCACTGTGGATATTCTGTTTCTCAGGGTAGCAAAAATGACAACAATATTAATGTTATAAAACTGCTCTAAAATACTTTTTGCAGTCAAATTTGTCTTTGGGGTGTGTTTTTTTAGTTTACAATGAAATAAATCCATTAAAAAATGACCTTAATAACTTGTAGAGTTGTACACCCAGTGTAAATCATATTTTCATTTTCTAATTGATTCTTGTTAGATCATATATATTTACTTTAGTTTTTAATACTTCAGTTTTAACAGTTATTTTGAATATGCACATAGTTTCAAACCCATATTTAATAAACAAATGTTGATTATTTAGAGAATTAAAGCTTTATCTTATTAGTTTTCAAGACAGGGCCTCGTACTCACTGTGTAAACTAGACTGACCTCAGGCCTCACCAAGATCCAGTCTTGATCCCCCAAATGCTGGAAAATTTGAGCTTCTACTGATGTATCATTTAACAGTTTTATATATAACTATTTAAAAAATTAATTTTATAATTTTAATATGTCCATGTACCTCACCATTGGTTTGATACCTCCTGTACCCCAATGCACACTCTCCAGCTTTATATGAACACCATCTATTGTTTGGAGCTTTTTTGTACCTGGGACACAGGTGGGAGAGCTTCTCTATTCCAGGGTTATTCATTTTTTTAGTTTTACTAGTTCCATTATTCTGTGCTGACTTAATTTTTTTCCCTGAAACTAATTTATTTTGGGCCATGATACCATCTCCCTAACATGATCATTGAAATACACTGGGGTTTTTCTAAATGAGCTTAGTATTACTTTAAACATAACGATTTGAAAATGAGCAAATTTGACCTTTTAAAAATGTCTTTCTTCTTGGTTCAGAATGAGTCCTGGAGGAATTGTCAGATAATTGATTGGTTGACCTCCATGTGCAGTAGAGGGAGGGTTAAGGATTCGTCTCTGCTTACCATGAAGGAAGTCTCGAGAGATTCAGACACGCGGGGTTATTTAATTTATCTTGCAGTCATACATGTCACATAAAGTTCAAAAAACAGATTATTGAGCCATTAAACTAAGTTCTAAGATGTTTTATCTACCTAATGGGATAACATAGACAATCAGGATTAGGGTTTGATCTGTAACCCTGCATCACATACTTCGCATTTTTGTTCAGGCAGTTTGGAAGGGCTTTATTTTACGAAAGAAACTGGCGACCGCCCGAAAGGCTATCAAAGATGAAGAATCTGGAGAAGAGTATGAAGAAATCGATTTAGAGGATTTTGAATTTGATGAGGTAAGTGCCAACTGCATCAAACAAATATTGTTCCAGGAATACTTTTCTAGAGAGGTTTAATGGTAACTCCTTAGCTAGTGGCTGCAGATGTTGTAGGTAACATCACCCTTGGAGACGCCCTGGCCATTTTGTGTATTCTGAGCCACGTTCAAGGTTGGTTAGTAATATTATAAGATGGGTACCACTGCTACTTTCTACTCTTTTCCTAATCTGCCCTCCTAGTTTATACAGTCTATAACGTGGCAATGGAATGGCTACAAGATATTTTGTCCTCTTGGACCAGATTCTCTGAAGGTTAGCCTTACTTATCCACATAGGAAACTTCAGGAAAAAGCATGATAGAACACTATCATGTATTTGACCTTATTCAAACTTGCACCTGTCCCATCTTTTAGTATGAGTCTTAGTAAGCTTGAATTGCAGGTGGCAAATTTCTTTCATCTCCTTTAAATGGAGCAATTCCTTAACTCTTTGTATTTCATGATTATGATATGTTAAGTGAATATAAAACTCCCCACTTATTTGTGCTAGGAAAATATGAAGTGGAAAAATTCCAGATATAGGTAAGCAATTTATCAATTGTGCAAAATCCTTAGCAGGGTGATGGTGTCTCCAACCATCAGTCTCAACCCTGACCTGGAGTATGAGAGGTCTGCTTTACTGTTTGTGCTCTATGTCTACAGCACATGCCATACCTGCTCACAAGCTACTTCATGCTGTTTTAATTATCAGGCCAAACCATACATAACTAGAATGACTGTATTCAAATTTGCTTATTTCGTAGTTATAATTGGAAGTGCAAAATTAATTGTACTGGCAACTTTATTATATCATCTAAGAATGTTTGTCCTGATTTATTATTCAATATTGTTTTGAACCTCTTATAAATAATTAATAAATTAAACTTTATCACAGCTATGCGTTTATGTATACAAGAAAACAGTAAATATAGGGCTTGATGATGACCTTGCTTTCATGTTCCCAGTGGTACATGATAGGGTCTCTGATCTATTTCTACTCAATGGCCCCAACAGGTTATTGCAATTCCACGACTGCCTTTTAACATAGTGACACATTGGTGAGAATTAGTTATTTGTCATTGGAAAAGTATTTTTTCTAATGATTAATGTCAGTTATTTTGAAAATAGGTTAATTGCTTTTCAAAGCATATTAATAGCTCAAATGTAATATCATTCTAGTTTAGCTACCATTGTAAATTTCCCTCTGCTGGTCTTCAAAAATAAATTAGAGAATTTTTGAAGATATGAGTGGATCAGAACCTGTGTTCTCATTGAATCATATATATTAATAGTTAATTCAAAGCAGGAAATCCTACTTTATGATGCCTTGCATGTATGAGATACCAGGCTCAGCTCTGTTACCATACTGCCAACAGAAAGATAAAAACTTTCTGAGTTGTCTACATTTAAAAGCAAGTATGATGTTTTCTTTTATAGTCATCAGTGTAGTTTGCTTAAATTGGTTCCTTGGTATTTGGTATATTCACATGTTAACGACATCTCTATAAGTTTTATTTGTTTTCACACATTAATTTTTTAGTCATATACTTGGATGAAATTACTTCCTAACTTAGTGGATAATTTATCAAAGTTTCTAAACAGCTTATATGTATAACTATGTAATTTACAAACAGGAAAATCTGTCTTCTTTTTTTATTTCTTATTCTTACCTGGTTTAACTTTTTTGCTTTATTATCTTGATTACTATGTTTATTCAAATTTGAATTGGAGTGATCACAACAAACATCTTTTTTCCATTTTCTGGTTTCAATATAAAAACTTTTAACATGTATTCTCTAAGTAAAATGATTCCTATTTTCCTTCTGTAGAAATGTTATACATTAGGACTGTGTTACCTCTCCTAATATTTATAGATTACAATGAAAGTGGTCATAAAGCTTGAGTTCTTTTAATTTGATCAAAATAGATATCTATATATTTATATATGTTTGACTTTAATATATAAAATATATAACTGCGTTTCTTGAGCAAACCAAGTTAATTATAGTGTAGTTATGGTCATATAAGTAGTTTCACTTATAAAATTTCTTTATGGTTTGTTTTAAATGTTTACCTTGTCAATTTTTTGTTTTGTTTTGGTTTGGTTTGGCGTGTAGGCTGTTTTGGTCTCATACATTGGTTTTGATATGATTCTTGTCTTTCTATTTTCACAAAGAATTTACTGTAGGTTTGGTAACTTTCATACATGTCTAGAGATATATTCAATGGAAATATAAAAGGAATGGAGCTGGGGAGATAGTCCAGTGGTTCAGAGCCAAATAATGATCTTCCAGACAATCCACATTGGATTCCCAGGACCACTAACCAGTGGCTTACAACCACAACCATTAAAACATCTCCAAAGAACCTGTACTGACTTCCTCTGTTGGACTGCAAGAGCATTCCAGTCATGTGCACAAACCCAGATACATACAAATGCATATACATAGTTAGAAAACAAGGAAAATTATGTCATATTCTGCAAGCAAGTAAATTTCCACTATTTTTCATCTGTGTGTGTGTGTGTGTGTGTGTGTGTGTGTGTGGTTGTGGGCAAGTGTACAGAACAGAGGAAAATGTCAGCTATTGTAGCTGCCATCCTATATTGCTTTCCAACATAATTTTTAGATAGGGTCTATGAGTGAATCTAGGACTTACTAATGGGAAAGGATGGCTAACAGATCCCCTTGGAATATTCTGCAGCTGCTGAGATGCAGTGAGATCACATGGGTGGTCCACAGTAGTAGTTTTATGTAGGTGCTAGGGATTATAACTCATGTCCTCATGTTTGAACAGCAAGCATGTTACTGATTGAACCATTTGCCAGCACAGACTGTTGTGAAAAAGCTGATTTCTTATAATAGTTTTCCTCTGTTCCACTAGATACCTGGGCATTACCAAGAAAACAATGCTAAAATCTTGTGGTTATGGGTATTTTTTTTATTGTTTTTTAATCTTTTTTTTTACAGTCCATTATCCCCCTCCTGGTCAGCCCTCTGACTGTTCCTCCTCCCATACTTTTTCCTCTGTCTCCCAGAGGATGTCCCAATCTACCCACCCCAACACCACCAGACCTCCCAAGTCCCTGAAGCACCAAGTCTCTCAAGGGTTAGACTCATCTTCTCTCACTGAGGCTAGACCAGGCAGTCCTCTGCTTTATATGTGTCAGGGTCTCTTATCAGTTCGTAAATGCTGTCTCATTGGTGGCTCACTGGTCTCAATGTCCCAGAGATCTCTGCGGTCCAGGTTAATTGAGACTGCTGGTCTTCCTATGGGGTTGCCCTCCTCCTCAGCTTCTTCTAGCTTTTCTCTAACCCAATCACAGGGGTGCATCTGTCCATTGGCTAGGTGGAAGTATATGTATCTGACTCTTTCAGCTGCCAGATGGGTCTCTTGCAGGACAGCCATGCTAGGCTCCTGTCTGTAAGCACACCATAGCATCAGTAATAGTGTCAGGTCTTGTAGCCTTTCTTGAGGTGGATCCCAATTTGGTCCTGTCACTGGATCTCCTGAGGAAAACCTCAGGCTCTTCTCCATTTATGTCCCTGTAGTTCTTTGAAACAGGAACAATACTGGGTCAGTTTTTGACTATGGGATAACAATACTATCCCTCCACTTGATGTTCTGTCTTTCTACTGGAGGCGGGCTCTGCGAAATCCCTCTCCTCACAGTAGGTCCCTCCCTTTGAGTCCTGAGAGTCTCTCACCTCCCTGTTCTCTGGTAAATTCCAGAGGGTCTCCCACCTCTTGGAAGCTTTGGTTAGCTTAAAATATCTTTGGAGCATAAATATCTATGATAATTAAGTCATGGTATCACTGAACCATCTGGAATACATATTTCCCTTTTATGCTAGTTTTTCTGCTTAACTAATTGTTTTAGGGATATTTTCTTTTTTTCTCCAATTTGTTCTATATGTTTTGTGTTCAATTTTTCAGCTTTCTTGTGACCCTTTCTTTTACATTAATCAAATATTTTTGCTTTTCTTCTTTTCCTTTTATCATTTGCTTTTTACTTGATTTTTGGCCTTGTCTGAACTCTTTATTTTTTCCTTAATAACCCTGTGATTATATTTCTTTGCTCATTAGGGTCTCCCTAATATTTACTCTACTTTCAGTGAAATTTGACAGATTGTCAAGTTCTTTTAAGTTTGTTTTCTGTTTTTATTTTTGTTGTTGTTTAACCTCTGCATAGTTGACTTCAAATTTCCCTGCTTGGTTTAAGAAAAGTCAAGTCTTCTTAAATTTGTGGTTCATGTCTTTCAAGAATTTTCTTTCATAACTAAGTTTAGCTAATATATGCATTAATGAAAGAAATTTTTATTTTTGTAGAGGGAATCTCTTTGTCATCTGCTTAGAACTTTACAGAGAAGGTGATATGTTGTTAAGTATTAGTCATGTTGTATGGTAATGAACTGAATTTTCATATAAGTTAATTTTTGTTTATGCATATGTATACATCATATGTGTATGCATGTTCACATGTATAGGAATGAACATTGCATAAAGGATCCAGATTGACACCAGGTATTCACCTCAGTCACCCTCCATTTATATTGAGTGTAGGCTTCTAGTAAAACTCAGATATCACATTTTGCCTATTCTGGCTAATAGCTTGATCCAGAGATTCCTCGTTTCCCCTTCCTGCTTGCTGATATTGTAGACAAGCCATCAAGGTCAGCATTGAAATAAGCTCTGAGATTCTGAACATTGATCTTCATCCTTCAGCAGCAAGCACATTATTCTCCAAACTTTCACTCCAACTTCCAAACTAACTGACCCTTTGACCAGCATCTCTTCTCACCTCTCTGACTCACCTTACAGACTGAGATCATTATTTTATTCTTCCTCTATGACTCACCTCATTTAGATTCCACATAGATGAGTACAATGGCAAGGGGGTTCTTGTTTGTTTTGTTTTCACTCCATGCCCTCCAGGTTCATCTGTCCTGGTGCATGTGAGTTTCTATCATTTCTATTAGCTAAATGCCATCCAATTCCATACATGGACAGCACATTTAGTTTGTACACTTACTGTGGATACTTAGGTTGATTTCATATCCTAACTATTATGCCCTGTGCTGTACTAAACACGAGGCCCATGCATTTCTTTAACACATTGATTTCATTTCGTTTGAATACATACCAAGTAGAGAAACTGTTGGGTCATTTAATCTATTTTTAGTTCAACTTTTAGTTTATAGAGATTTTTATGCTGTTTCTTAATATGGACTATAGTCATTTATGTTCCCCCCAATAATGTGAGAGAGCTCATTTCTCATACATTGTTGTATGGTTTTCATCATATGCCTTTTTATTACTAGCCATCTCTTCTGCATGCAGGGCCACATCATGGTGTTTTTGATGCACATTTTTCTGAACATGATGATGTTGAGCATTTTTCCCAGAACCATGTTGGTCATTTTGTATGTGTACTTTTGAAGAGCATCCGCTCAGACCATTTGTTTATTTTTTTAAATCTAGCTATATGTTTACATGTGTAGGCTTAAAGTCTTGTTGATTTAGTTTTTCAAGAGCTAAGTACTGGTCTTCAGGTCTCATACATCCTAGATAAACACTGTCTGTACACATATTCCTGGGGAATAATTCTGAATTTCTTTAACATCTTAGCTGCAAGCTCCTTACCAGATGTGTAGTTTGCATATTGTTTTATTTTATTTTGTTTTACCTTTATTTTAGTTTAGCTTTGGTTTTTGAGACAGGATTTTTCTGTGTACTTCTGGTTGTCATGGAGTTCAATCTGTAGACCAGGCTGACTTCTAACCCTGAGATCCACCTACTTTGCCTCCTGAAGCTTGGGATTAGCATCATGCACCATCACTACTTGGCTGCTGATATTTTCTGTTATGTGGATTTTCTTTACTTTGTTATTTTCTGAGCTATATAGAAATATTTATTTCAATGCAGTCTGATTTGTCTATCTTTTCTTCTGTTGCCTGTGATTTTTGGTATTTTAAAAAACTTCACTGCCAAATTCAGTGTTAAAACATAGCCTCGGTTTTTATCTAGATGTTTGCGTTTGGCCTATCATGTATTTCACTAATAATATTTCCTACTTTATCTTAATCATTTTGGCCCACTTATTGAACTTATAATTTAATTTATGCTATTACTCAATTAAAGTGTACAGTTTGATTGTTTTTATTATTAATTTTGGTTTTTTGACAGTATTATATAGGTATGTAATGGAATAATTTCTCCCCATATGCTCCTGTCACTATTATTACTGATACTAGCATGTCTAACATTTATGTGGATGCTGGAGTTCCAAAATCAAGCCCTCATACCAAACACTGTGCCAACAGAGCCAGTCCTTCAACTCTTTAGGAAAATACATAATATAAAGCAAATACTCATTAGGAAACCATTGCAGGTTTCCTTTGCTTTTCTTTACTTCCTTTCCATTGGCATTATTTTAAGATTGCCTTCTAACTTCAGAGCATATAACCAAATAATCAGAAGAATAATATTTTGAGCCAAATTCTGCATTTAAGAGATACATCACAATATATTCTTATAGAACCAATTCAAATTTATTCTATTTTTAGCAGGAATTGCTGAATGCTTATACCATAGTAGATGCCATGCTTCATGCCAGAATAGCTACATGAAAGCAACGTGACCACACAGCTTGTTAGAAATGCATTTCAATACTTCTATTGTAGTTACCAAAAGGAAATAAGTATACAACTAGCTTGACCAGTTACCTAGAATCAGATACCCATGCCAGTCTACTATGATTTTAGGCCTTAAATATCATGGTGTATAGAAAATGGTTAACCAAAGACACTTCTCACCATCAGCTATTTTTTGTTTTATTAAATATAGTTTAGCAAATTTATTAAGTGTCAAGAACTTTGAGGTATATGAAGTTTCTCACATATAATATAACACGTTATATTAGCATACTTTCTGGATGCTTGTAGAGGAATTAAGGGTTCCAGACAAAAGTAACTTCATGTCAACCAGCAAGAACTTTGTGCATTTAACACTTTTGTCTACATAGAACTTTCCTATGGGATAACTGAAGAGCACCCTCTGACTAATCCTGACATTTAGAACCCCATATTATTTTATACTCCAGATGATAGTTATTTTATTATATTGGACAACAAATAACTTGTTTTCCACCCCAAAGAAACAGCAGCAGTATTATCTAGTTTATTATGAACATCTAAAGCTACTATAAAATATTCAGAAATGAATAGTTTCCCAAGAATATCTATACCTTAGTTCTATGAAGGCAGATTTTTCCCACAATGCACTCCAATGGCCACTGAGTAGTCTGACTGACAGGGTTAGTGAAGATTCCATGTAAATTGTCTCACGGTGTATTTAACTGAGGTCATTGTCATTAGCCTAGATTTTGTCCTGGAACATCCATCAGTAAGTTAATTGTCAGATGCTTTTACTGGTTTGGTAGATTCCCATGGGAGCATGCATTTTCCTTGGAAAGGGAAGGTACACGCACACTTGCAAAACAGAGATCATTGCTCTTTCTCCCCCTACCCCACTCCCAAGATCTAAGGTTGTTTTCTTCAATTTACCTACCCAATTCATTATATCCCATTTAAGTAGTCTGAAAACGAAAGTAAGGAAAGGATTGTTCCTAGATTTTGTCTCTTTTTGTTTTGGTTTGGTTTTTTTTTTTTTCTTTTCTTTTCTTCTTTTCTTCTTTTCTTTTCTTTTCTTTCTTTCTTTTCTTTTTTGTTTTTTGTTTTGTTGTTGTTGTTTGTTTTTTTCGAGGCAGGGTTTCTCTGTGTAGCCCCAGCTGTCCTGGAACTCACTTTGTAGACCAGGCTGGCCTCAAACTCAGAAATCCACCTGCCTCTGCCTCCCAAGTGCTGGAATTAAAGGCGTGTGCCACCAATGCAATGAATACTGCTATAGACAGAGCGACTATTGGATTCCTGCTCTAGGGAGAACTGCTATTGGGATATTGCTATAGAGAATATGATTAAGTGAGGACTGCTCTAAACTGAGCTGCTAGAGAGGGGAGTACTAAAGTTAGTGCTGCTACTGGAGTTCTGCATAGAAACAGGTGCTATAAAGAGTACTGCTATAGAGTGTTTCTATGGGAAGTACTGCTCTATGGAGTACTGCTATCAGAGCAAATAGCAATAGCTATGATAAGAACTATAGAGAGAGCTACTTTAGGGTGAAAGTCTACATAAAATACTAGTATTGAGTACTGCTACTGGAGTACTGCTACAGTTAGAACTGTTATAAAGAGTACTACTGTTGGAGTAGCACTAGAGAGAGAACTGCCCTAAAGGGCACATTGTTATAGTCCTGCTACTATAGTACTCCTGTAGAGTACTGCTACTATAGTACTCCTGTAGAGTACTGCTATATGTAAGGAGCCGCCTTCACATTCGCCATTACAAGATGGCGCTGATGGCACTGACACCCGTGTTCTAAGTAGTAAACAAGCAAGCTGCGCATGTGCCGGGGTAGCTTTCCACGCCATGTGCTCTGCCTTTCCCGTGACGACAACTCCGGCTGATGGGCTGCAGCCAATCAGGGAGTGACACGTCCGAGGCGGAGGACAGTCCTCCATAAAAGGGAGAGGGCTCCGCCATCTCTCTCTCTCTCTCTCTCTGGCCATCTCGCTCTCTCTCTGGCTCTCTTCTCCACTGGCTCCTGATGGGGTAAGCAATAAAGTTTGTGCTGCAGAAGATTCCGGTTGCCCTGAGCGTGTTCTTACCAGGGGAACAAAAGCGCGGGCAATAAATGGTGCCGAAACCCGAGAGCTACTGCATCACGGAGAAGGAGCGGTTAATGAAGTGTTCCCGGAAACAGACTGTTGAGAAGGATCCGGCCTGGGTTCAGAACTCTTCAGCTGGGGAACGGATGCGTGTTCGTTACAGCTTTACAAGGTATGTCTGGTCTTGAACTTTCTCTAGTGTTAAAAGCCCTTTTATTTCTTTTCACATGTCAACAAGTGGTTAAGGCAGGATGGAGAATTCTGGACAAAATTCAAGACAGTCTATCAGAAGTAAAGCGGGGAGAGAGAGCAGGAAAAAAGAGAAAGCATGGCGCGCCAAATAAGTATACAGGCCTTTCCACGGGTCTTGAACCCAAGGAAAAGTTAATGTCAGGGAAGAATACCTGGGGAGAGATTAGAAGGAAAGAGGAGAAAAAACAAAGGAAAAAAGAAAAGTTAATGTCAGGGAAGAATACCTGGGGAGAGATTAGAAGGAAAGAGGAGAAAAGAGATGAGTTTAAAGAGCCAGTTCTTAGTAGCTGTGAATCAGATAAAAAAATTAGCCCTTCTGAGAAAACAGACTTAGAGGAGGGAGCAGCTCGTTATGAGAGAGAAATGTGAGCTTATAGGTCAAGAAAAAAGCCAAAAGCGGCTGGCAAAGGCCAGCTTGCTGCTTGGCCTCAGGGCAGTTGGCTTCAAGGTCATAGTGCACCTCCGCCCTATGCGGAGCCCCCGCCCTGCGTAGTGCGTCAGCCCTGTGCAGAGAGGCAGTGCGTGGACTCGTTCATTTCAAGAGAGGCACAAAGGAAGATACAACAGGCATTTCCGGTCTTTGAAGGAGCCGAGGGTGGGCGTGTTCACGCTCCAGTAGATTATTTACAGGTTAAAGAGCTTGCTAAATTGGTCCGTAAATATGGAGCCAATGCTAATTTTACCTTGGTGCAGTTATACAGGCTTGCTGGCGAGGCATTAACTTCTGCCGATTGGCAAATGATTGCAAAAGCCGCTCTCCCCAGTGCAGGCAAATATATGGAATGGAGAGCTCTATGGCAAGAGGCTGCACAAACGCAGGCCCGAGCAAATGCTGCCGCTTTGACTCCAGAGCAGAGAGATTGGACCTTTGACCTGTTAACGGGTCAGGGAGCTTATACCGCTGATCAAACAAATTATCACTGGGGAGCTTATGCCCAAATTTCCTCCAAGGCTATTAAGGCCTGGAACAGGTGAAGCCACTGGACAATTAACAAAGATACAGCGGCTGAACGTCATTGTTCAGAGCCAGATAGGCCCAAAGAGATGGTTAAATGGAAAGATGTTTTAAATAACAAATGGAAAGGCCCGAATCCTATTTTGATAAGATCCAGGGGAGCTGTTTGTGTTTTTCCACAGAATGAAGACAACCCATTTTGGATACCAGAAAGACTCACCCGAAAAATCCAGACTGACCAAGGGAATACTGATGTCCCTCGTCTTGGTGATGTCCAGTGCGATAACAACAAAGGGAGAGCAGCGTTGGGAGATACAGAATTGGACGGCTAAATTTGAACAGACCCTTCAAAAATTGAGACTTGCCCCACGCACTTGGACCTGTCCCTGACCTAAGGACTATCTTTTCAACATTTTCCTTCTTTAAAGAATGGGTGGGGGTGGAATTATTTGGAGCTGTTCTTTGCTGTGGATTAGTGTTGCTTCTCTGATTGATCTGTAAGCTTAAGGCCCAAACTAGGAGAGACATGGTGATTATTTCCCAGGCGCTTGCAGCACTAGAACATGGTGCTTCCCCTGATATATGGTTATCTATGCTTAAGCAATAGGTCGCTGGCCACTCAGCTCTTGCACCCCATGAGGCTAGTCTCATTGCACGGGATAGAGTGAGTGTGCTTCAGCAGCCCGAGAGAGTTGCACGGCTAAGCACTGCATTAGAAGGGCTCTGTGGCATTTATGAGCCTATTCTAGGGAGACATGTCATCTTTCAAGAAGGTTGAGTGTCCAAGTGTCCTTCCCCCAGGAAAAACGACACGGGAGCAGACCAAGACCCCTTCGGGTGATGAGCCTGGGAGGAGGTTTTGTGTAAAGCCCCTATTTTACACACTGGGGATTTGACCTCTATCTCCACTCTCATTAATATGGGTGGCCTATTGCTCTTATATAAAAGAAAAGGGGGAGATGTAAGGAGCCGCCTTCACATTCGCCATTACAAGATGGCGCTGATGGCACTGACACCCGTGTTCTAAGTAGTAAACAAGCAAGCTGCGCATGTGCCGGGGTAGCTTTCCACGCCATGTGCTCTGCCTTTCCCGTGACGACAACTCCGGCTGATGGGCTGCAGCCAATCAGGGAGTGACACGTCCGAGGCGGAGGACAGTCCTCCATAAAAGGGAGAGGGCTCCGCCATCTCTCTCTCTCTCTCTCTCTGGCCATCTCGCTCTCTCTCTGGCTCTCTTCTCCACTGGCCCCTGATGGGGTAAGCAATAAAGTTTGTGCTGCAGAAGATTCCGGTTGCCCTGAGCGTGTTCTTACCAGGGGAACAAAAGCGCGGGCAATAGCTATAGAGGGCAGCGGGGAGCTAGACTTTCTTAGGACAGAAGAAAAAAAAAAAAGACATGAATTGACAGGTGCTTAAAAAGACATTCTTTTAAAGTGACAAGATGATAAGTGAATGTCAGATGGACAGCACCAGTTGTCTCCCAGTAGTCAGTAGGCAGTCATAGCCAGCGGTCAGATGGCACCATGTCTCTTCCTAGTTTTCATCATCTCATTTTCACATACTCTCTTCACTTTAACCATTTCCCTTACAATAAGATCACTAATTTCATGATAGCTGCTGTTTAGCAGCTTGTGACCTTTCCCCACATAAATATGCATTGCTACTTAGGAAAAAAAATAGCTTAAAACTTTGAATCTCAATCTTGTCAGGAATTTTGCATTGAACTGCAGTTCTTTTCTTTGTTTTTAAAGGGCAGTCATCAAATACTTTATCATCTGTCATAAAACAGAGAAACCATTCGGAATGTCAATGGGAGTTTACTGGTTTTTCTGACATGGTTTAGCAAGTAGTTAATATTATCAGCTTTAGTATGTTGCAAACAGTTTCAATATCTTATTTTCAGAAATATGAATGCAAATGCCCTCTGTGTCACTTCTCTCATTTCAAACTCTGACAACCATCAGTTGGTTCTTCTCACTGTTATTTCCCCAGAACCACAGCATTGTTTCTTGGCTGCCATTTTCTTAGCTTTCGCAGATATGGGGAGAAGACCACTAAAGGTTCAAGGGGGAGTCCTCTCCCATACCCTCTCCCTGTCCAATAATGCTTTATTTGGGAATATTTGAATAATTTGTTTGAAAAATAAAACTTGTGTATTTACTATGTACAGCATAATACTCTAAAACATGTCTTTCTAATAAAATTGATAAAATAAGTTTATTGTCAAATTCAGTAATGAGTATATGTATTGTCATAAGAGTTTTTAAAATTCTCTCAGATTGTTACTTGTTAGAATCACCACAGAATTCAGTAGAATTCTTGAACTTAACGCTGCATTTCCAAATAGTAATTCTTAAGCCAAATATAACTGTGAATATAGATATTTATGTGTTAATAATTCCTTTGTAATAAGAAAACCAATAAAATATTTTACTGGATATAGTTGTTCTGTTCACATGATATTGGAATACCACGACCTTGATTCTGTCTCCTGAGAATAATGCCTTAGTAATAAGTGCATTGTTAGCTAGCTGCCAGCAGCCACTAGTATGCCTTAGTCTCACATTTTCAGTGGTCATTTAAAAAGCAAGGCACATTGAACTTGTGTCAATGGAAAACTTTGTTAACGTCCTCTCAGAATATACTCATTCTAATTTTCAAAGGGTCTGGCTATTTTGCAGCCTTTTAAATGCTATTAAATGTCCTTGTGATCCTTGTTCATAAAGAATCACAATTACTTTAATATACATCAGATAAGATAAGCCAATTAAATAAAATTCAGATAATGATATCTTAAATGTATACCATTTATATAATTAATAAAACTTTATTGAATAAAGAATAAACTTGGGAATTGTATAAGTGGAATAAACATGGTTCAGGATGAAGAGAAAGGTCTTATACAGTAAAAATTTCACACTTGAAGTATAAACTAATTCTTTACCCATTTGCAGAATAGTGTTGGAATACAATTACATCAGAAATGACATACTATATATTTTTTTAAATCAGTAATATAAATTTCTCCTTATATCCACTTAAAAATAAAACTTCTGATATTTTTGAAAATAAAAATTAAAGCAAACCCTAGCTTATATGCAATACTTAAGGAAAACTGCTTCTAATTTATTAAAATATTGTGGTCTTTATATGTTTAATAGAGAGTGCAATTTGCACCACAATGGGCCAAAATCTGATTTCTTTTTGTTACTTCTACACTTAGCTGAGAGTCAGTAATGAATACTCAGAACAGTGTTCACCTCATTTATAGAACAATTACATATCAGCTCCTCCCTTAACCAAAGTGTGTGGATCAAGCATTTTACAATGAACGCCTTAACCAGAGGTGCAGCCTCTCATATGGCATGTAAAAATTTCCTATACACAAAAGACCTTGCGAACTTTGTGTACATTTGCAAGAATTGTACAATTTAAAGGAAACATGGTGAAGGTTTGCAAGCAAAACGTCCATTCTAATGCCGTTACTTTTGCAGGATGCCTTGGAGAAAGACTGGCCAGCTTTAGATTCTACTGGCTTCCCTTCACAAACACTGCCTCTCTCCAACCAGCTGCCCTGGCCAAAGGTAACATGTCATGGAAACTTCTGAGCGCTCGATCTTTGCTGGCTTCTGAAGGTTCTGCTCTGCCGTGGTGATTAATAATACAATTTATTGGCTTGAAAAACATAATTACTTTAGAAGCCTTTGACTTCCTCCTCATCCCCAGATGTAATTTTTCATGTAGCTTTTCTTTCATTTACTCTCTATTTTTTTTTTTTTTTTTTTTTTGCTTTACTTTGGATTTCTTTCAACGCTTTATTTCACAGTAGCCAGAAAAAAAGACATGATGTGCCTCAGCTGCATATTTGGCAGCAGACTAAAATCACTGGCTGACAGTCCTTTAAAAATGCAGAAATGCACACAGAGAGGCAGCAGCTGAAGATCCTCAGCCAGAGGTCTAGGGACCACAATATCTGTTATTTATTTGATAATCTTTGAAGTTTTTGTTTTCTGAGATTTCTAAAGATCTTTGCAATTCATCATTTTGTATATGTGAGCTATACCAAACAGCATACTATTCGCCATGTAACAAAAGACTATGTAGGCATGTTCCAGAAATTTCATTTTATTACCATTTTAATTTTGTAATGAGTTACCCTTTTAAGACTGCCCAGGCTGACCCAATTTGTGAGGTACCAATACAAACGCTGGAATCGTTCCATTTCCTTTACATTACATTTATGTATGCTTTTAACCTAAGAACTCTCGGACTTTGAGACATGATGAAACTTCACCTACTGTACCAGTTCGTCCAGCTCAGGCATGGCTGTGCAATGAGAAAGAAAATGTGATGTCGTCCGAGTACACACAGTTAAGCAGCAGGTAAGCTAAGCTACTCAGTCAAGCGGGCATTGACTTAGGAACAGCAAAGACATAAATATACATCCCTAATGGAAGTAGAATAACGATAAAAATTGCTGTGCATTGATTTGTCTATGAGATGGAGAACAGGATAAGTTAAAATATGAAAATTCTAGTGTTAAAAAATGTGTGGAGGAGATGCATTAGAGCAATGAAAAAACCTTACATTTTGCTGAAATAATGCAATAATTGTACAGACAGATCTTCATGGCCTGGCAGGTACAGAAAGGGACGAGAATAAGAGTCCCAGGGCCACAGTCCTTTCAGCAAAAGGATTGAAATATGCCCCATGTAATTGAAATGTAAACATTTTAAATTAATGGCAGACTTTTATTACTTTTCAAGATAGAGCTCCTCTGTAGCTTAAATAGATTTTATTTCCAAGTTTGAGACAATAACAGCTTGTAGTTCTTAAAAGAGCTAGTGCACTTCTGTTGATTCTGTTTTTAAAACATGCATTTCTGTTAGCAGATCAGAAAGCGGAATTTTATCCTGGACACCTGACTCAAAAACAAGTAGGAAGAATTTACTACAATCTGAAAAAGAAGAAAAAATCTCAGAAGAATGGTAAGTCATGTATTTTACACCTAAGAAATTAAGAATTTGAAGGACTACTGGATATCCGAGGAGGTAGATATTTTGGGGGATTCAAAAAGCCATTAGTCTTTACTAAACTTACCTTGAAATAAGTTATTAATTGGGATTACAAATTCATTGCATATGATATAGTTCAATCATGTACATTTACATGTATATCTATGTCTAAATATACTTTAGATATTTTCAATACATCTTTTCAATAGGGGCTTTAAGGATATCTCTACAGCTCAGCAAATGCTAAAGAGAGCAAAGAAAATGAAATCAAAGAAATTAAGGAAGAAATTAGGTAAGTAATGTCCTTTGAGCAGCAGCTGTATGTGATATGACTAGAACATTTTTAAAATCATGTTCTCTATGTTACATTTAATATGAACAGAAATTAATACACAGATAATTACATCTAAGACAGTAACTGCGATATCCTCGATTTTCAAAGAAAATTACTCTATCACACTTAATGATATATTTTGTCCTTTTACTTTTTAAAATACTCCCCATTTTATATATGTGGGCAATGAGTTCTCTGTGTGCTGTGCACTCTGTCAACTGGGTTATAATTTGTCTCCGAGATGGTACATCGTGGAATGTTGATTGAAAAACCAACCTTTCCGTGTCCTAATTACTCTGTGCACTCTTAGATTGCCTGGCCAGTCAGTAATGCATCAGTTTAGTGGATTTTAGCAGTAGATAATCACACACGAAAAGAGACACAGTTGATTTCTCTCATGACTGAAGAATTTGGTAAAAATTGGAAGGCATCATTTTTCAATCCCCTTGTGATTGTATTCTGTCTTTTTTTGCTCACTTCTTGTTTATGTACCCATGCTAAATGCGGAGATATCTGGCAAGAAATAACAAATGGTTATGACGTTATATTTGTTCAAAACTTTAAAAATTATCTACACATTGCATTTAACTTCAATCTTTATAATCTCAAGAGTTCATGAGTTTAATATAAGACACCCTATTTTTCTAATGTGTGGTTTTGTTGCAAGGAATCAAGAAAAAAATGTATACTTGTAGCTTTTTATGTTTATTAAATTCCAAGCTATATATGCATGTAGTTTAAATTCTGAATTAAATTAACAGAAATGCTTTTTAATACATAAAATACCTTTCATATCAGTCAGTAGCCATTGGTAAATTCATGGTAACTTATTTTTACTTTTTTAAACATATAATTTTTCTTAGTGTGATATTAGTTATTTTAATTTCTATGTTGCATCCTTTTGAGATAAGTGTAATTTTGTATACTGTTTTTCAAATACAAAGCATTGAACATTTAAACATTTTTAAATGAATGTAAGTAAGTACCATGCTCTCCCCTTGTCTATGCCTGCTACCCACTCGCTTTGTAAACCACTCTGAAGGCTATCTGCTCTGAACCAGACCACTTCATGGCTCCTTCAGTGAAACAGGAACTCAAAACCCAGAGAGTTTTGAAGCTCAGACTGAGTAGGTGGAATAAAAGGCTGTAAATAAGGTTTTCAATAATCTTCTTTATTCCTTTTGTTTGTTTCATTATCCTTCTACATGAATTTCAAAAGGAGCTACTTTACGAATAATACAAAAATATATGGAACTCCCCAAGTTCAAAGGCAAAATAAGGTTGAGAACTGACCCAGTCAAAATTCCATGCCTATTTCTGCTAGGTCTTCTTCAAAAAGAAATAACACCATGGTTTGCAGTCACCTCCCATGGTGAGAACTGAGAAACCGTTTATGTCAATAGAATTTGTATAGGATTCTGCCATTCGAAAGGTCATTCTTCCTGCCGTTATCATCAAAACTTTATGTAAGAAATTTTGATCAATTCACATATTAAATATGTTTCAGCAACGGATTCACCAAGCAATATTGACATAGTTGTAACTTTTCCTTTCTTGCTCTTTTAATTACTTGTTTTGCATTTGTGGTCACACCTAGATATAATTAAGAAAAAAAAAAGTTTCTTTTTATCAGTCACAAGGGGGCATGATAGGGTCAAAAATGGAAAGGGAAAACCCACAGTGAAACTTGTAACTCCATTTTTAACTTAATGTTTTGGCACTGCTGAATAAGCATAAAGTGTTAGGTAAAGTCATAGGTGACAGTTGTACAATTGTGACGTTTTAGATGGAGATCATCAACTGACTGCAAAATCCCAATAGATAATTTACCACGGGATGGGGGCTATTTTAAATCACTTTGTCACAGATTTGTTGTAGATTTTCTTTCTTTCTTTTTTTTAACATCAATAAATTAAAGACACAAAATCAACTTGAATTTAAAATCTGACTGCCTAAATACAGAATTTAGTGATGAGCCTTTTATGGTTTTCATTGTTTTCCTATATACCCTCCACACAGTAGACAAATCAGTTAGAATAAGAGAGGGTTAAAAATGAGAAGAAGTCAGGCAGTGGTGGCGCATGCCCTTAATCCCAGCACTTGGGAGGCAGACACAGGTGGATTAGAGAAACCCTGTCTTAGACACCCCCTCCCCCAAAAAAATTGAGAAGAAAGAGAGAGGAGAGAGGAGGAGGGAGGAGAGAGGAGAGAGAGAGAGAGAAAGAGAGAGAGAGACCCTCCTGAGTGAATTTATTTATATTTTATTTTATTTATCTTCTATTATGTTCATGGCACTTATGTTCATCTCAAAGTAAATTATTTGACGATAATTTACTCAGATTGTGATGGGATTTCTTTTAGAAATTAAAATTTAATCAAGCCATTTTTGCCTTTCCAGTTTTCATGGTGAGGTGTCATTAATTTACTTGAAAATAACCATGATTTAAAATTTTAGCCACTTATGTTCTAAAACAAAACTTAAATATTTACTTAATAATCCACATTCTGCTAAACCTGAAAATGTTTACTTAGGAGAGTTTACATATTAATGGGGATACTAAGCACATCTTAAATGGAAAGTTGCCAACATGAAAATTGGAAGCCATGAGAGGGCAGCATTGTCCACAAAAGTGCTGTAAGATTCCCAACTTCTGTTGGCTGAGGGCATCAGGTTGGATATCAGAAACAGGATCTGGAAATAAAATGGAGTCGACTCTATTCTGCATTCTAACAGAGCTGTGCTCAAGGAGGCCTAGCATTCACACAGAGTAGAGGAACATTAAATACCAGTCATGGCTGGTCAAGAGAAAACACTTCATATTTCCTGTTTGTATTTTTTATATGTTTTTATTGGCCAAGACATATGAATTGAAAATATCTATTTAATGCAAAAATGAAAATATGGCAGAGGCAGAAAGTCCACTGATTTCAGACAGCGGTGGGTGATGGAATAAATTGCCAAGAGATGGGGAATAAAAAAATTGCCAAAGAAACTGGTTAATCAAGAAGCAGAGTTGAGGAGCAACAAGGGAGCAAAGTCTGTGGCCAGAGGTTAGGGAACCCCCAGTGCTGATGAAACCTGCTGGTATAAATCAGGCTGTCTGCTTTGAAGAGCAGCAGGACCCAGTGTCCTGCCTAGCTGAGATTTCAGGCCTCCGAAACAAGCCTGGTTTATTTCATCTTACTTCTTTGTTACTAAATATTATTTGCATAGAAAAAAGATAAAGAGAAGCTGAAGGGGGAAGAATGGATAGATGGTAGAGGAATTGTTTGGAGGTCTTGATAGGAAGTCTAAAATTTTGTGACTTTATTATTGTTTACTTAGTTGACATTTGGATCTGGGTTATTTTTGTTTTACCTAGTAAGTAATTTTCTCTCCTTGTGATTGACATCAGCTAAAACAGTAGTGACTAGTCCTGTTCTGTGTATTGTCTGTCGGTTTGTTTTGCTGTCCTCCTCCACGCAAAAGAGATTTCAGAATTTGGTGACCAGAACTGGAGTTATCAGATACTGCGGGAAGTTTAAGATTCAGAACCGCCATAAAGAACACCGTATGTAAGGCGAGAGGCCCAAGTCTATTGAAAACATGCCCGGTCAATAACCTGAGGGGAGCGAGCGTATTTGGAAGTAAGACTGGATGAGCAGGCTAGGGAAAGGGAGTGGGTGGCTGGTTTTGATGCCTAGCATGCCTTAGAAGCTCTAAGTGGAGAGATTTGGGTGCACAGAAGCTGGCAAAATCTAAGGGTAGAATGTGTAGAATGCAGACATAAGAGATGTTTCTATCTGTATATCAAGTTTATACGTGTTGGACTTGTTTTTATAATTAAAAAAAAGGTGAAAACAGGTCTATATTTTTGAAGAAAGAGTGACACAGAAGGGTCAAAATGATTCACCAGCTCTTTTAATTCCTGGATGTATCAAGTGTATGATTCTTGTTCAGTGGGTAGTTGCTAGCTTTGCTTTCAATAAAACTGGCTTAAGCCAATTTTGTATTATTAAATCGTATCCTAGAATTAAGCAATGCAGAATATTTTAACACACTCATTTTATGCACTTTAAGGGGATGAAGAGTTGTGGGGAAGGGGCTTCCAAAATAAAAATACAGCTAATGAATTTTTAAATGAGAGAGATCAAGAATGATCAAGAATGACAAAACCTGAGCAAAATGAGATTTACTTAAGATTTTTTTTATTTATGTCGAAAACTTCTAGAAATAATAAGAATTCAAGTCAAATACTACTCTGTTGTGCTTCAAAAACAATAATAGAATTCACTCTGAATTATAAAGCAGTTGAGTCTCTCTGCCCATAAAATTTCCAGAATCCACTAACATATCTGGCACCTGATTCAACATTGAAGTTGTGAATAAACATTTAAAATTATGTATTTCTGGCTTTGTGGGTCTTTAATAAGTTGCGGATTTATATTTGGGAAGTTAAATTTAAATTAGTACTTGTATATGCAAACAAATATTGCTGTTAATGTGGTTCAAGAGGCCAGAGTCCATCCCAATCCAAACTTAGCAGTGTTTTCCCAGTGGTGCTGGTCTTAGAGACATGATGGACACAAGAGAGTCTGGATTTTCACTCCATGGTCTCATGTGCTCTCTGTGTTGTGCATTTGGTTCAAGATGAGAGCTCCCAGTACCCTGCCCCTGTGACCATGGCCACTGTTGATTGCCATGACTCTGCTCTCCACTAATTAGGTCGTAGCCCTTAGGAACCATAAGCTAAAACGAACCCTGTCTTTCTTAAGTTGCTTTTGGTCTTGGTGTCTTATTACAACGATATAAAAGTAGCGAACACAGTTGGTCAGCATGAGGAATCTTTGTTTTATTCTCAAGAAGCCTTGGGGCCAAAAGCCAACAGCTCACAAAACTGGGCGTATTTGTGTATGGTTGAAATCCCCACAGAAGGTAGAGGCAAGTAGGTTGATGCTAAAGGCTATCCAAAATGTTTGCGACTACCCTGGGCTATATGAGACCCTGGCATTAAAAAAAAAATCCACGATAACTACGTTTTTATGATATTTTGTGTGAGAAGAATGGCATTAAGGTAGTGAATCAAAACTGAGTTTTTAATATAAGCTTGTGGAATTATACCTTCTCGAATTGACTTAGACATCTTTTGAGATTTCACCAGATATGTGAATGGCTTATACAACACGTGCTCCCTGTGCTATGGCATGTCTGCACATTGATTATTGCTAATACCTAGTGAATTTTTGTACAAACAAACAAACAAACAAAGAAAACCTCCCAAATCTCATAGTCCCTTAAGCCACAGATACCTCAGAAAGGAGCCAGCTGCTGGTTGATAATTTCAGCATCGAGTTTATAAACACACAAATGAGCCTCAATGGGGCTCCGTTACTGCTGGAAGACTATTACAGATTACCAGACTGCTCAACACAGAACGTCCTTCCACAGATGCTGTTCTGTTTCCTCCCAGTGTACAGCCAGAAACTTTCTACCTTGCATTAAGCTATTAATGTGCTTTGGTATTTATGTTGTTAAAATTTTGACTTTTCTCTTTGATATAATTAATTCTATTATACTATATATTATATAAAAGATTCTTACTCTTTGGCTTTTTCCACATAATATATGATAGTTTAAAAAAAAAGATGTGTTTTTCATCTTCTGGTGCTTACATCACTCTCTTCTGAGTCTTTAGGAAAAACCTCTAAATGCAATGCCTAATCTTATTTTCACATTCCATAAAGTAACTTTTTAAAGAGGAAATTACAAGGCCCTATATTCACAATGACTCACTTTTAATATGCTAGATTAATACTATTTCTAATTTTAAAATACAGAAAGGATTCATATAACGTCTTTGTTACATAAATTACTTAAGACAATGAGAAAACACCACTTTGCATGTAGAATTATTCTATTACCTATTTTCTTGCTGTCATGCTCCCATCTCTAATATGTGCTCTCTGTGTAGTGTAGCAAGGATGTATTGACTATATCATCTTCCAATGAATAGCATGACTCCCAAACAAGAAAATGCCACCTAGAAAAAATATATATACATTCAAAATGTCACTGTATTATTAATATTTCTGTCATTGTATCTTCTGACTAAGGTTACTTTTGTTTTGTTTTGTTTTGTTTGTTTTGTTTTATTTGTTTTGTTTTGTTTTGTTTTGTTTTCCAGACAGGGTTTCTCTGTGTAACCCTGGCTGCCTCTGCCTCCCGGGTGCTGGGATTAAAGGCATGCACCACCATGCCCAGTTTAAGATTACTTTAGATTATCAAATTTAAGAAGGCATCATCTGTTTCAAGAGCTCCACAGGATGTTTATAATGTAATCTAAAGGCATGTAGTAACAACATAAAGGAAACATATGGTCATGTTAGAGAAGGAATAACCTAGAGGTTGTCTTTTAATCTTTTTTCCCCTAGAACCTTCTGTGCGACTAGCATTATTCAAAAAATCCAAAAATAAAATTTCTGTTACAAAGTCATCAAAGAAGACACAGCTCAGAAGAGACAATTACTTTGAAGGTAAGGTTTAATGAAAGAAGCAGAAAGATAAAGGGCTCTAAGAATAGAAAAAGTGTTATTAAAATGTTTTCAGTCCTTATAAGACCTACAGTACACATATGAAAGATATATATGTTAACTAGCTTTGAATAAGAATTAAATATATTTACCAAACTAAAACCCCTATTTATCATGCTACTATATTAGTATATTTTTTTCATTTGAGCTATCTAGGTTTTAAATGCCCTTTATTTTGTGTAAATAATCCTATAGTACTACATCATCAGTTGTTTTACTGTTTATACAAAATATTTACAGGCGCAAATTTTATTAGCTTCAATTAGTGAGATTTATCACATGCCAAAATGATACTCTAATATACTTATAGTTAGCATGTTCAAATTTTACTAATGAGTACAAATAATACTCTATTATTTAAAATGCATTCCCTCAAACTACACAAATCTGTTGACTAACAGGGTAGACAGTATAGTCAACATATCCTTTATATCATATATAGTCAATAGTGAAAGCTTTCTGTTACTTTATATTTATAGCTTCATGATGGTTTGCATTTCTGATTTCAGCATTCAGAAGACTTTTAGACTTATATCATTAAACAGAACCACAATGTGACCAGTTTCATACCTGTTTGTAGAACTAACATTTTTTTTTACAGTTTATTCTCCCTGTACTTTCTGATAATCATTTATAACAGGGGCAAAAGGTATATATTTTTGAATGGAAAGTAACTATTATCTTCTGTATCTTTTATGTAATTAATCTTAAAACACACACACACACACATAATGAGTAGCCTGATTTTGAAGGGGTTCATTGTGACTTGCATTCCATTATGATTTGGAAGTGACTACTTTATTATGATATACAGAGTCATATTAAAAATGGTACATCAGAACACATGACATCTGGAGTTTTCTTGAACGTTTGCAATAATAAACACATACTTAGAAAGACATGTAAAGCATGTGTGGCAGTTCACTGAGTTTGTTGCCTACATAGATTATGGCAAGTGTATATGTATATGGTATGGGTATCCATTCTATTGTTTTATTACTTACAGTTGTTTTCATGGTAAGACAACTTCATCTTATGCCCACTAAGGGTGTCAACTCAATGTTGGGACTGGAGGGATAAGTCATCAGTTAAGCATTAGTAGCTGCTCTGGTTTCATGTCCCAGCATCTTCTTGGATACTTCACTCACAATAACCTGTGACTCCAGGCCTAGGATATTCAAAACCATCTTCTGTCTTCTTCAAGCTCTACGCACACATATGATACACAGATATGCATGCAAGCAAAATGGTCTATATGCCTAAAATGAAAAGATATAAAAACTTCAAATGTTGAGAAACCTATTAATAGAGTTAAGTTCCATTTCCCAGTAAAATGAACATGAACTTACAAACAGCATTCTTTTTTCTTGTTATAATGTTAACTTTACTAGTTCATTGTTTCTAGATGTAAATAGTAGCAATTGTGATGAGGTTAGTGTTAACTGCATAGATAACCTTTCCCTGTTAAATAGAGACACCCTTATTATAGAAGAGAAATTCTTAGAAGAGAGAAACATTTAATTTGGATGACTTTGATATTTAGAAAGAAAAGCGCTCTAAAAAATGTTCTAGTATATTCCTCCCCATAATATTACATGTGAACAGAATGTTTTTCAAACTATGAACAAAAATAAACTAGGCAAAGAAATGTTCACAATGGAGACAGGAATATACAAAAGAGCGCTGAGTGTTTGCATGTAAGTTTTATCAGCAAACTTGTTATTGGTATTGGTTTTAGCTTTTTTCTCCCATGTGAAATGTATTTGTCTTGGTGTTTTATGTTTTTTGCAATCCAAAATATTTGCAACTTCCTTCATTATTTTGAATGAATATTATGTACATATAGATTTCCTAACTAGTGGATAATAACTATTTTGTGATTATTTTAAGGCTTTTGATTTTAAGAAGAGCTTGACAATAATTGTTCTACATGAACGGCAATTTACAGTTAACATGTTAACCTTTGTGAAGAAGAGTTAAAGATAAAATGCTTGTTGTTGTTGTTGCGTTGAACCCCATGTTGTCTGTAATACTGCTCTGAACTCCACCTGCTCCTAAGTATATGTTCAGTAATGTAGAAGATAAAAGGTAGCAGGCTGACCTGTTGCAGTTGCCCAATCATGGCTGCATTCTCAAACCAAGTCTTTTGAGATAAAGCTTAGCTGTTATAAAGTATACAGTGTTATAAAATAGAATAGTATATTGCTTATATGCATATAGTTATATATTATTTTATAATATATAGTATAAATCTAAAATTCAATTAATTTTAGTGTTACATAACCAGCTTTACCTCTTCATTTTAGAACATTAGAACTTATTTTCCCTTAAGAAAAAATGAAATAAAATTAATAGTGGGAATTTGAGCCCCCCTCCAATGAGAGAAATCAAAATTAAATTTGCTATAGGTCAGATTAAGTAACTCCATGTGGAATAGTGTCTCAGAACTATGGTACGCCAGCACTGTTTAATAATTTTTTGATTTTCTTCAAATTAGATCATAGTATTATTTGAGTATTGATTGTATAATTCTAATTTATTTTATAGTAACATGGTATGAGTTATAGAAAAACATTCTTTTTCAATTTTACAGTCATGACCATGTAAAATTTCATGAGTATTGTAAATTGTATTAAATGCTTTGATTATTACTATGGCCTCTTTTCTAGATGTCAATAGATAAATGAAGATATTCAAATGAAAATTATGGTTACACCTGTGGAATATTGGATATGGATTATATTAAATAGTATAAGGTTAAAAACCTTAGCTTTCATCAGTCCATATTTATAAAACACCTATTTATATAGTTTTACATTTACATGAAATGTAAAATACATCTTTACCTTAAACCTAATGAAGGCTAAGTTTTGACCACATCTGTATCCAAGGTAACCAAAAGTATAGACGATGTGATTGATATAATCTGGTTCTTCCTATAGGGCTGAAGGCCTACAGACTGTACAGTCTGTATTTATTACAATTTGTTTGTTTGCTCAATTGATTGTTAGGTAACTATCTTAGCCTACCTCTGTTATCACAGATACTTCTCACTTGGGTTTAATATCTAATCTTGCCTTGAAAGTCTCTGAGGACACATTTTGTTTTGTTTCCTTGTAAGTGGACAGGTACGATTCCTGAAATCACTCTTCAATGTAGTATGTCATTGACCTAAGAGGAAACAGTATCATCGTGTTTTAAGTATATATGCCACAACTTGTCTAGCACAGTATAAATTTTTTTAAAAAGATAGCTGTTTCAACTATATCCTTTAATTAATTTATGTAAGCACAGTTAATCAAAGCAATTATATTTAAATATTTATAGAAGGAAATTCTTTATACTGACTTACAAAAGATATTTTCAGGTTCAATTATTAAAAAATGGTATGTAGATGGCTGTGTCACTACTGTCTTGATATTTCCTATTTTAAGTTATCTTACTCTTTTGGATATTATATTCATTGATAAATCATTTTACAAAATTATGAGGAACAATGTGTTATTTATCATATTTATACTATGTGACATGTTTCTATGCAGCTAATTAAAGTGTATATTATTAACTCTCCAATCCAATCTAGAATTTTTATATTAACTATTATGAGGCATATCCTGCATCACTACTTTCTGTGGTGGCTTTGCTATATGGTGGATCTCAGAGGCTATTTTTCTTGTCTTGGTAGCCTTTGATCAGTAGTTTCTCACTCCCTTCGCCCTCAATACCTGAAGTTCTGTTGACTGATTCCACTATGATAATATGTTCAACATTACTAGATTCTACATTTGTGCTGCGTGATACTCCCCTTGTCTTGGTTATACTATATTATTTTACTGACATTGATTTCCTCCAAATACATTCATGTTGTCACAAATAATGGGATTCCTTTTAGCCTATTTAATTGACCAATATTGCTTTTCGCATGTGTGCCATATTTTCCTTATGCATTCGTGTTGTAATATGCACTGCAGTTATTTACATATCTTGGTGACTGTGAATAATGTACTTACATCAATAATGCAGATTTGCAGTTATTTCTAATTACTGTCTTCATTTCCTTTGGATAACTGTCAAGTAGTGAGATTGCTAGATCAAATATTATTTCCACTTAGTTTCCTGAGGAATTTCCACAGTGTTTGAAACAATAGCTTGTACTAATTGCTAGATCAAATATTATTTCCACTTTTAGTTTCCTGAGGAATTTCCACAGTGTTTGAAACAATAGCTTGTACTAATTTATATCCCTCTAGCCATGTATATTCGTTTCATTTTCTCCACATGATGACTTTTTATCTTCTGTTTTTGTAAAGTAGCAACTTCATCCTTGTTTTCATTATCCTCATGTTAGTGATTATGGTCATTTTCTCATTTACATGTCTGTCATTTGTATGTCATATTTTTAGATAGATAGATGGTAGATAGATAGATAATTTGATGGTAAGAATAATAGGTAAATGATTGATAGATGATAAATAAGGATAGAATAATGGATACATGATATAAAGATATCTAGATTGATAGAGATAGATATGTAGATAGATAGATAGATAGATAGATAGATAGATAGATAGATAGATAGATTATGGATAAGTGGATAAATGTATGGATACTGTTGAGATACATAGATAGATAGATAGATAGATAGATAGATAGATAGATAGACAGATTATTTTAAAGTTCTGTCTTTAAATTGTGTCTTGGAGTTCTCCCCCTGTTTTCTTATAGAGGTCCAGTTTCAATTTATTGAAAACATTATATACTCCTTGTTGTGTATTCCTGAACCTCATGTACATAAATGACACTAACCATAAATGTGTGGGTTTGCTTCTGAGTTTTCTGTCCCATTTCATTGGCTCATGTGTCTGTATGCATGCTAGCATTCTGCTGTATTGATGACAATAACTTTCTAATAAGTTTTGAAATCTGGGAATTTGATGCCTTAAGCTTCATTCTCTAAGCTCATGATAGCTTTAACTCCTTTGTGGTTCTGTGCAAATTTAATAATTTTATTATATTTCTGTGGAAAAATAACCTTGGAATTTTGAAACAATTATGTTGAATCTATCCAAAAATTTTGTATGAAGATGTTAGGAAAAAATAACTTATAGACTGTTAGCTTGGAATAGCTTTCTACTTTCTAAAATACTCTTCAGTTGGCTGTGTTTGATATTCCTTCAAAATAGAGTTCTTTTTCAATTCTGTAACTAAATTTGTGTAGAAAGATTTTATTGTTGTTGCTTTGTAAGTAAGTTATTGATATCATTTTTGCATGCTGTTTGGTTGATGGTTCAGTCTCTGTGAGCCCCGATGGCCCAAATTAGTTGACTCTTTAGATCTTCTTGTGGTGTCCTTGAACCCTCTAGCTTCCTAAGTCCTATCCCTGAGACTTCCAAAGACTCCTTAATCTCTGCCTGATGTTTGGCTGTGGTTCTCTTCATCTGTTTCCACTCACTGCTGGATGCAGTTGTGCTAGGCCTATGTCTGCAAGCATAGTAGAGTATTATTAAGAGTGCTAAAGGTTGGCTCTCTCCCATGGGATGGATTTCAAGTTGGGCAGTCATTGGTTCACTGTTGCCTTCAGTCTCTCTTCCATCTTTATCCCTGTTCATCTTGTAAGCAATACAAATATTTGGGTTGAAGACTTGTGGTTGGGTTTATGGCTCCTACTTCCACTGGAAGTCCTGCCTGGCTACAGGCAGTGGCCACTTCAGTCTCTATAAACTTTGCTGGTAGGAATCTCACCTAGGGTCAATTCCATAGAATACCTTTTACATTTTTTTTCTTGCCTAATTTCTCTAGTTAGAATTACTAGCACACTGTAGTCAGAGCAGTCATTTTTATTCTATTATTTTAAAGAAAAAGCTTTCAAAATTTCACTATGGAGAATATCCTTCATTTTGTTAATATGTTGTGTCATATTTATTAAGTTTCATGTGTTAAAACATTCATACATCCTTAAGATAAATGCCATTTTTTTCATAATGGTTTGAATCTAAACTTTAACATTTACCAGCTCTGTGGTCTTCAGGAGGCAAAGTGATGTTAATTTACTGTTTTGTGTCAATATTCATTATGTATTTCATTTTATTTTAATTAAGACTTACCTTTGCTATTTTTAAAAGTGGTTTGTGTGTGTGTGTGTGTGTGTGTGTGTGTGTGTGTGTGTGTGTGCTAGGTGAACTATAGTTTATCTCTTAAGATATTCTTTACTACTGAGTCATTAATTACATTCATAGAATTGGTTAATAATTATAGAAAGTTTGGTCAATATGGACATTATGGGCCTAGATAGAGTTTGTGATGTACAAAAATACCCAATATACTTATGTAGGAAGTGGTCAAAAACTGTAATTATTGACAACATTAATAAATTTTAAGTTAATGGCTTTTAATTAAATTTTGCATTTCTTACTAAGCACTATGAGGCTAATTTCTTTAAGAGATACATGTATTATAACTGTCCCCATCTCAGAAATAGGGAACCAGCGTCTTGAATTGACTTGTCCAAAGTCAAATATATAGAGTTATACATGTATAGGAAGTAAAAGCCTTTAAAAAGGACCTAAATTCTTCATGAAACCAAAACTAGAGAAATCAAAATATAATGTAAAATTTGAAGAACAAGATTTCAGAGTAACTCTGAAATGTTAAAAAAAAAAAAAAAAAAAAAAAAACCTGAGGAAAATGTAAAGACTAACTGTATATAATGCAGACTAGGAGACTGATGGTGAACTTCGTTTTTAATTCCTATATACTTGTTAGCATCAATATAAATGAGGGAGTAGATTTCTGCTGTCATAGCAACTAGTATTTGGTGTTTGTGCTGTATTAGGTAATAGTATTAAAGTTAGGATTGTGTTACATTACTGAGAACCTAACTACTACTTGACTCTGGTTTCATGATAATTATTGGAAATATTTGACTTCACATCCATTCATCTTAGCAACTGTCACACACAGCCCCAATGTGAACAGTGTAGTTTTATTCATCCCTGCTCATTTATATTTATGCATAAATGAAATTCTTGTTTACTCTCATCTACTTCTAAATTGGCTGCCTCAAAATCTATAGCAAATTTAGAATTCTGGGATTAGCCAGAAGATAAAAATGAAGCCAGAAAAAAAAAATAGGTCTAGCCTGACAACTTTCTCAGGAAGATAATTTCAAACCTCAGTTCTTTATTCCCTGGAACAATTTTACTTGATTTTTAAAGGCAAGTTTTCTTAAATCCCAGTACGGTGCTGTCATCGCAAACATGAATCCTATTTGTCTTCTTGAAAAATAGAAGATTTACAGATACCATATGTTCCTACATGTCATAAATGCTTAAATATTTTGTGTTAAATTTTCAAGTGATGAAGACTTTTGACAAACTTTAATTTCTATAATTTTTACTTCAGAGCATTGTAATCAAACCTTCTTCTTTTGTGGCATTTTTTGCTTTATGATTACAAGCATTTTCTCCTGCTTTCTCTCTTTTAATGACAGGTTCGAGCACAAAATCATATTATCCAGACTGTTTTAGGGTAGGTCTTGTGTTTCCAGAGCTGTATGTATAATACTTGCTAATGGTGTGCAGTGTTTATGTATTAAGAGTTAACAGAGATTTACTAACATTCAGACTGACTAGTGTTTAGCCACAGGGAATGTGCCAGTGAAGAAAACCTAAGAGCATCCTGCTAAAAGATCCCTGCAGTCTTATTTCTGTGGAGAAAAACACAAAATGATCAGAATAGACAAGGATAAGAAGATTTATAAAATGTGGTGTATTTTTTTTCAGTAGCTTGGTTTCCTACAATTACTATAATTTGAATTATTACATTCATACCACATTGTGAATATCTTATATCATCTCTAAATCCCCTGATGTTATTTGTAGAGCCCTAGGCCACAGAGCCATGAAGAAATGTATGCCATTTACTGGATTTGACCTGGCTTCCTATGTGTATAAGAGACAAGAAAAATGCTCACATGCAACACTGAATGACAATATTAAACATGTCTGCAATGTACTTTATTTTAAAATGTATGTTGAGAAAATAGAACCATTAAACAGTAAATCATCAGTAAGTGATTTTCTGAATAAGTAAAAAACAAACAGACCCCTGACCTTAAATAATTTCAAATATAGATGAGGTTAAAGATGCTCATGTCTTTAAACATGTGACTTCTTTTGTCATAATGGATGGTTGTCTTTCTACAACCCAGAAAATCCTTTCACTTCTTCTTTTTCTTTATTCTTCTCTTATATATTACATCTTAGCTGCAGTTTTTCCTCCCTCCTCTCCCTTCAGGCTTCCCCCATCCTGCATGTCTTCCCTCTCCTCCAGATTCACCCTCAACTCCCCTAATCCACAACGTTTCCCCATTATGTAGGCTGCCATTTCGTCCTACTGATAGTGTTCTTTGTTTAACATAAGATTTTTAGTTTCATGATGTCTCATTTATTGTTAATCTTAGTGCCTGTTCTATTGGTGTTCTGTTAAGGAAGTTTTCTCCTGTGCCAGTGAGTTCAAGACTAATTCCTCACTTTCTCTTTTATCAGATTAAGTTTATGTTGAAGTCTTGGATCTACTTGGACTTGAGTTTTGTGCAGGGTACAAGTTATAGATCTATTTGTGTTTTTCTACATGCAGATATCTAGTTAGACCAGCACCACTTGTTGAAAATGATTTTTTTCCGTTGTATATTTCTTGCTTTATCAAAAATCAAGTGTCCATAAGTATGTAGATTTACATCTTGGTCTTCAATTTGATTCCATTGATTAATATATCTGTTTTTATGACAATATTAGAAGATCCTTTCATTTACCTTCATTTTGTTCTCTCAAAAATCAGTCATTTAGAAAGACTTTCTAAAGCCATTATTCACTACATTTCCATCATATTCCAAATAATGTTTTGTCTATAACATATTACAATATAATAAATATATAATACTCTTATTGCTTTCTACTGTCATTTGCAGTTTGTATAATGCATTGTTCCAAGTGTTTTTTATCCTTATAACTACTGTAATCCTCATGAAAAACTTCATGATCCAAGAAAAGAAACATCTTCATTATTTTGGGACTAGATATAAGTGAAAATCTTTTATATGCAAGGAATTAAAATGAATTAGCATTATAATTGATTTATAAACTACTTTTTAAAACCAACTATTAGGGAAGTAAGTATTGAAGATAGGATTAGCATTAAAAAAGTTAACATTTAGGTGCAGACTCTTGAACATTGAGCTATATTTTAATGTGTTTTGCTGACTTTAACTCTTAATAGAGTGTTTTAGCTCAAGAACATGAAAGCTTCGTTGATAACCCTGTCATTTCAATGCTACTAACCCTTGTCACTTTGGTAACACTAAGTGGAAACATAGACATGCACACCAAACCTCATGCTATAGAGTGTGTATGAGAATATTTTCAAAAACCAACTTTCTTAGCAGAATTTTATTTTCCTCTAAGTCTATACAATAAAAGTTTAAGATTAAGAATCTAGTCACTTCAGTTCCTATCAATAGCTTTCTTTCTGCTTTCCAAATTGCTGCTTTCCCAGAGATGGGAGAAAACAAAAGAGACAGAGGAGGTAGGGGGCATGAAAAGAGAGGAGAAAGAGAGAGAGGTGTGAGGGAGACCCATTGATGACCCTACCTTCATGACTTGGATTGTTTGAATGAAAATTGTGCCCAACAGGGTCAGGTATTTAGATGCTGTTTTTCCAGTTGGTGGTATTTGGGGAGACTGTAGACTCTGGGAGATGGAACATTGCTGGAGGAAACATGTCACAGAGGGTGGCTTTTAGTATTCATACCCTGACCTCACTTACTGCTTGCTATGTGTTTCATGATTGCATTTGATGATGTAAGTTTTTAGCCTCCTCTTCCAGCCAACATGCCTGCAGCTTGTTTCTAGACTTTCTCCCCATGTTGAACTCTTACCACTCTAGAACCATAGGTAAATAAATTCTGACATTGTTTTGGATTGTGCAGTTTTACCATAACATCAGAATACGAACTAATACTATAACCTAATCTAACACAAATTACATCCCCAGAGAGCTCACTCTAAACACTATTATATTGACAAGGCTTCAATGGAGAGATTGTATGTGGATACAAATTTAGCTCAAGATACTTACTGAGCAAGCAAGAGGGTATAACAGAATTCCTGTAGACTTTTATCTATACATCCTACCATTAACATCAGGGATTTCCAAGACTCAGGTGGATCATCTTAAATAGAAGTTCTCTAACTATTGCCCTTACACTTGTGTTTGTGTGTGTGTGTGTGTGTGTGTCCATGTATGTCCGTGTATGTCTGTGTGTGAGTTGTCAAATTTCAAACTCTAAAACTAAACTTACAGCATGAATTTAGAGAAAAAATAAATTAAAGTCAACTACTGTACTAGGGGAAAAATTTAAAATGCCATGAATAGTTTCATAGATATAAAGTAAAAATATATTCAGAAATTAAGTTGAGATACTTCAATAAGAAAGAGAGAAGTCAGATAAAGAAAAATCTGTCTCTTGAAGTAAAAAATATATATAAATTATTGTATAGGAAATAGTTACAAAAGTTATTATTTAAGACATTTCAGAAAACATTGTGAATATAAAATTAAAGAGAAACCTGATAGAAAATTTATAAAGCAGCACCACATCCCAGGCAGTTCCAGCTTGAATAATTATCAGAAATTTAGAAGCATCAACAGTGATGACAATGAATTGATGAAATGCTATAATCAACAAAATCATTAGAAACATCCCACACTTGCATTATGCCAGATTTTAGATGATGGGGGTGTGTTCAATGTCAAGATAAAGAAACTAAATCCATCCTTTTGGCAAACCTTGGAAAGATGTCATAAAACTGTGTAAAGGAACCTTAATTGTGTAGTGTCCTTGAGATCATAAGACAGTTCATGCACTGCTTTACAGGAAAGTGCTGTAGTAAAATTGTGTGAGTGTGTGTGTGTGTGTGTGTGTAATTATAGAAGATGTACTTTTCTAACTAAGAATTTGGAGTTCTACAATTCAAAGAAAAGAATGTGAAAATTATACAGGTCATTATGTGAAAATAATACAACATATACAAGAGAAAATGATATGCAACTTGCACAATCATTTTTAATGAGATAACTCACACCAAAATAAAAAAAGTAGTACATATTCTCCCTTATATGTGGATGTTATATATGTTTGATTGGAGTAAAAATAGAAGTCAGGGAAGTAGTGAAAGGCAATGTGGGGCATACTTCAAGAGAAGGGGGATGAAACCTATTTCCTGTACTACCTTCTTTATTACTTTACTAGTCTATTGCTTTGATAAATCACCATAACCAAGGCAACATTTAAAAAGAGTGTTTAATTAGCTTAAGATTCCAGAGGTTGGATGCCATGGTGGTGGAGTGAAAGCAGGGTGGCAAAAGAGCCAAGAGCTCACATCACAAATCAAAGCACTAGGCAGGTAGAACATTAGAAATGGCCCACACCATTCAAGCCAATCTTAGTAACACAACTCGTCAATCAGTGCTACACTTCGTAATCCTTCTCAAATAGTTCCAAAAACCTTGAATGAATATTTTAAATGAGCCTATGGCAGCCATTCTCATTCAAACAATGACCTGACACTCCCTAGCCCCCATAGGCTCTAGGCCATATTACTATGCAAAATTTATTTAGTCCACCTTCAAAAGTCCCCATAGTATTTCAGTGTCAACACTGGTTAAAAGCCTAAAGTTCAATATCTTTTCTAAAACTCAAGGCAATCTCTTCCCATAAGCCCTGTAAAAAGCAAAAAGCAAATTACATACTTCCAACACACAATAGCATTCCTACATGGAGGTCTATGGAAATATTGAGGAAATACTGGTTCAAAGCAAGACATAAATCGGGCAGAACAAACCTCAAATCCTTTACCTCATATCTGATATTAGAAGGCACAAATAACTCTACCCTTCTGGCTCTGGTACCTGCAATATGCATTTCTCTCTTGGTCTGGTTCTATTTATTGTCTGTATCTCCTTGGCAGATGTCTCACATCCCTGACATCATACAGTTTCTAGTGCACATTATTCATCACTTTCACAGCTTCATGCAATGGTCTCTTAATACCTCTTGCTGTTGCGCCTTTATGCATGGTCTATACTGTCACATATTGACTAACCTGAGTGATTCTCCTTAAATAGAAGTTTCCAAACCCCTTTACTAGTGTCTTCATGACTCTAAAGCCGGAGCAACCTGGATGACAGCGCTGAGTTCTTCTCCTTGCTTGAGGTGGAATCATATTAACAGCAGCTTTCATTTGTTTTTGTGTGTGTGTGTGTGTGTGTGTGTGTTTGTTTGTTTGTTTGTTTTTGTTTTTGTTTTTTTGTGTTTTTGTTTTTCAGGATCAGCAAATTTCTTATGCCTTTTCTTTTCAGAAGTCTAAAGCTTCACTGGGCATCCCCTTGCTTGCCCAAGTACATGCTTCCCTTTATTCTATTGTGGATCAGGCCTCTCCTAACTTGGCTCCATCACTAAATTCTGTGGTACTATTTTTCTCTAATGTACACACATTCTGAGTTTGGTTATTACTGTTTTTGTCTCCCTTACTCTTTTTCATTGTAAATGAACACTTGAGTTATTCATATTCACTACCACACAACTAAGTCAATATTAGGATTGAAATTTCCTTAGCCAAAGATATGAGTCTGTTATTTCAATTTAGACTCAAGCAAATTCTCGGGGCAAGAGCAGAAAGAATCACACATTCTTTGCCAAAATATCATAGTAATGATCTGTAGCCAACTTTTCCTTGCCATACTTTTTTACTATTAAAATTTAATTATAACAAGTACAGAAGTTGGTACAAGGAAGCGATCTATAACTGTAACAAGACTTCATAGTCTATATAGCTCTCATAATTGTCTTTTGTTGTTGTTGTTGTTTTGTTTTTTTGTTTTTTGTTTTGAGATAGGGTTTCTCTGTATAGCTCTGTCTGTCCTGGAACTCACTTTGTAGACCAGGCTGGCCTTGAACTCAAAAATCCGCCAGCCTCTGTGACCCAAGTGCTGGGATTTAAGGCATGTGCCACCACTGCCCGGTTTCATAATTGTCTTCTAAGCTTCTACTAGGATGTCATATTAAGCTCCACTTACAACATTCAAGTGCTATTCTAATTCAAAAATCCCAAAGTTTTCTACCTTTACAGACACACACACACACACACACACACACACACACACACACACACACACACAAACTTGGCCAGGTTTGTCACAGTTACAGTTCACTTCCTGGTACCAACTTCTGTATTAGTTAATTTTCCAGGGCTGTGATAAAATAGTATGACAAAGAAAACTTTAAGAAGAAACCATGTAATTGGGCCTAAATTTCCAGAGAGTTAGAAAATGTGCTGGTAGCCTGAAGACAGTGCAGTAGGAAAAGCTGAGAACTCATATTTCAAACCATAAAAAAAGGAGGCAGAGTTGAACAGTAAGTTCTATTCAGGGTGCATAGAGTCAAGAAGATATTATGAGGAAGGATAACTAACACTAAAGACTTCTGAGAATTCCACATGGGGGTCCACTACTATCCAAGGTCTCCAAAATATTTATACATACATATATCAAGCAATATAAATGGATTTAACCTATAACATGGGGGAAGGAACAATGGCATTTCGTCTCTCAGACACCACTGGCTATCTAATTCAATTCCCAGTACCCAGTATGGATTACCACTTTTCAAGTTGTTGATCAGTTCCATCAGATTCCTCCCCAAAACATTAGATATTATGTCATAGCTCTTAATTACACTCTAGTACTACTTAATTGTAAGATATTATTATTGAAGACACATTTGAGTGATGGGTGTTGAAAAAATCAAGGTGATACTGACCTAGCAGCTTGTTCCCTACTGTTCTCGTTTATGGTGCTCTAACTTTCTATGAGTGGTCCTCGGGGAGAAAAGTAGTCAATAGTCCTTGTCAACTCTGAGCCACATGAGCTTCAATGACAATTAGCCTGGCAAGGTAAACCTACTAGTGAAATAGTAGGGAGAAACCAGCGATATCCTGATTAGATTTAAGACATATAGTTAATATACAATGACAATTTATGCCTGATACTATTAACTGTGTCTGAAACACCATGGCTAATTACTCTCCATGTAGGAAAGCCTAAACCTATTATTCTGCTAAAGGACCTCCTAAGTTCTTATCTTTATACTGATATGTTAGTACATGTTTCACCTAATTAAAGAAGCCTCTTTTTGATTTTATTTTTGGTAAGTATAAAATTATATCCCTACTATTTTCCTCAATTTAGCACAGCCCATATTATCCCCCTTTATTATATTATCCATATCCCCCTTACTCTCTCTCTAGTTTATGACCTCTTTTCTGTAATTATTACTTTTGTGGCACAGAAGCACACACACACACACATACACAATCACAACACAAACACACACATACATATATACACACAACTCTATAAATCAGAGAACCTTTTACTGTGGAAGGTTGTGATTAATTTAGAGAACCACAGTTGGTCAACAAACAGAAAATATAAGACTGTATATTTCTCAGCTCTAAAAACACACAAGCACTCCTCACCCAATCTGCAGCATGACATACAAGTTTCAGAGGCAACTGCTCCATACTCACTCCACTGGGCCAGCTCACCTGTGTCTCTGCCATCAGGATCAGCTCTACTGTGCTGCCCAGGCAAGGTGCAGGACCCAGTCTTCCCAGTACTACTGCAGGTGAGGGGCAGGGCCAGTTCTCTGACTCTCATGACACCATGGTCAGCTCTCCCACCTGTGTCAGGTAGTGAAGGGGGAAGTGGAGGAAGACATCTCTCTTTTTTCCATGTCACCCTCAGGAGATGATTGACAGTGCCAGTTCTTTCATGTGCATATCCTAATTCGGGCTCACCTGCAACTCCTGCAATATGTGGGGCCATTTTTCCTGGGTATTGCAGCTGAAAAGATGTGGGGCCAGCTCTCTTGTTTTCACCTTCTTAGGACCAGCTCTCCCATTGATGTCCACTTGAGGGGTAGGGCCAGTTCTTCACAGCCTTCGGACATTGACATGTCTCTAGATGTCAGTACAGACTAGAGATATCTTCCTGGTTTTGGAGGGTAACAGTCCCCTGCAGCTGCAGCACCAGGGATATAGACATGACCACTGGTGGCAGTACAGGCCAGGACCTAACCTAAGTGGCATTACTACTCACATCCGACTGTTCTTCACTACCTTGAATCTCCACATCTGCCTCTCTTCATTGTCCCCACATCGTTTTTCTTTCTCATCCATTTATCCTCCACTTACTTGATTCTCTTAGTGATGCTCAGTGGTCTCTTGAGTGTCCAGGGTCATCTCAGGAGTGGATTGTGCATTATGGCACTGGGCAGGAGTAATCTTGGACATTAATGCCTCTCCCTAAGGCCTGCATGACAGTAGACTTGTGGTTGTCACTGGATAGCTTTCTAATTGATACCCATGATGCTGGACTGGTGGTCATCTCAGGCTTACTTATTTTTGGAGGAATGCTAGGCTACTAATCATTCAGATGTTCACAGGTCAGAACACTGAGTGTAGACATAGCCTCTCTCCTCTCTGACAACTACTGATGCAGTTGTGACACAACAGACACACTTGCAATGTCTTAGTCATTCTCTAGAGAGTGTTAAAGCACACAGGAAAATATACATAGGTTATATGTAAATATTACAGCTTTTCTTATAATGGGACATTTGTGAAACCGAGGTTTTTGGAAATAAGGTTGGTCATAGGGTTCTCATGGAATTAACCCCTTTACAAATACCTATGAAAGACTTCAGTTTCTTACTTATGAATCAAATTTCTTGTCATGTCCCAAACATATTTTTGTTTTGCTTTACACTCCTTTTATTCTTTTATATTTCTAATTGTTGAGAATGAGGGAGAGAGGTGGTGGTGGGGGAGCAGTTGCTAGCAGAGATTTTAAACTAGATTTAATTTGAGTACTTTAAAAAACTTAATTTGTTTTACCAATATATTCTAAAACAAATAATATGTACCAAATAAAGTCATCAGTAAATTGAGCAAAGTTATTTTTTTAAAACTTGGAATGAATTAGCCCTTAAAACTTAGGGCCTGGAGATACACTTAGCTGTTTAGTCCATGACCACATTCATTGAAATGCTGCCTTGACACTGTTACTGTGCATGGGAATCAGAATGGAGAATTATTAAATGAAGTAAACACAGATTGTGGGTGATGGAGTTGTCTATTTGGCTGAAGATAAACAGAAGCTAGGGAGTGCAGTTTATGGTAAATATTATCTCAGTCTATGAAAACAACTGAATAGCATTCTATGGAAGAAAAGTAAAGAAAATCCAACAAGACACTAGTGCAAAGGTTTAGGGAAGAAATGGCCATTGGAAAAGAATTGGAAGGTTGAATGAAAGTACAGAAAGGCAAGTTACAGTTGTGTAACACGAGTGATCTGAATAATGACATGGACCTTAGAAGTGGGTGTTGGTGAGGCCACTCAAGAAACTAAAATAAACACAGTAGAGGCAGGACAAAGCTTGATGTACAACTAGATAACACGGCAGGGGGCAAGGCAATGCTAACCCAATTTTTGCAGTATACCTTGAGAATTTGACTTCCTGTATTCCAAAACCAAAAGGCATTATAAGATTTTAAGCAAAAAAAAATTTGAAATAATCAGTTTTCTATCAAGTTATTTGGGGGGAACATGTGGTGAGGACTAAGTAAGTTGATGCTATCAGTTACAAGTTTATGGCAGATGGAGATGTTACTGTAGAACTCACAGAGAGAAGGGGCATGGGGATGAGGCAGGTCTGTTCACCTTGCCTGTATCTACTGAAGAAAACTGCAGTATGTCAGTCATAGTGCATGCATGGTGTAAGGTCATCACTTGGCATAGTATACACTTATCACTATGGAGAGTGGTTGTTTTATATGTCATTATTACCTACAAATTTTTCTATAACATTACTTCTCAGTAAGCGATGCTCCATTTAGTGATGCCCTTTATGGTGATAAATAATCTTTCCTGTCCATGACTGGGTATTTGTCTTTGCTTCAGATTTTGAACATTTACAGCACTATAACAAAAACAAAACAAAGCAAAACAAACAAACAAAAAAAAACCCAAACAAACCTTAAAACCAGGAACTTACAAAGCAAAGATATTTATTCAAATCAAACCGTTGGAAATTGAAAGTTTGATGTGTCCTCACCTGTTCAGCTTCCCCTGAGACACTTCTGACAGATGGTAGCATGGTCTAGTGGGAGGTGTGTGAAGATAAGAACTTACAGAGACTGAGGGCATCCAAAGTGGGAAATGGCCAATTCTCCTTTTTTGTAACAACCAACTCCTGGAGAATTAATCAATTCTGAAAGAAAAGCATAAATCCTTCCATATGTTCTCCTCAACAACTCAGTGACATCCAGCTTCCTACTATGTCCCTCCTTAATGGTTCCACCACAAGGAACTTTGTGATACTTGGGACCTGACCCTCACAGGGCGATTCCATGGGCGACAGTACTTACAATACAGTATAAAGATTCTATGTGGGAATCTTTTCACGGAGGCAATTCTTTCCCAAAACGTGTGGTCATAGGTGATGACAACCACATCTCCTGCAGTCATCCTCCCTTTAACATTTCTACATAATTTCAAGCCTGACATTTGTACTGTGAAGTGTCTTTCCATACTCCACACCTAATTTATTCATTGTATTACATCGTTGTTAAAGCGATCATTAATCATTCATTTACTTTTTCTTACAATATTAAGTCATTCTTCATTTTTAAGCCTCATATCTTAAATCTAAGCACTGCCCTTCATATCCCTTTGTTTTGAAATAGCCCATTTTCATTCTAAAATTTACAATCTGTCTTGCAAAAGCTATTATCCACAGTTCTACTGCTATGTTCTTCTAAACCATAATTCTTGTTTTATTATCTCCATGTTCCTTTCTTTGTTTCCTTTGAGCCAGGGTATCGCTATGTAACCCACTATAACTTTGTATAATCTTCCTGCCTCAGCCTTTCATGTGCTAGGATCAAATGCCAACCTACCTGCTGTACTAAACCAGAATCTTGCCTGCCGCCGCTCTCAGTGAAAATTGCTTTCCGCCCAGGCATTCCCTCTAGTTAAAATCCCAAGTCTTTAGGAGGTGATGCCCTTGCTTTCCTGTTTTGAAAACTACCTTTCCATTTTGACTTTATAACATTCTTCCTCATCCCCAAAATAGATGCTGAGACTATCAAACTTCAACATTTCTCCAAATATTAATAAACTTATACATATATAATTTATATAGGCTATAACAACATATACATATATAAATTAAGTTCGTGTCTTCATTCTTTCATACCATTGTTTTCTTATTCTTTTTAAAGATTTATTTATTATATGTAAGTACACTGTAGCTGTCTTCAAACACACCCGAAGAGGGCGTCAGATCTCGTTACAGATGGTTGTGAGGCACCATGTGGTTGCTGGGATTTGAACTCCGGACCTTTGGAAGAGCAGTCCGGTACTCTTACCCACTGAGCCATCTCACCAGCCCGTTTTCTTATTTTTTATTAGATATTTTCTTCATTTACATTTCAAATGCTATCCCATAAGTCCCCTATACCCTCCCCCACAACTCCCCTACCCACCCACTCCCACTTCTTGGCCCTGGTTTTCCCCTGTACTGAGGCATATAAAGTTTGCAAGACCAAGGGGACTCTTCCCAATGATGGCCATCTAGGCCATCTTCTGCTACATATGCAGCTAGAGACATGAGCTCTCGGGGGGTACTTGTTAGTTCATATTGTTGTTCCTCCTATATGGTTACAGACCCCTTCAGCTCCTTGGGTACTTTTTCTAGCTCCTCTATTGGGGGCATGCCATTGCTTTTATCTGCAATGCCCTTCTCAACTTTGCACTGTCAATTGTACTTACTCTTCATGATTCAAATGCGTATCATTTTATCTCTCAGTCATTCCTAATTCTCGCAGGCCCCACTCTTGTTTCCCCACCACCCTGTGACTACATGTTATTATCTGTCTCGTCCAGCTGGTTAGTCTTTTCAAAGTCGGGGGTTAAATGTAGGTCACGTGGCATTTCCTCCATCCCTTAGAAATCCACTAACCAGTACTGGATTCATCTATACTAAAGAACTGCTTGGTGGATTAAACTGCATTTCTGAATTAAAAAAAAAAAAAAAAAAAAAAAAAAGGTTCCTTAGAAGCACTCCTCCTGTCAATTGCTATTCCTCAGACTCAGATGCTTGCCTGTTCCAGCTCAAGCTTCTACATTCAGTGTTCACATTCAAGCTGTCCATTGTGCTGCCTCACCACCCTGAGATCTATTTAGCAAACTTCTTAATTCATTCAATGATATCCTCGTGGAGGCTCACCAACTGTGAGGGTGTTGACCTTAAAACTTTAGTACAGATATCATTCCTGCGTCTTCAAGATTTCATCAGTTTTAGGGTTTCATAAAATTCCAAATTATCAGAAAGAATAAAATTAAGCATATAATCATATGCAGCTAGAGTGTAGTAGAAGATGGCCTAGTCAGCCATCATTGGGAAGAGAGGCCCCTTGGTCTTGCAAACTTTAAATGCCCAGAACAGGGGAATGCCAGGGCCAAGAACTGGGAGTGGGTGGGTAGGGGAGCAGGGTGGGGGGAGGGTATAGGGGACTTATGGGATAGCATTTGAAATGTAAATGAAGAAAATATCTGATTAAAAAATTTTTTAAAAGAAAGAAAAACAAAATAAACAAAAAACAAACAAAAAAATACCCCCACATTTTAAAATCATTTATATAATAAATATGAGCTCTGTGTTGTATATTTAATAAAATTTATCAACCCCCCCCCAAAAAAAAAGCCTATAGTCATTATGAGTCCCATCTGTCAGAAAAAGCTAAATGATTAATGTATTCCTATAGAGATCTTACATTAGCTTTGGGAAAAATTTAAGATCCTATGTTTTTTCTTAAAGCTTCACTCTCATCTACAAGATATATCAACCTCATGATTTTATTTTAAGTGGTAAAATAATATAACAGTACCTAACAGTTCAAAAGTTGGGCTGTGAACTCAGACCTCTTAGATTTAAATCTCACCTCTGTTCTTTAGGATTTCTGTGTCTGCTAGTTTTAAAATAGGTAAACTTTAGAGAAGTAATGCATAATTCAGAGCTTAGAAAATGAATACACATATACTGGAACCGCATTTAACTCTTGCCAATTTCAAAACCAGTAGCCACTTGCAACAAAATTATATTTACATTTAATTCTATTAGAGTAACTGGGTACATTTTGATACATTTCATATTGAATATAGTTTGCATAGGTAGGTGGTTGTGTGGCGAGACATTTATTATTCTGCATAGTGAATTATTTTTGAAAGTAAAGGAATTTTCCAGGGTTTGGCAAGTGTGTAAATTGCTGAATCCAGTCAGTGATCCGTTCTTCTTAAATTTTTACCTGGATTAATTTAATAAGGTGCCTTAATCCAGATTTTTCAAGGTGATGTCAATCAGTCAATCAATCAGCCACACCTCTGGCATTAACCTGCTGCCCCAGTCTATATGCTGTCCCTGGCTATTTCTTCTCCTTGCCCTATACAAGGTCCTGAACTTAGGTAGCCCACTGAAGCATGAACTAAAGAACAATCTGATATCTCTAAACATTCCAGTAATAAATCTAATTACAAAAATTAACTTAGTTTTTATCCTTCACTTAGCGATTAAATTTGTTGATTCAGATATTGATATATGTTTTATAAAGACAAAATTTGCATTGCCATTTTATTCAAGCGCAGAGAAAACTTAACACTTCTAGAATTCCTCAGTACATAGAGTGAATTAATTTTCTTTCATTCTTATGATTCTAGAATTTAACATTTTAAAACATTTTAAAAATATTTATTAGTATGAAAAATAATCACTGAGAATTGCCTGAGAATATGTGCTGTGTTTCTTATCGCTGTGACTATAAACTTTGTATGAGAATATTTCTCTTTAATGGAAAAGATTAGGTGAAATACTCCAAGGAAATATATTAAATGGATTTCTATTGTAAGTTACAATTAAACTTAATTTTAAGAAATTTTACAAAACACATCTATATTTAATATTTGGATAGAATTTTTATCATAGCCCAAATGCTAAATCAAAGTTTCAAGAAACTTGAAACACTATGAATAAATAAACGTCAAGCTTATATCCAAATGGAGTTTTATTTGTGGTGGTGTGCAAAATGGAATTCCCCAGCTCAGATTGTGCCATTCTTGCTCAGTCTTCACAGATACACATTTGCTCATATTACTATCTGACAAAATACATTTATTTCTTAGTATGTAATGTTAAATTAGTATTTACTCATTTTCCTATGATACAGTTCTTCAAGTATAAGAATAGTTCTTATAATATGTTATAAATACAATATTAGTTGCGGTTTGCTGGCAGTTAATATATTTGAAATACTTTAATGTATAAAATACTTTAAATTAATATTTATGACTATTTTAGTAAGAATCACTGGTCCTAATATATCCTCAAACGGCTTTATTGACCTCATCTTTTGTAATGCTTCTTTAAAAAAAAAAGACACTTGTTTTAAAAAGCAATAATAGCCATGTTTAAAAAATTCATGTAATCATCTTGAAATTTAAAAGTCCCCACAGCAAGCATGGCATCACGCACCTGACTTACTCATCTCACTGATAAGAAGTAAACTTGGAGACTAAAAAGAGTGACTGGCTTGACTGGTATAGCACATGGAGAATAGACTCTTTATAGGTTTTCATTGACTATTAACTGAAATTGTGTGTGCCAAGATTTAGGTTAGTTGAAACCCCCTACAAACTGAGCTTATGGAAACAGAACCTGATCCTTCTGACATTGTGTCTTTTAAATACATCACAAGAATGTATCCCCTCCTCCCTGAACATGTAAGATCGGTATCTTGAGATGCAATGAAATCTTTCTTTTCTTTCTTTCTCTTTTTTTAAATTTATAGTAAAGGAGAAAAATCTTTCTTAGAATTCAAAATCCAATAGCTAATGTGAGCACACACAATCAAGCCCCGTACACTGAAATATTTTCTCATTTTTAAGGGAATTAATGGCTCTCCACCAGCCCTTTAACATGTAAAATGAGTAAGTTACTTGTGTCCAGTACATCCAAAAAAGAGCCAGGATAAAATAAACATAAGGGGTTGGATATCTTGGAAAAAATCTGTCATGGGTTTGGGTTAATCATCTCCAGAAGAAATTCAACTTGATGCCTGAAACGTAAGACTTCTTGGAGAAAGCAGAAAGGCCCGAGGCAGTGTTGATCTGAGAGTGCTCTCCATGGGTCAGATCTGCTCTGCTGGTAGAGTGCAAACCCAGTTCACAACCACGGCCTCTGAAAAGCTGTAAAAGACTTCAGGGGCCTTCGAGTGCACACACTTCAGCTACGGTTACAGAGCTTTAGTGGCCTGGTTTCTTATTATAAAATAAAACTTAAAAATAAAATCTGTACTTAATTTTCCAACCTTCTGTCTGTCAGTGGTAGGGCTGCTGGCCTCCACTTTTGCGGAGCAAAGCATCGCGGCTGATTTTTAATTTCAGGCAGGCTAGGTGGATGGATTTGTGGATACGTCACACCTTTGTTTCATGAGGTCTTCAGGTTCGTAAGTCCTGCCCCGTAGGCGTGTCGATGTTTAGAAATGAGTGGGTTCAGTCAACACTTTGGGTTGGTTGCCTTCCTTCCCTGCCTGTATAGGCTTAAAATATTTTTTAAAGCGATGAGATTTCATTGTATCAAAACCCTGAGACATTTGGTTACTGGTTCAAAAAAAAAATGATTTTTATTTATCAATAGTGATTTTGAACTTAAGGGAAATTGTCTAGTACGGAGTAATTCTTTTTAAATATTTATTCTCCATTCCCCCCCCCAACTTCATTCTATCTCCCCTTTTTCATCATCAGAAAAAAACATTCCTTGAAATAGTATCAAGCAGATATAAAAACAGAAGAGAAGTTACCGTGTGTATGCCCTTAACCATGCATGCGCAGGAAAAGTCATCCTGCTTGATTATACTGTACTTTTCACTCAGCACAGAGTTTGAAAACCACTGAGAAGAAATACAGCATAAAGAGATAATTTTATTTCCTTTTGTATTTTTTCACCGCAATTTTATTGCTCAAGTCTACCAAAAGAGTTCATCTTAGTATTGTTAATTAAAATACCCACGCCAGCTCCAGAGGCCGTTTGTTTTGTACACCTATGAGGCTTTTGCTGACAGTCTTATATTCTGCTAATACTACATTTTTCTTAATTTTGCAGTAATTGTATAGGTGTAGGCTGCCTAGATCTGGGAAAGAATTTCCAACCTTTTCCGTGTAGAAGTCAATCACTTGAATGAATAGGGTCCACTGAGGACTATTTGAAATGCTGAAGCATTTCAAATCCTTTTTCATTTGACCACTGGGTGACCTGATAACTATTTCCTGTCCCTCTATAAGGTTGTGACCCAGGTCTAAGAGTGCGAAACCCAGATAATTTTAGAAACAAATCAAACACCATAGAATTAGAGAAGGGAGTTTCACCAAATTCTTTCTTTCAAAAAAACAAAGAAATTACTTCTCAAATACAAGGGTATAAAAATAAAGTGTGCTACCTCTATATACGGACTGTATTTAAAATTGTTGGGGCACTGGTCCTCTTGTTCCTGAGGATTTAAAATTCAACAGGTATTTCTAAAATATGAATGAAAGTCAAATTTCTTATTTCCCTTCTATTAAAGTAATTCAGAGTATAAAATTTAAAATGCCCTTTACATGATAATAGTGCTATTATAATTACTCATCATTATACTCACAAATAAGTTATATTAAAATAAGCTAATTTTATATAGATATAGACACATGCATATGTGTAGTTTTATTCCTCTGATAGCATTAGTACCTATGGAAAGACAGAAGGTGAAAAAAGAGAGAAACTTGTCGCTGCCCCACAGCAGGCAGGAATGTATCTAATCACCTTCCGAGTTGTTAAAATACCTTAGACAATTGAATTAAGGGAAGGAAGACTTTTACAAGTGCATTTTGCTGATCTGAAAATGTAATTGACCATGGTTTGCTTTGATAATTTTTTTTTTGCTTTTCCATAACTTGGATGTGAAATATAATGTTATGAAATGTTAATTGTTTTAATGAGGTCAAGAAGTGTTTCCTTAAAATAACAGTTTTATGTTTAACATAGGGTTGATATTTTTCCTCCTTGTATAGATAATGAAGTCATAGATCAAAAATATAATAGAACTAAATTCCTTAAAGTATGATTTTGAAAAATGCACATATTGAAAGATATCACTGAAATTGACATATACAATAAGCTGTGTAAACTGAAATGTACACTTTTGACAATGATCACATACTTACCAGACAACAAATTCTCAATTCCTCCCTCTGGCACATTCTAAAGAATGCTTTAAAATTAGACAACTACTCACTATAAAGATGACTAATGTGTTCTCGACTGTAACATGGCACATTATACCCAATATTCATAGTTTGGTAATACACTAACTGAAAAGTTATGAAAAAATAAAGAATTTCCCTCAGTTCAGTTGACTGCTGCTTTCACAATCTGAAATTATGATTTAAGATATCATAATTTGGTTTGTGGTGAGCTTCATTTGGAACTATTGTGGGGAACTGTGTGCATCTATTTTCTGCTTAAAGTGTAAATTTAAAGACATCCAAAATCATGATAGAAATCATTATGAAATATAACCATTCATCAAGTGACTTGATCAGTTTTTAAACAAATGAAATACCCTAGACTATAATCTTTCTCAAGCATTCCTTGTGGAAACTACATATAAAAATAAGAATCCATATTCAAAATAATAAACATAACTTTAGACATTAAAACTATATACATAATGAAAACTTTAGCACATGTGGGTACTTTAAATATTGCTATCAACTTAAAAGATATTGTTTAGTGGTTCAAAAAATAATAGGAATAATTCATAAATTGAATTTTTAGGAAATTATAAGCATATATTATGCAACATAAGTCTCATATAAAATTGAAGAAAAGTATATTCTGCTTATATCTTTGTTATTTAACTTATACAATATTTCAACAACTTTACACATATCTTTTCTACATACTAAATAATACTTATAAATTTTATAGATTTTTTTAAATTTTTAAAATTTTAGTTGCTTATTAGTAAAACACACCATACGATACATGAATTTTGAACTTTTTATTATTTTAAGTATAATGTAATTAAGTATAATACACTAAAATGTTGGGTTTAAATCCTGTATATTCTGTTACTGTGACAGAATTTTAAAAATACATTTCAGAACAAATAACCTTGACACAATTAAGTGACAGAAAGAGACATTGAAATTAAATGTTTTGTTTGGTTATGGGAGTTCAGGTTAGACAACAGAAATTTTTGATGCATCTACCTGATCAAAACAAAGTTCCAGTTGTAAAATTAAAAAAAAAAAAAACTGTGAGGGATTAAGACAAGAAAGTAAGTCTTAAATACCAGGAAAAGAACTCAGATGTAACCTGTAGATGACCTGGACCTGTTTGTTCAGATGACTATTCTAAAACTATACAGGGGATATTCCCGTTTAACACAATTACTCGCTGCAAGCCTTGACCTCAGTGACTGTCATGAGCCAGTCTGAATTGGCCCATTCTGTGATATGGTGACATTGCTTCTGTTGCCTCGATTGTGACCTCTGATTGCACGGTACCCTTGAGAGTTCCCCATAACAAGCGTAACTCCTAGTTTTTAGCCAGGAAGGCTGCTCAGGCTGCCTCGATTTGTGTAAATTACATGTGCTACCTCTCCTGCCATGGTATACCAGTGTTATTCCCCATACATCTGTTGGAGAACTTTCATAGCAACATTCAATATTAATGAATTATATAGTGATTGCTTTTTCTAATAAGTGTTTTTATTCTTTCTTAGAGAATATTCATTTGCTAGCCAAAAGGTTTGCTGGCTTTAGAATATTTAAAATTTTATATTTTTAAAAAAACAATTTCTTACCTTTGTTGTTGTTGTTGTTGTTGTTTGACTCAGAGAAATCTGCCTTTACATTCCATTGCCTAGTCCCTTAATCAGATCACGTCGAGGTAATAAAGTTGGTGCCAATGGACAGGATGGCATCACTTCATGAAAATGGTTAGTAAAAACAAATACAGAGCTGGCCTTCATCCTCATCACTATCATCATGGTAAAATCACTACATCTTCAGACTCTATTTTACCCCCCAAATCAAGTTTACTATTTAGAATTTTGTTAGACTGAAATGAAATGAACACGTCGCAAACCTGGTACAACTTTCTACAATAAGTTTGTTTTCTTTTTTTGAGACTTTCATACTTGAGACCATCTTTTACATCACTTGTATTCTTCCTTTTCCCCTCCATCTTCTCTTGTGTTCTTCCACTCCTCAAATCCTTGACCCTTCCTCTTTAATTATTACACACACACACACACACACACACTCACACATACACACACACACATTTTGTAAATTCCATTGTTATTCATATATGTATGCTAAATTTATAGCTGACCGTTTGGTAGCCTATTTATTATCCTTCACTCCATAGCCACTAAATATCTGTAGCTCTGTATCTGGTAGGACTTAGATTTTGCTTCATCCATATTGCCATGACATATTGGTAGTGTCACTGGATGGATCTTGTTTAGGCAACTGTATTGTTAGGATTCCATGGATGTTGCTTTCTAGTCTCACATAGAAAACACTATCTCACAGCAGATTTTCTGAGCCTCTGGAGTTTACAGTCTTTCTGCCCTGTCTTCCACCATGTTTCTCGAGCTTTCCATGTCATCGCAGCTGTGTTGTAGAAGTGTAAATTGGAGCTGGATACACCACAGTCATTTATTCGTTCTATTTTGACCAAGCTGAGATTTTCCATAATAGTGTCTGTCTGTTGTAAAAATAAGTTTCTTTAATGACAAATGAGTGTTACACTTATCTGTGATTATAAGGTTACACTTTTGGATTGAAGTTAGAAATCAAACTGGTTTTGGAAAGTGATCCTAGTAGGTTATTATGTAGTGTTCATGACCTCACTATGGCTGTTGGGTAGCTTTATAGTACCACGGCATGACTTCTTTTCCTTCTACTGAAAGGACATGAAGTCCATTCAGGAGATTGTTGCTTGGCTCCAAGATGTAACTGCTGCTGTCGCACCCTCCGGATTTCTTGCTCTGATGGTCACTATTTTGGTTCATAATTTTTACAGCTGGGTGGAATTATCAGTTGAATCTTATGCATGACACCTTCGGATTCTATAGAGTGTGTTCTCAAATCATGAGAAGTTTTTGTAGTCATGTGTCCAAAAGATGCATCTACCACATTTTAGTGTACTTTGCATGTGTTTCTTTGTTTTATTTCATTTTATATGCCTCTCATAGAGGAAAAGGTATCTGTAACCTGCACATTGGTAGATACCAGACCTTTCTCAAATTCTTTTAAAGACCGCTTGAATAAAGGTTGTTCATACTAAACAATCTAAAATAATGATGCATATAATTTTATTTATAGTTTAACTGAACACGGTGATCAGGGTTATTTGGAATCATCAGTCTGTTCATTATGTATTTTATGGGTTTACATGTAGTTTAGTTATGTGATGTCAAAGTGTAAGCAGGCATTTGGCTGGAGTACTTAGCAAGTATCCCCATGTTCAGATTTAGTGATTGTCCATCTGGTTAATGGTCTTTGAAATTTATGTTTTAGCACAAAGTTCTTTTTTTTCACATAAAATATTTTCAGAAATTCAAAGTAGTGTAAAGCAGCAATGATTTACAGATTTAGAGCAGTGGTTCTTAATCTGTGGGTTCCGACCCCTGGGAGAGTCAAGTGATGGGTTAGGAAGGTTGAGAACCACTGGTCTAGGAAGTAGAACTGATCAGTTAGTTACCTTCTATAATAGACACTAGGCTCCATTTGCAAAAGTTTCTGTGGCTTCACATAGCACAATTAATAATAAGTGTAATTTGACAAAAAATAAATGGCCCCATTTCCATATCTTTTCATTTGTTACTCCTAGGACTAACATATCTTTGGTGCTTATCTATTGTGCTAAATTTTCTGTGTTAAGTAATTACTTTTTCATATCCTGCTTAAAGTTCAGGGCTCTGTAGTGTCATAACTATACTTCATTGAGGAGCTAGAGAAAGTACCCAAGGAGCTGAAGGGGTCTGCAACCCTATAGGTGGAGCAACACAACAATATGAACTTACCAGTATCCCCCACCCCCCAGAGCTTGTGTCTCTAGCTGCATATGTATCAGAAGATGGCCTAGTCAGCCATCAGTGGAAAGAGAGGCCCATTGGTCTTGCAAACTTTATATGCCTCAGTACAGGGGAATGCCAGGGCCAAGAAGTAGGAGTGGAGGGTGAGTGGGGGAGGAGGGTTTGGGGGACTTTTGGGGTAGCATTGGAAATGTAAATGAAGAAAATACCTAATTAAAAAAATTCCTGCTATATAGTAAGTGCTCAATAAAAGCTGAAGCAACTTACTTGAAATTCACTGAAATCATAATGATTAAAGTTCAAGGATTATGATTCTTTCTTTAAAGAATTATGTACTTATGAATATGAGGACACTGTAGCTGTGGTCAGATACACCACAAGATGGCATCAGATCCCATTACTGATGGTTGCTGGGAATTGAACTCAGGACTTCTGGAAGAGTAGTCAGTGCTCTTAACCGCTGAACCATCTCTCCAGCCCCCAGACTGTATACTGATGGTAGCTTTGGATAATTATACTATCTGTTGCTAAAGAAAATATTTCTATTTAAACAGTGATGATAATATAAGCATTCTTTTCACGTTGTAAAGTAATTTTTATGTTTTGAATTGAAATAGATTTTTCCATACAATATGTCCTGATTATAGTTTTTCCTCCTTCAGATCCTCCCCACATGCCTGTCTACCCAAATCCACCTCTCCGTTTCCTCCTTCTCAAAGAAAATAAAATAAGCATCTAAAATAATGAGTAAAATAAAATAAAATAAAAGCAAACCAGAACCACTGTCTTAGTTACTATTGCTGTGATGAAACACCATGACGAATGCATACTTGGGAAAGAAAGAGTTCACTTGACTGAGAGGTCCATATAATAGTTCATCATCAAAAGCAGTGAGCACAGGAATCCAAACAGGGCAGAGTCTATAGAAGAATACTGCTTACTGGCTTGTTCCCCATAGCTTGTTCAGCATGCTTTATTATAGAAGCCAAGTCCACCAGCCCTGTAGTGGCCCCACCTACCATGGGCTTGGCCCTCCCACACTAATCACTAATTAAGAAAATTCCTTACAGATTGCCTACAACCAGATCTTTTGGAGGCATTTTTGTAATTGAAATTCCCCCCTCTCTGATGACTCTAACTTGTGTCAAATTGACATAGCCAGAATACTAGGACAAAACAAACAAACAAACAACAAAAAGCAGAAAAGAAGAGTCAAAGATAAAGCACAAGAAACTATACAGTCAGGAAATAAATGTGAAAGTGAGAACATAAATAAAAAGAAAAGGTAAATAGATGACTAATTCAAAAGTGTCTTTCTGCCTAATGCTTTTGTGCTTTTTATTATGTCCCTCATATCCCAAAATGCATGGTTTTGAACCTACAGAAGACGCTAAGAAAACTATAACATCAGCTTCAATATTAAGATACATTGGATTCTCTAATCAGCTCTGTCTTTACATTGTCTATGGGATGATCTTTTCAAGAAATGGCACTATAGATTGCCACTCAGATTCTCACAATTCTAGAAGATGTTTTCTATCTTCTTGCTATAATATAATAAACCAGGAAAATGAGCTCATCCGGCCGGATCAGCACCGGGGTAGCTAGAGCACAGGGTCAGCTGACACCCACCAGCTACCCACGACCCCCGCCACAGGATTTTGAGACTGCTGGTGAGTGGAACACAGCTTCTGCTCCAGTCCAATCACGCTGGACCTGAGACTGCTTTGGTTGGGGAGGCAGAAGTCCGGCCTACTTAGGGCCACAAGCCTCTTCCAGTCAGAAAAGCACCCGGGTAGCTAGGGCGCAGGGTCGGCTGACACTCGCCAGCTACCCACAACACCCGCCACAGGATCTTAAGACTTCTGGAGAGTGGAACACAGCTTCTGCTCCAATCCAATTGCGAGCGGGACCTGAGACTGCATTAGTTAGGGAAGCAGAAAACCGGCCTGAGTAGGGCCACAGGCCTCTTCCAGCCAGACCAGCACCTGGGTAGCTAGAGCACAGGGTCGGCTGACACCCGCCAGCTACCCACGACCCCCTCCACAGGATTTTGAGACTGCTGGTGAGTGGAACACAGCTTCTGCTCCAATCTTTAAACAGTGACAACGACAACTAACCCCAGAGATTACCAGATGGCGAAAGGTAAACGTAATAATCTTACTAACAGAAACCAAGACCACTCACCATCATCAGAACCCAGCACTCCCACTTCGCCCAGTCCAGGGCACCCCAACACACCTGAAAAGCTAGACACGGATCTAAAAGCATATCTCCTGATGATGGTAGAGGACTTCAAGAAGGACTTTAATAACACACTTAAAGAAATACAAAGGAACACTGGTAAACAGGTAGAAGACAGTAAAGAGGAAGCACAAAAATCCCTTAAAGAATTGCAGGAGAACACTGCTAAAGAGTTACAAATCCTTAAAGAAAAACAGGATAACATAATCAAACAGGTAGAAGTCCTTAATGAAAAACAGGAAAACACATCCAAACAGATGATGGAAATGAACGAAACCATACTAGACCTAAAAAGGGAAGTAGACACAATAAAGAAAACCCAAAATGAGGCAACACTGGAGATAGAAACCCTAGGAAAGAAATCTGGAACCATAGATACCAGCATCAGCAACAGAATACAAGAGATGGAAGAGAGAATCTCAGGTGCAGAAGATTCCATAGAGAACATCGGCACAACAATCAAGGAAAATGTAAAATGCAAAAAGATCCTAACTCAAAACATCCAAGAAATACAGGACACAATGAGAAGACCAAACCTACGGATAATAGGAGTGGATGAGAATGAAGATTTTCAACTCAAAGGACCAGCAAACATCTTCAACAAAATTATAGAAGAAAACTTCCCAAATCTAAAGAAAGAGATGCCCATGAACATACAAGAAGCCTACAGAACTCCAAATAGACTGGACCAGAAAAGAAATACCTCCCGACACATAATAATCAGAACAACAAATGCTCTAAATAAAGATAGAATACTAAAAGCAGTAAGAGAAAAAGGCCAAGTAACATATAAAGGCAAGCCTATCAGAATTACACCAGATTTTTCACCAGAGACTATGAAAGCCAGAAGATCCTGGACGGATGTTATACAGACACTAAAAGAACACAAATTCCAGCCCAGGCTACTATACCCAGCCAAACTCTCAATTAACATAGATGGAGAAACCAAAGTATTCCACGGCAAAACCAAATTCACACATTATCTCTCCAGGAATCCAGCCCTTCAAAGGATAATAACAGAAAAAAACCAATACAAGGACAGGAACCACGCCCTAGAAACAACAAGAAGGTAATCCCTCAACAAACCTAAAAGAAGACAGCCACAAGAACAGAATGCCAACTTTAACAACAAAAATAACAGGAAACAACAATTACTTTTCCTTAATATCTCTTAATATCAATGGACTCAAATCCCCGATAAAAAGACATAGACTAACAAACTGGCTACACAAACAAGACCCAACATTTTGCTGCTTACAGGAAACTCATCTCAGAGAAAAAGATAGACACTACCTCAGAATGAAAGGCTGGAAAACAATTTTCCAAGCAAATGGTATGAAGAAACAAGCTGGAGTAGCCATTCTAATATCTGATAAGATTGACTTCCAACCCAAAGTCATTAAAAAAGACATACTCATCAAAGGTAAAATCCTCCAAGAGGAACTATCAATCCTGAATATCTATGCTCCAAATACAAAGGCAGCCACATTCATTAAAGAAACTTTAGTAAATCTCAAAGCACACATTGCACCTCATACAATAATAGTGGGAGACTTCAATACACCACTTTCACCAATGGACAGATCATGGAAACAGAAACTAAACAGGGACACAGTGAAACTAACAGAAATTATGAATCAAATGGATCTGGCAGATATCTACAGAACATTCTATCCTAAAACAAAAGGATATACCTTCTTTTCAGCACCTCATGGTACCTTCTCCAAAATTGACCACATAATTGGTCACAAAACAGGCCTCAACAGATACAAAAATATTGAAATTGTCCCATGCATCCTATCAGATCACCATGGACTAAGGCTGATCTTCAATAACAAAATAAATAATAGAAAGCCAACCTTCACGTGGAAACTGAACAACACTCTTCTCAATGATACCTTGGTCAAGGAAGGAATAAAGAAAGAAATTAAGGACTTTTTAGAGTTCAATGAAAATGAAGCCACAACATACCCAAACTTATGGGACCCAATGAAAGCATTTCTAAGAGGAAAACTCATAGCTCTGAGTGCCTCCAAAAGGAAACTAGAGAGAGCACACATTAGCAGCTTGACAACATACCTAAAAGCACTAGAACAAAAGGAAGCAAATTCACCCAAGAGGAGTAGACGGCAGGAAATAAACTCAGGGGCGAAATCAACCAAGTGGAAACAAGAAGAACTATTCAAAGAATCAACCAATCAAGGAGCTGGTTCTTTGAGAAAATCAACAAGATAGATAAACCCTTAGCCAGACTCACTAGAGGGCACAGGGAAAGCATCCTAATTAACAAAATCAGAAATGAAAAAGGAGACATAACAACAGATCCTGAAGACATCCAAAACACCATCAGATCCTTCTACCAAAGGCTATACTCAACAAAACTGGAGAACCTGGATGAAATGGAGAAGTTCCTAGACAGATACCAGGTACCAAAGTTGAATCAAGATCAGGTTAATGATCTAAACAACCCAATATCCCCCAAAGAAATAGAAGCAGTCATTAATAGTCTCCCAACTAAAAAAAGCCCAGGACCAGATGGGTTTAGTGCAGAGTTCTATCAGACCTTCAAAGAAGATCTAATCCCAGTTCTTCACAAACTATTCCGCAAAATAGAAACAGAAGGTACTCTACCCAACTCATTCTATGAAGCCACAATTACTCTGATACCTAAACCACAAAAAGACCCAACAAAGATAGAAAACTTCAGACCAATATCCCTTATGAATATTGATGCAAAAATCCTCAATAAAGTTCTTGCTAACCGAATCCAAGAACACATCAAAACAATCATCCTGACCAAGAAGGTTTCATCCCAGGGATGCAGGGATGGTTCAATATACGGAAATCCATCAACGTAATACAGTATATAAACAAACTCAAAGACATAAACCACATGGTCATCTCGTTAGATGGGGAAAAAGCATTTGACAAGATCCAACACCCATTCATGATAAAAGTCTTGGAAAGATCAGGAATTCAAGGCCCATACCTAAACATGATAAAAGCAATCTACAGCAAACCAGTAGCCAACATCAAAGTAAATGGTGAGAAGCTTGAAGCAATCCCTCTAAAATCAGGGACTAGACAAGGCTGTCCACTTTCTTCATACCTATTCAACATTGTACTTGAAGTCCTAGCCAGAGCAATTCGACAACAAAAGGAGATCAAAGGGATACAAATTGGAAAAGATGAAGTCAAAATATCACTTTTTGCAGATGATATGATAGTATATATAAGTGACCCTAAAAATTCCACCAGAGAACTCCTAAGCCTGATAAACAGCTTCGGTGAAGTAGCTGGATATAAAATTAACTCAAACAAATCAATGGCCTTTCTCTACACAAAGAATAAACAGGCTGAGAAAGAAATTAGGGAAACAACACCCTTCTCAGTAGTCACAAATAATATAAAATATCTTGGCGTGACTCTAACTAAGGAAGTGAAAGATCTCTATAATAAAAACTTCAAGTCTCTGAAGAAAGAAATTATAGAAGATCTCAGAAGATGGAAAGATCTCCCATGCTCATGGATTGGCAGGATCAACATTGTAAAAATGGCTATCTTGCCAAAAGCAATCTACAGATTCAATGCAATCCCCATCAAAATTCCAAATCAATTCTTCAACTAATTAGAAAGTGCAATCTGCAAATTCATCTGGAATAACAAAAAACCTAGGATAGCAAAAACTCTTCTCAAGGATAAAAGAACCTCTGGTGGAATCACCATGCCTGACCTAAAGCTCTACTACAGAGCAATTGTGATAAAAACTGCATGATACTGGTATAGTGACAGACAAATAGACCAATGGAATAGAATTGAAGACCCAGAAATGAACCCACACACCTACGGTCACTTGATCTTCCACAAGGGAGCTAAAAGCATCCAGTGGAAGAAAGACAGCATTTTCAACAAATGGTGCTGGCACAACTGGTTGTTAACATGTAGAAGAATGCGAATCGATCCATTCCTATCTCCTTGTACTAAGGTCAAGTCTAAGTGGATCAAGGAACTTCACATAAAACCAGAGACACTGAAACTTATAGAGGAGAAAGTGGGGAAAAGCCTTGAAGATATGGGCACAGGGGAAAAATTCCTGAATAGAACAGTAATGGCTTGTGCTGTAAGATCGAGAATTGACAAGTGGGACCTCATGAAACTACAAAGCTTCTGCAAGGCTAAAGACACCATCAATAAGACAAAAAAAACACCAACAGATTGGGAAAGGATCTTCACCTATCCTAAATCAGATAAGGGACTAATATCCAATATATATAAGGAACTCAAGAAGGTGGACTCCAGAAAGTCAAATAACCCCATTAAAAATGGGGCTCAGAACTGAACAAAGAATTCTCACCTGAGGAATACTGAATGGCAGAGAAGCACCTGAAAAAATGTTCAACATCCTTAATCATCAGGGAAATGCAAATCAAAACAACCCTGAGATTCCACCTCACACCAGTCAGAATGGCTAAGATCAAAAATTCAGGTGACAGCAGATGCTGGCGAGGATGTGGAGAAAGAGGAACACTCCTCCATTGTTGGTGGGATTGCAAGCTTTTACAACCACTCTGGAAATCAGTCTGGCGGTTCCTCAGAAAATTGGACATAGTACTACCGGAGGATCCAGCAATACCTCTCCTGGGCATATATCCAGAAGATGTCCCAACCGGAAAAAAGGACACATGCTCCACTATGTTCATAGCAGCCCTATTTATAATAGCCAGAAGCTGGAAAGAACCCAGATGTCCCTCAACAGAGGAATGGATACAGAAATTATGGTACATTTACACAATGGAGTACTACTCAGCTATTAAAAAGAACGAATTTATGAAATTCCTAGCCAAATGGATGGACCTGGAGGGCATCATCTTGAGTGAAGTAACACAATCTCAAAAGAACTCACACAATATGTATTCACTGATAAGTGGATATTAGCCCAAAACTTAGGATACCCATGATATAAGATACAATTTGCTAAACGCATGAAACTCAAGAAGAATGAAGACCAAAGTGTGGACACTGCCCCTTCTTATAATTGGGAACAAAACACCCAGGGAAGGAGTTACAGAGACAAAGTTCGTAGCTGTGATGAAAGGATGGACCATTTAGAGACTGCCGTATCCAGGGATCCATCCCATAAGCAGCTTCTAAACACTGACACCATTGCATTCACTAGCAAGATTTTGCTGAAAGGATCCAAATATAGCTGTCTCTTGTGAGACGATGCCGGGGCCTAGCAAACACAGGAGTGGATGTTCACAGTCAGCTATTGGATGTATCACAGGGCTCCCAATGGAGAAGCTAGAGAAAGTACCCAAGGAGCTAAAGGGATCTGCAACCCTATTGTTGGAACAACATGATGTACTAACCAGAACCCCGGAGCTCTTGTTCTAGTTGCATATGTATCGAAAGATGACCTAGTCAGCCATCAATGGAAAGAGAGGCCCATTGGACTTGCAAACTTTATATGCCCCAATATAGGGGAATGCCAGGGCCAAAAGAATGGGAATGGGTGGGTAGGGAAGTGGGGGGGCGCTATGGGGGACTTTTGGGATAGCATTGGAAATGTAATTGAGGAAAATATGTAATAAAAATATTAAAAATTAAAAAAAAAGAAAAAAAGAAAATGAAACAGTAGACATAATGGCAGGGAATATAAAAGGCTAAAAATTTAATGGTGTGATTAGAAATTTGAGAAACATGTTGATAAAAATGGCATGGGTTGTGATTAAAATGTATATGGATTGTGAAATCAAGGAATTAAGGATTAACGTGTGCCCTGTCCATATGAAGCCTATGAAAGTCACCATACAACATAAATATACATGATAGTACATACTAGATAATGCTCTATGCCCTGTCTAATTTTCTGTATCAGTTTGACACAAGTTGGAGTTATCTGGGAAGTCAAGTCTCAATTAAGAAAATACGTCTATCAAATTGACTGTAGGCAAGTGTGTGGGACACTTTCTTGATTAATGATTGAATTGGGAGTATCCAGCCCATCTGGGGAAATGCCACCTCTAGACAAATATTCTAGGGTTGCCTAAGGAAACCAAATGAACAAGGCAAGGACAACAAACAACCTATTAAGCATCGATCCTCCATTGCTTCTTCCTCCAGGTTTCTGCCTTGAGTCCTTATGGAGTGTGACCCAAGTCGTAACATGAAATAACCCCCCCTTTATCCCCAAGTAGTTTTTTTTAATAGTGTTCTATCACAGCAACAATAATCCCCACCCATAATATACTAAATATTAAGCATGCATAGTACAGACTAAATAAAATGTGAATTAATCCTGAAATTCCAACTGTACACATAAAACTAGACATGAATGAAATAAATAACATACTCTTTGTCTGGCAAGATCAAATAGTTTGTATCATTAATGTGTTGTAGGAGTTTCAGACAAATTTTAAATTAAAAGTTCGACAATGTGATTGGGATTCATTTGTATGTTCTCTGAAATTAAATGTGTGTATGTTAAATGGCAAAATTATGTGGATTTCTTGGAACTTTTACAGGAAAAGACATTACAATCTTGTCAGAAGGCTGCTGAACACGTGCCACCCTTCTAGATAACTTTAACCCTTACTGCTGTTAGAATCTTATTTCCAAATCCAAATATGCCCCCTACCGCCAGCATAGCAGACTCTCATGCGTCCCTAAAGCTCGTCATATATGTCCCTGAAGAATTGACGTTCTGCTTCCTCAGCAAATGGTACAGGTGTGTATTTCTGGCAATGTGCTTTATGAAAGATACTTTATGGGTGTAGCTTTTGTAGGTCTGGGTATCTCACTCTGTATAGTCTTTTCTAGATCCATTTACCTGAAAAGTTCATGTTCATTTTGAAATAGAGTCTTCAGTCATTTAATTTTACAAAGAAATTGAATAGAGAGTACATATTTCCTGTGTATCTTACACATATAGTTTTCTTGGCCATATAAAATTCCTTTATTTTTATTTCCAGTACAAGTAGATTAAATGATTATTAAATTTTGTATGTATTAATTAATGCTGAATACTTATTTGGTGGCAATCATTCCTTAACCAGGTAGTTCCTCAAATAAGCACACAGAGACCTCTTCAATATTGCAAAGCTTAGGCCTTAGCTGCGCAGATGCTCGACTAGGTCATCTGAGTTAACTCCTCCATCTGCTCTAGTGATGTCATATCTCCTGGCAGAAAGCTTTCCTCCTCCTGCTTCCCAGGGTTCCTTTCTCCCTCCCAGGAAGCCCCACTTTCCACTTCCTGCCCAGCTAATTGACCATCAGAGTTTTATTAAAGCCAATCAGAGAATGACTTAAAGTAGATGAGGAAGGACAGAGACACAATTTCACACAGTGTAGCCCAACAAGTACCCATTTTTAAAAATGAAAATGAATCGATTATTTTCTCCCATAGTATATCCTGATAACAGTTTCACCTCTATCTACACCTCCCCATTCCTTTTCACCTTCTTTCTTATCCAAATCCAGTTACTTTCTGTCTCATTAAAAAATAGGACTCTTAATGCTGGGAGTGTGGTGTCTCTCTGACTCTTTCACACTTTTCTCGTACTGGTTTGCCTCATCAAGCTTTGATAATAAGATATGTGCCCTAGTATTATTGTAACATTTTGAGCCATGTTTGGTTGATAGCCCAGGGATGCCTGCTCTTTTCAAAAGGGAAGCAGATGAGTAAATTGGAGGAGTGGAGATGTGGGAGTAGTCTGAGGGGAGTGGAGGGAGGGAAAACCAAGGTCACGATGTAATGTGTGAGAAAAGAATAGATAAAAAATAGAAGGCTTCTAAGAAATAGTAATAAAATATAATAAAGCAAAATACAATAAAGTAAAACAAAAAAATCTCACATAGAAGTTGAATAAAACTAACAAACAGAAGGAAAAGAGCCCAAGAGAAGGAACAAAAATCAAAGACTTTCATGTTCACAACTTGGAAATCTGCCCCAAACCCAAAATATCTGAACCAGAAGCCATAATATATATACACATACAGAGACCCTGTGCAGGCTCTGTTTGCAGCTTCAGTTTCTGTGAAATTATAGGAGCATTGGTTATATTGATTTAAAGGATCTTGTTTTCTTAGGGTCTTCTATCTATTGTAATCATCCTGCCTTCTATTCTACAAGATTCTCCTGAATTCTCAGGAGAGGGGTTTAATTAAATCATCAAACTTAGGGCTGGGTGTTCCTCCTTCCTTTCTGCTCTCTCCCTCACTCCCTTCATCCCCCCTCTTGTGTGTGTGGCTGTGGGTCTATATTTGCTCCCTCTGCTACAGGGGAAAGCTTCCTTGGTGATGGCTAAACAAGGTACTGATCTATGAGTATAAAAGGATGTCAGTAGGAGTCACTTTATCACTGTCAGAGTGGGCGAAGCTACTTTAGCATGACATCACCATAGTGTTAAGTTTATGTTGACATTATACCTTGTTTTCCTTTCTCCCAAACTCCACACTCCCTCTCTGTAAGCCATCCACTGATCTTTTCACTTTCTTTGTAATTGTGGCATCTTAGAAATACCCATGGAAGGAGTTACAGAGACAAAGTTTGGAACTAAGACAAAAGGATGGACCATCCAGGGACTACCCCACCACGGGATCCATCCCATAACCAGCCACTGAATGCAGACAGTATTGCATACGCCAGCAATATTTTGCTGAAAGGACCCTGATATACCTGTCTCATTTGAGGCTAGGCCAGTGCCTGGAAAATACAGAAGTGGATGCTCACAGTCAGCTATTGGATGGAACACAGGGCCCCCAGTGGAGGAGCTAGAGAAAGTACCCAAGGAGCTAAAGGGGTCTGCAACCCTATAGGTGGAACAACAATATGAACTATCCAGTACCCCCAGAGCTCGTGCCTCTAGCTGCATATGTATCAGAAGATGGCCTAGTTGACCATCATTGGGAAGAGAGGCCCCTTGGTCTTGCAAACTTTATATGCCCTTTATATGTACTATATAATACAGAGGAACGCCAGGGCCAAGAAATGGGAGTCGGTGGGTAGGGGAGCAGGGCGGGGAGAGGGTATAGGGGACTTTCGGGATAGCATTTGAAATGTAAATGAAGAACAAAATCTAATAAAAATTGAAAAAAAAGAACCATCATAGGATTGGATTTATGCAACTTTTAAGATTGGCTTCTTTCACCTATTGATATATATTTAACATCCATTTGTAGCTATGACTTTTAGCTTCTTTTCATAAGAGTAGATCATTTTGTAGCTTCAGCTAATCTGAAACATACACTGAGTAGTGGACTTCTGACACATGCTTGCTGCCACAACCTCCTGAGTTGTAATATTATAATTGAGTACCGCTATAACCAGCTCATGTTTTCATGGTGGTGGGAGTGGTTTTGTTTGTGTATTTATCTTCTTTCCTTTCAGTACTCATTAGTTGTTCACTGTTAGATATACCTCATCCATCTGCCCACCTACTGAATATTTTAGCAGTTATAAAGCTGTAGCATGCATTGTGTCCATAACCTTTGAATCATGTTAAAATCCTAAGCGTGATTACTGTGTGCTATGCTTAGAGTATACTTAATTTCTGTTCAGCTGCCAGGCAGTTTCCTAAAGTGTGTCCAGTTTACATTCTCAGCAACAATGCATGTATTCCCCATAGGTTCACATCTTCTTAATCACTTGATGTTTTCTTGCTGTGGATTATTCTCTTTCTAGTACATATGTAGTAATATCATGTTATTCTTAGGATTTCTTACTGATATGAGAAATTGAATGTCTTTATCCGTACTGATTTTCTGTCTATAGTTTTAGTGTTATATATCAATGTCTTTTGCCCATCTTTTATGAAATGACTTGCTTCGGTGGGTGTTAACAATTCTTTATATTCTTTGAAAAGCAATTATTTATCATAGGTGGTCTTCTGCAAGTATTTTCTTTCTATTGGTGACTTGCAATCTTATTTCTTTGCACTGTCTTTCACACAACAGAATGATTTTAAAAAATGAAATAGATAGCATCAGTTATTTTGCTTGATAATCATGTGTTTTCTTTTATGTCTAAAACGCACTACCAAACTCATGGCCACCTAAACATTCTAACATGTTACTTCATAAAGGTTTTATAGTTTGTCTTTAATATGTGTATCTGCTACAATTTATGTAAATTATTATGAAATGTGATGGTTTACATCTAATTCATATTCTTTCTCAAGCTCTCTGGCATTTTCTTCCTCTTTCTATTTTTTGTATGTGGGTGCTTGGTGTTTGGGGTCATTTGCTGAAGAGAATAATATGATTACTTTGTTGACAAAGATAAGAAAAACTATATTCACATATGTTTTTGTTGGCTTATTTCCATATATTGCTTTTGATTTTACTTATTTATTTTGTTTTTTTGGAGACAGAGTCTCTTTATATAGCCTTACATAGCCTCAGACTCGTAGAGATCCACATGCCTCTGTCTCTATGCACTGAGAGTTAAACAAAGCATTTCCCACCACACCGGGATACTTTTATTTCATTTGATGTAAAGTTATGTATTGTCATATACAGCATATATTGAAGCATCTACAAATATTGAAATTAAATCTGACTCATTAGTACAATGCCTTGATAATCATATCTTAAATAATATGTCTTTTAGATGAATGACACTGAATATAGAAACAAATTAATTTGAAAACAAAGTTTGGAGAACTTATCAAAGCTTAGTAATGACTAGAAAACACAATTTCCCTCCATCTTCTGATGACTCAAATCCCAGTGAAGTCCTAAATACATATACACATACTAACAAACACACATACATACAAAAATGCACAGAGAGAGGGGGGTGGATGTAGAGGGATAGAGGGGGAGGGAGAGGGTAAGGGAGGAGAAAGAGGGAAGAGAGAGAGCTGTGAAGTGATCCTAACAATGAAGACAATAACTGATAGACAAAGGTAATGACAAGTTAGGGGAACTTAGAATAGCTCACATACAAGTACACACACATATGCACAAGCACACTCACACAAACACACACACACATATGCACACACATGTACACACGCAAACACTTACACTCACATACACATACACAAAGAACTTGATCATCTGTCATGCAGGCACAAATTGTATTTTAGATTTTCACCTAATATTATAAATTATATGCTTTCCCAGGACTTATATTACCTAAATTATTGGCTCTTTTCTTTAGAGTTGATTCTACCTGTTTTTATCCATGTATCTCAAAAAAAATGTGTTCACAATCATTCTAGAACTCCATTGAGCATGAAGATCAATCACCTATTAGTTTAACAATTCTATAGACACGAGTCCACAGAACCAGAAGTAAGTCATTTACTGGCCACACAAAATCATATCCCTTACAGAATATCTCTAATAAATACCTACAGGTAAAAAATTTATATATAAGGTATGTGTATTCTTTTTTATTTATTTTTATTAGATATTTTATTTATATACATTTCAAATATTCTTAATATTTTGAGACAGATGCCACAAGAGAAAAAAGCATAGTGTGTCATAGTTGAAAAAACAAATATTATTGTACAAAGAATTATATCTTGATAGTAGCCTTAAGAGAAGAACATCTATTTTTAAATGAAACTTTAGGGGTTTTTTTCACTTGGAAAAGATGCATTGGAATTTCCACCTCTATCTTTATGACTCAAAGGCCCACATATGGCAGTTAAACGTCACTAAAATTCTGTATTTTCCCACAAAACATCTTTAGATTGTTTGTAAACATGGAAACACATAAGGTTTTTACTATGTTATTAATATAACAGCTGCAAAAAAATCCCACAAAATTTTATTTTCTCCTGTGAATAACTTTTGGAAAATAAGGGGGAAATTTTAGAATACAATTTTCTCATATTTACTCTCAGAGGACTTTGTACATTTCTTCTAAATTTATCCTGATATTAAATTATGAGAATGGCAGAGTGCAGTACACATTCTAGCCATAAGGAATTATGGCTGAGCTGGTCAAAACCCACATATCCCATAATGCTACACTCTTCCTATGGTAATCGCTTTCTGAAGATCATCTTCTGGAAAACTATTAAGAACCAGAATATTTTGAGCTGAGGCTAGAACTGATTTCCTTTGTGAGCTTTGAGTGGTGCAGGGGGAGTTATTTTTCCTTTTAAATATATTGGAAAATGCTTTGGTCTACATGGTAGTTTGGTTTATCCATTAAGGAAATAACCTTATTAGCTACAACACAAACCAGCCCTGGGAAGTATCCTCATCTCTCTCACATCATTGAAATTGCAAGATGAAGTGAACCAATAAAAGTTTCCTGATGCTCATGCTTTAACGTAGGAATCTTATATCATTTAATTTATTTATGTACAGATGTATCTCTGTGTAGTGCCTCAGACAGCCTCCTCTATCACTTGTTAACACTTCCTTTGAGGCGTGTCCTCTTTGAATCTGGACTCCATGCTTTATAAGCTGAGCTAGAAGATAGCAACCCCTCAATGCCTCTTGTCTGTCTTCATCAAGCCTGGCATTTCAGGTAGGCATGGCATACCTGGATTGCTCTGTGGTACTTCAGTCTGAACTCCCGTGCTCATGACTGTTTCTCAAATTACTTAACCATTTATCACTTTAGGCACAAATTTGGTTTCCATTTTTTTATGAATTCATATTATGGACTTCTTTGGCAATAGTGGACATATAATTACCACTTCTTGGCATATAATTAGATTTTAGAAACAAAATTTACAGTATTTTGTGTTATAACACTTTTAATTTATCTGTTTATGTCTATTATTTAAGTATATGATTTTATGGATATGATTTTTAGTGCAAGCTTATTTCAGAGATTGCCATTTTCTATAGCAGAGAGAAACTTGAAATTAGACAAAACTTGGCTTAGTAAATGGAACTTCCTTTTTCTATTTTTGTATCCACCCAGAAAAAAAAATACAGCAGTAGTTTTTTTAGTTATTATATATGTATATATAATATTGTAAAATATGAACATTTTATCAAAGAATATATTCAATTTTAGTGAAATTGAAACACTATAACAAGAAAACACAAAGTTATGTTGCTAAGAATCAAGAAGGAAAAAATTGCAATGTAGTGGTATAAATACACACATACACACTCATGAAAATATAATACAGTACAATAGTAAAATAGCAATACAATAATAATATAATCCAAGATAACAATAAACTAGTAATAAAGTATAATTGTATAAAATAGTAATAACCATAATAATACAGTATAATGATAAAATAATAAAGCATAATTATGCCCATAATTAAAATCATGATGACTTTAATAAAATGTGCAATATATTGTTAATAAAATAATAATGTTAATAAAATCATGGAAATATATTTACTTTAGGATATTAAATGAGTATTTTCTGCTGAAAATTCCCAAATTAGGCACAAGGAATATTTACTCATCTTCTAGAAAATAATGTTTATAATAGCTGCCAATAGGATACAATAGTAATGTCTTATATGTGTTTTTATTTTTTAATTGTGGCATTCACTTTTTAGAGGATAACATAACTACATCATTTCTTCCTTCCTTTTCTTCATTACAAACCCTTCCCATATATACTGTCTTGCTCTCTCTTAAACATATGACTCTTTTTAAATTAATTGTTGTTATGATTTAAACTACCTACTGGCAGATGATGTGATATTCATATATATTCCAAAAATTCTAATAGAAAACTTCTAGAAACTATAAATTAATCCATCAATGTGGCAAGACACAGAATCTACTTGTACAAATTAATAGCATTTCTACAATTAACAAAATACAAAGTGATCATAGGAGCACTCCTGTTCATATTAGCCTTAAAAAAATCTCGTGATAAAATAAATCAGCAAGGAAGTAAAGGACCTCTACCATGAAAACTTTAAGTTTCCAAAGAAAAAGATAATGACACAAAAAATGTAAAGATATCTGTGTACAAAGGTTGGAATAATTAATTATATAGTAATTACCATTTCACCAAAAACCATATGCATAGAAAATGCCATCACAATCGAAATCCATCTCATTTCCTTCTTTTTAAAAATAGAAAATATTATCCTAAATTTCAATGGAACAATAAAAAACTCCAGTTAGCCAAAACTATTCTAAAAATAAAGATAATGTTTGGGGAGGTTACAATTATAGATCTCGACAGGAATACAGAACCATAGTAATAAAAGCAATATGATATTGGGAGAAGAAGGAGGAGGAAAAGGAAGAGGAGGAGGAAGAGGAGGAGGAAGAGGAGAGGGAGGAAGAGGAGGTGGAGGAGAAGACATACAGGCTTATGGAACAAAACTAAAGGCACAAATATGGGCACAATAACTTCAGAGCTTTAATATTTGACAAAGATACCAGAAACATATGCCAAAGAAAAGAAACCATTTTTATCAAATATTGCTAGGAAAAGTGAATGTCCACATACAGAAAAATGATATTACTCATATAGCTATCAGTTTATAAATAGCTATCTCCAAACGGATCAAAGAACTTAACATGAAATCTGAAACGCAAAAATTGTCAGAAGAAAACAAGTGCAGTATTTTTCATGATATATGTGTGAGAAAGGAGTTTCTGAATAAGATTCCACTCTGTAAGGTCAACAGTTGCGAAGTGGGACTTCAGAAAACTAAAGTGTTTCTCTAAAGCTACAGAAAGAATCAGTTAGCTAACAAGGAAGTCCACAGAGTGGGAGTGAATTTTAGGTATGAATACATCTGACAGAGGTTTAATATCAAGAATATATGAAGAACTTAAAAAAGTGTCAAAAAAGAAAGGGAAAAGAAAAAAGAAAAGGAAAGAAAAGAAAAGAGAAGAAAAGAGAAAAAATGCATGCCCACTCAAAAAGAATGTTCCTGAACTAGAGTGAGAGAGCTCTCAAAAGAAGAAAAACAAGAAAAAGGTAGTATTCTTTAGTTTCAACAGAACTCAAATGACTCCATAGGTCTCTACAATACTTAAGATGTGTATATTTCTTGTTTCATAGTTGGTGAAATTATAATTTAAAGTTCTAATAGATGTCCTGCTTCACAGCTAAATTCCTTATCCGCCATACCAGGCTATATTAAATTTAAGCCATTCAAAAAAGTCTAATAATATAATCATACTCTTTTTACCTTCTGTAATATATTAGAGGCCAAACCTCTATTAATGGAAACCCCCTCAAGTTACTTACCACTGCTTCCCCATAGAGATCATCGGTCATGTCATTTTCCTTGACTTTAGGGAAGATAATAATATGTATATACAAGGGCCTCAAAATGTTGAGAAATGGGAAAGTTAAAGTGCAGAAATACTCCTGAAAAAATGATGATATGAATTTTATGTTTTGGAGAAGTTAATATAAAAATAAAAGTTTTTGATGGGAAGACTGCTACACATTTTATTTTGAAGCAGTAAAGAAAACCATTACAATACATTTTTCAAAGAAACATTAATGAATATGTCATTAAACATGCTTAGTATGTAAATGTATATAATATGAACCTAATCATATATCACACATGTGGTGAAAATATATAGTTATCATTTGTGTCAAAATAATTTACTATATATAAGACACCATAAGTAATCAACAGAAACAAATGACATTAGGAAAAAAATGTACAGATAAATATTACAACTACAAATTACATATAGACACAGGTAATGACAAGTGTAATATTCCATTAGTGAACAAACACCATCTTAGAAATATTTGAACATGGAAGAATAGTTGAAAAAGAACCAAATATAGATTTTAGAAATATAAATCATACAAGTAAAATTAAAATTCTATCGTCTAGCTGTAACCCCACAACAGGCAGAGGACAAAAGGGATTTGTAAGCATGTGAGGACACATTCAAAATCCCATGCAAAGGGTTAAAAGTCAAAGAGGGCAAAATACAGAGAGGAGTACAAAGATGGTCTCAATCCGTGGTTCTCAACCTGCGGGTTGACCCATTGGAGGTTGAATGACTCTTCCACAGGGGTCGCACAAGACCCTTGGCAAACACAGATATTTACATTACAGTACATAAGAGTAACAAAATTTCAGTTATGAATTAGCTATGGAAATAATTTTATGGTTGGGGGGGAGTCTTCACAACATGAGGAACTATATTCAAAGTTAGGTTGTGAAGGACTGGTCTAAATTGTGGCTAATTCAAGTTCCAGGTAAAGAAGCAGCTAAGTAAAATTCAACACCGTGGCAAATGAAAATTATCCTGAAGTGCATAAAAACACATCCATGAGGTTGAACATAGGATGTGTTTGGAAAGAAATCCATAGCTGGTGCATCAACCATCCTTCAGAAGAATAAGCATTTTAAAAACTAATAATTTAAAATACGTAATAAAAATATTAAAAAATAAAAAACTAATAAGCTTTATAGCTGGAATTATCAGGGTAAGACTGCAAGAAATGTGTTTTCTGTTTCTTAAGTTATGATTAAAGTACTCAGATTTTCTGCTTTGCAGAACCTGTCACCTTTAAATAGCAGACACTGGGACTGAAAGTTGATGTCTTAACACCAAGATGAAAACTTGACAAGGTTGACAGGAGCCAGAAAATTGATGTAGGAAATGTGATTACCAAGCTAGAATTCTGTAACATAGAAATATAATTTCACTGTTAGATATTTTCAGGTAAAACCACCATATTTCTCTAGCCAAACCCTATTAAATAGAAATATTTTAAAACAGATAAGTCAGGGAGATTGTTAGTGGAGGTGGTGATGGGTGTCGTGGTAATGGTGATGGTGGTGGTGGTGGTGGTGGGGGTGGTGGTGGTGGTGATGGTGGTGGTCATGGTGAGTAGTTAAATTGTCTGAGTACACACCGGATATCAGGTTAAGTAGACTGAAATGATATCAAGGCCTATTAACTCAATGGTAACATCTGGTGGAGTTCAATCTCTTCCGGGTCTAGCAATATTTTTTAAAACGTATTGTTACAGAAGATATAAAACATGATCAAGAAAATACTCTTTTACAATTAAACGTAAGTTAAGAATTTGGAAAATAACATCATGAAATTACATATATGTAAAGTACAGAAAGAAATATTAATATACAGTCAGAAGGATATAAATTTAGTCTTAGATTCCTTAAGAAGAGGGACAATTAGGGCTGAGTTTGGTGGAAAACATCTTTAACTCAGCTCTCCACGGGGAGATGATAATATCTGAGTTGAAAGCTAGCCTGGTCTCCATTTAGGTTGGCTGAGGTTATATAACGGAATGATGTTTGAAAGTAGAAAAGGAAGAATTTGGTTAATTATATACATTGTTAAGTCTAATATGTGCATTGTGATTTCTAGGGTTAGAAACTAAATGGATTGGTGCAACTAACTTCCACAGTAGTAAGAAAAAAAAAAAAAAAGAAGAAGAAGAAGAAAAAGCAGGCAATACAATTTGAAGACAAGCAAAAGGACATGGTACAGGCAATTCACATGTATCAGTTGTAGTAGTTGGTTTCCCATTTTCTTGGTAAATTCCTTGAGAATAGCGACTTAAAGTCGGAAAATTTGACTCACAAATCCTGTGGTTTCAGACCATGTTTCCAGGGGTCTGTTTAAGGGATCTGGGAAAAGTCAATATTCATGATGGTGGCTATCTAAAAGCAGAAAAGTTAGAACGAGTTCTGGATTCAATATCCCTTTCATGGCACATACCTGATGATTTAACTCCCCTTAACTTACCACCATTTTTATTATTATTATTATTATTATTATTATTATTATTATTATTATTATTATTTTTATTTTTATTTTCCTTTTTAGTCAACCTTTTTTTACATTCCAGATTTTATTCCCCTCCCAATCCAACCTCTAAGTGTTCCATATCACATACCTCCTCCCCAACCCTGTGTCACCATGAGGATGTCCCCCACCACCACCCCACCAGACCTCTAAACTCCCTGGCGCCTCTATTCTCTTTAAGGTTAGGTGCATCTTCTCTGACTGAGTACAGACCCGGCACTTCTTGGCTGTATATGTGTTGGGGGCCTCATATCAGCTGGTGTATGCTGCCTGGTTGGTGGTCTAGTGTCTGAGAGATCTCAAGGGTCATGGTTAATTAAAACTGCTGGTCCTCCTACAAGGTTACCCTCCTCCCCAGCTTCTTCCAGTCTTTCCCTAGTTCAACCACAGGGGTCAGCAGCTTCTGTCCATTGGTTGGGTACAAATATCTGCATCTGACTCTTCCAGTTTCTTCCAGAGTCTGGTCATGCTAGGTCCCTTTTTGTGAGTGCTCCATAGCCTCAGTAATAGTGTCAGGCCTTGAGACCATCCCTTGAACTGTATCCCACTTTGAACCTGTTGCTGGACCTTCTTTTCATCAGGCTCATCTTCATTTCCATCCCTGCAGTTCTATCAGACAGGAACAATTTATGGGTCAGAGTTGTGAGTGTGGGATCCGGCAACCCCATCCCTCACTTGATGCACTGCCTTTCTGCTGGAGGTGGGCTCTACAAATTACTTCTCCCCACAAGGATGCCACCTGCACACACAGTATTGAGAACTGGGCAAGATTCTTTCAACAGCCAAAAATTTAGCCAGAAATTTCAAACAACAGCAGTTTCTTAGGCAACCCAACCTAGCTATAGATGATTCAGTTAGGATTAGGTTAGGCAATCTAAAACATGAGGAAATCATTTTTGTTAGTGCAATTTCTAAACACGACAAACACTAAAGAAATCGGGTCGAACAGACTTTAATTGAGGAAAGATAAGATTAGTCAGAATATAAAATTCAATATTTTATATTGAAAGCTGCTCATTTTATTTGGAATGAGTATGTACATTTTAGAAGTTGCACCAAAGAAGAAAAAGGAAGTATGCCTTGAAGACTATGCTTGTATGAATCCCAGTCTTCAGGGCTACAGAACCACACCTTCAGAGGCTTCTACAGTCATAAATTTTGCCCAACCATATGGTCATGTGATTTAGACTTTAACTCATGAAGTAAAAAATACACTTTTTGTTTTTAATTATTTATGTCAGAAACACTGTCAGGGCAACTAGAAAGTAGCTAATATGGAAAATACATTATTAGAGTGGAGTCATTGCCATGTCTAAATATGTCTGTGTGCTCCTTAAATGCTGGGAACTGATTCATGATTGGGATTCAGAAAATTCTGGAGACACAGAGAATAAAACTCAAGAATTCTGCAAGCTTTAATAAATTTGTAGTTCTGTTAAGAGTTCTGGACATCAGAATGCACAGAATTCAGACAGCAAGCACTGTGGTCATGAGATTACATATGGGAATAAATACAGTGTTTAAACATTGACTAAAAGCTATTCACAATAGGTTATCAGAAAGAAATGTATCTCCATTTTGTTCATGTCCTGAGTCATTGGAAAAGACTTAATTTTATTGATGAGCTACTTAGTCAAAGAAAATTTCACTTCTCAAGTTGTTGCATACTTACTACTGATTTTTAAGGAAGGGTTGATGTAAGAATTAGGGGTAAAGACAGCGGGAAGAATAAAAATTTGGAGTGTGGTTATAAAAGGCTATTAGGCTAAGGAATATACAGATGACAATGAGATGAGTGTCATAAAGAAGCCAATTATTTAGAGATAGGGAGGACATCAGAAAAGGGAACTGGTATGGGTGTGAGAATGTCATTGGGGAGAAATGAATTATGAAAAAGTCTGTGTATATAAATTCTATAATGACACCCATCACTTTGCATGGTAACCTTAAAATTAACAACAAACACTTGTATGTAATTTATGAGAGAGAAGAGGGGAGGAATATTTAAAGATGGCCTAGTATTTTAATGAACAGGTAAGACAATAATGGAAAAATACGAAAGATGTCTTGAGGAAATATCAGGAATTGGCAAGGCCTACATCTGAAGATCCAGAATATGGCAGTTGCGTTTATCTGATAGTCTTATCTTTGAAAAGAGATCATCTCTGAGAACCAGTGCTGTTTATGAGCAGTAAAAAAAAAAAATATTGTTTCCACTGAATTTCCTTCGCTGTGCTCAATTGTGCATGCATTCAGAGACTACTGCAACCATGATCCAAATAGCCTGGTTAATGCTTTATCATATAACACCCCTTCACCTTATTTACACAACTTAAATACAGATATATGTTGAAAACACAAAACAATATGAGTGGTACAAAGTTAAGCATATTTAAGCTAAAGATTTAAAAGGAAGCCTAGGAGCCTAGGATATTTGTGACAGGACAGGGTAGCCACATAGTTCTTTCTGCTAACTAGTCCAACTTGAAGTGGTGCAGATGTTCTGCAATGTGCCACAGTCTAGTGAAGTTGTATCCAAACCTATGAAGACAAATGACCATGGACAAAACTCAGTGAAGCCATGAAGAAAAACATGTCTTCCATCCTCTTTGGAAGAAATTTGTCACAATGAAGAGCAAAGTGACTAAAATGCAGTCATCGTGCACTTCATTTCGTGTGAACTAGGATAACATGCAGTGCTAACAGAGGGTGAAAATTAAACTTGTAAAAGGAAGAAGAGATTTCAACAATTATATTAGGAAGTTTTCGTGACATTTCTTTCACTAATTTATAGACTATTTCAAAAAGCCAGAAAGGGTAAGATCTGATAAACATGTTAAATAAATTATGGCTGAAAGTCTTATATAGTGCATTGATTGTCTGAAAGCACATGTTATCCTGAAGCACAAAAGAATATTTCCCAAACATGAAATCTTGCTGGCATTAAATAAGGACTGAAAATTATTAAAGATGAAATTCTTGTGTAGTGCATTTTCTGAATGGAATGCTATTAAGTTATAAGCAAATAGCACTAAACTAACAAAAATAATGCTCATTTGGTCATAGGTTTAGAAATTGTTAGAATTACATACAGAAGAAATTGTAACTATCTTTCTTATTTTTCAGTTCATTAATTCATTTACTTTTTTTATTTGATTTTTTTTTTTGAACAAGCAACAGGAATCGGTTGGAAATCCAGTGTTTGTTGAGTGAAATCTCCACATTTCTGACTAGAGTACTTTTAGCTGTAACCTTTTCTCTCAGGCATTCCAGTTTCTAGCAGATTGAATCTTCCAAGGCACAGAGGAAATAAGCTTATCATTAGGGTATTTGTCAAGTACTTTGCCCTTCAACATTAGATATTTTAATTTTAGCTAAAAAATTTTCCAGTAGCTCTTTTCACTAACCACAGAGGATCCAAAGAAGAAGAAAAGGCCCCACTCCTCAGACATCTAACGGTAGATTAAGTAAAAAGAATAAAAAGTGCCAGGCAGTGGTGGTGCATGCCTTTAATCCCAGCACTCAGGAGGCAGAGGCAGGTGGATCTCTGTAAGTTCCAGGCCAGACTGGTCTACAGAATGAGATCCAGGACAGCTAGGGCTACACAAAGAAACTGTTTAGGGTGGGGGTGGGGCTTGAGGGTGATGGGTTGGGGTGGGTATAAAACAATGTAAATCCAAAATAATGACAACCAGCCCAGGGTATATGGGGTTCTACCAGGAAACTGGTAGATGTAGAACCTCCTGCTATATCTGTAAATGGCAGGGTTGAGGAAGAGCATCCTATAATGCCATTAATCCCCTTTAGGAAGGTCCCACTTTCCTGATGAGAATCCTTGGCAGAGCCCCACCTCAAAATACCCTTAAACTGGAAGTAACTATCTTTCAGAAAAGGAATTATACAATAATAAAGCAATGTTCCCTAAGATCTGTGGTTAATTTAAAGCAGAGGAAAAATATACTATTTTGCACCAATAAAGCATAAATACTTATAAAGCTTAAAATACTAATAAATTGGATGCATACTGACAAGTCTCCTTCATGAGAAAACCACACAGATGCAGCCTTGTGGAAGGAAAAGAGGGGAAATTAGAGATATTGCAATGACTTTACGTCAATGTATTTGAAAAAAATGGAAGAAATTAAAACAAACTGAGAAAAACCTTCAAAACCAGTCAAAATCCAATTTAAAAGATAACCATATGAATAAGCTAAAAGTTTTTCAATTAGACACTACATAGTCCCGAATGACCAGGAACTCACTATGTAGCCAAGACTTGCCTTGACTTCACAGAAATCATTCTGGCTCCTCCTTAGTGCTGAGAGTAAAGGAATGTAATACTATAACTTTAAAGCACAATAGTCATAAATGAATATATATTAAATATAAATATATAAATTAATAAACTCACAATACTATAACTTTAAGTAATATATCACATAAAATGTGAATAATTTCTTGTGAGGGGAATATTAAAATTTTGAAAATTACAGGAGAGCCTTATATATATTTATGTATTTGGTCATAAAATATAGTCTTCTTAAGTTAACATCTTATACAATTCAAGTCAATAAATTCCAAGTGACAGTAATTTTTTGAAATAGACAAGCAGATCCAAAGCTTGATTTATGAAGTAAAAAAATCCATAAACTACTGAAATAGATTTAACAATGACAAAGAAGTCACCATGTCAATATACAATTTACTAAATGATTGCAGAAATTAAGACTATAAATGTACCGAAATATGGCACAGTTGTTACTGTAAGGTGGCTATGTAGGTCAACAGAATTGTGAGCCAAGTTAGGGACTCCTGCATTTATTAACTCCTGCTTAGTTAACATTTCATTGGGGGAGGGGGTGACATAGCTGTCTAAACCAGTGGTGAATAGGCCGGCTTCCTAAACTATTAATATTTATAGAGGTATTTGTATGAAATAAAAGACTTTAAATTTTAAATATTTTAAAACAATCATTTATCAATTCTTAGACGATTTCATACAATGTAATTTGGATATAGTCTTCTGCTACCCACGGCTTGTCACATAACCATCCTCCCAACCCTTCCCTCTCCTCCTAATCAGCTTTGAGTTTTCCTCTTCTTTCCAGGACTCATTGAGGCCAGTTTGTGTAGCCCAATTGCCAGGCATATTGTAATGTGACCTAGGGGCCACATCATTAAAGAAAACTTATTCTCCCTCTTTTGGAAGCCATTAAATGGCAATAGACCCTCAGTTAGTGGTGGGCTTTCATTCTGACCATACTTCCTCTGTGCTGGGATTTTATCTGTTTTAAGCTCATACAAGTTTTTGAATGTTGTCATAATCACTGTGTGTTCACATGTACAACTGTCATGCCTACCTATAGCTCTATTCTTAAAATTACTCTGAATATTAAGAGAAGAGGTGTGATGTATATGTCCAGTTTAGGACAAAGAATTCCATTGACACATACTCTTTCTATGTTGACTAGTTAAAGGTCTCTGTGTTGACAGTCATCTACTGCAAGAAGCTTTTCTAAGAAGAGATGAGAAGTGCTCCAATCTGTCCTAATAGCAACAGATCATTAAAAGTAGTTTTAATACTCTGTCCACTTAGGAGAATAATAGTACTGGACCTTCCCCTAGGGCCTATGATATCTCTAGACACAATTTCCCCCCCTTAACCCCATATAAGGGTTTCACCTCATGAAGTGGCTCTTACAACCAATCAGAAAGTGGTTGGTTACTCTCATAACATTTGTGCCACAACTTAAACAATGGGAATATCTTGCCAGGCTAGTCATAACTGGATCTTGCAGGGTCACAGCTCAGTGTGTTTCACGATCAATTTTGTCTGGTAGTGTATATAACACCTTCCAATAAAATGAAAGCTGGCCAGTAGGGATGAAGCTTCCATTGAATACAAGCTTGACCTCCCTATGGTATGTTTCTCAATTACACAGTGTCCCTTGTAAAAGGATCTTACCATCAAATTCAGAAGGTGAGTCAAGAGAACTATTGTGGACTATAATGCTTGGGAGTCCATGGGACCCCAATGACTAAGAGTTTAAAGAGTTAACTCATTCCCAGTGCTGTTTTTATTTCTAACATAAGGTATCCACTTGGGGTATTAATTTTTTCAAAATTGACTTAAAGGAACAGGAAAATGTCAGTTAAATTTGTAGAGATTATTTTCCAAATATAAACTTGGCAAATAAGAGTTTATAATTTGAATGGAAAGTTGAGTGGACGAGTAAGTGAAATAAAACCTCTAGAGATAAGTTCTTGTCATATGTGTAAACTGTCATCAATCGCAACTTCTAGAAATTACAGAACTCTCTGTGTCAAAGGACGATGCTATTGATGAACTATAGTACATGCACTGAATTAAAAGCAGTGCAGTAACTAAATTAAATATAGTAGAAAATTTTGTGTGTTCTGTAATATTTGAAGCTGAGAGTGACTTTAGTGTTTAGTTCATACTGTCTTTATGGGATTCCTTATGAGCATAAACATCAGAAGTCCTTAACTTATTTCGAAAAATGTGAAATCCATCAGAAAGACATTATTTGTGTACAATAAAATCTTAGTACAAGAAACAATGATACATCTTCTTATGAATAAAGTAATAAGAATAAAATATATCTTCCTGAGGTCTCTGCAGAGCAAAATTGACTTTATATTCTTTAGACTGTATCAATTCAATGTATTAAATAAAATATCTTTTTTTATTTTTATTTATGATGTAAGCAACATTTTAAGATCTATTTAGCATTTCATATGAATGATTTTTAGTGACCCAAACCATCTGCACTTACTTTAAAAAACATAAAAACCATTGCATAAAAATAATTAAAATATTGCAATAGGCACAATGAGAAGTTTATTATAAATATGTATGTGTGTGCTACAGAAATATTTCTGTTACATTGTTATGCAATAGCTTATGATTACAATTATACCATGAAAATTTTAAATAACTTATTTAAGCTCCTAGACTTAGTGAATCAATATAGTGTCAGTTATTATCTTCTATTGAAATAAAACAGGTAAAGGAAATTAAGTCATTAGTTTAGCTACCAATTAATAAAAACATATATGAATAAATGTAATTATAGATGTCTTTTTATCAAAGAGCAAAAACCTATATACATGTTTATATCAAAACCAGAAAAAAATGAACTATAAAATAAATGTCAATACTACTTATATGGTCATATGACTATACTATTCTGAAAACCAACCTAATTACATCATTACTCTTGATTATTCTTTTGGGTGGGCCCTAGTTTGGATGACCTACCATATTAACACTCCCTGAGGGAATCTAGGTTAGACAGAGGAATATTTTCCAAGGATAATTAAATTAAAAGAGTGAAACAGGAGAGAATCATGTCAATGGAACCTCCTTCATGGTAATTACTAAGCAATTGCTAAAAATTATTTGAAATAACTTAAAATCAATTAGGACCATACACCCTTCTTATCTCTTGGAAATTGATTTTTTTCTGTACAAGACATGTGAGAACCCTTACTTATTATGAAAGAAAATATAGTTTTTAAAAATATCTGCTGAAGCTTTAGAATTTTTATAAGGAGGACTTCCAGGGCTAGTTTACAGAAAAGTGCTCTCCCTACCATTGTGGCTAACTCTGACTCCGTGCCTTCCTTCCAGTAAGACCCTGAAAACTTTAACTCAAATGGATCTTTTCCTTGCATGATTGGTCAGATCTGGCCCATGTCAAGCAAGACAATATTAAGGCCACACAAAATGGAATACATTTTCTTTCAATATTATGGGAATATATATAATCTAGAGGTTAGTCCAGGAATTTCTACTTAGAAAAATTCTAAGCATAAAAATTCTTCAGCATAAATTTAAAAAAATATATTTTCTTTCATAGTATGTAAGGATTCTCACACGTCTTTTATAGAGAAAAATCAGTTACAAAATACTTATATATTAGGGGTACTGTAGTTATTCATTTTATATTATTAGCATATTCACCATAAGAAGAATAAAAAGAAGCTGAGAGGGAATAAGTCAACTGTGTATCCCTACACAGCCTACAGGTGAAAACCCAGTTTTCTCTGAACAAGTTACTTTCTTATAAGTACAATACAGGTGAAATATAACTCCAAAAACATCCCTTAAATTAGTTTCAAAATCAACTTATATGCCACACCTCAAATCCTATGTTTATGAATAATGAAGTGCTGTGCCACCTTCACATGAAACTAGCAGCTATGTCATAGTTCTAACAATGATGTCCTGTTGGCACCTTTGATAGTTTTACTTAGGAATAAGTGCACAGCAAGCATGATGCAGAATCAGGATGGCCTGAGCCTCAAGGCTTCAGGTGTCTGGTCCGAGGACTGTTACTGATTCTCAACAGTTGACCCTAAAACTTTGTCATTAGTTTTTTATTTAGCAACATAACAGTAAAATATTAATTTTGATAAATATTTATTCTAACATATAAATACATAATACATATATATGAAGTATATAAATTTTAATCAAATATATATAGAGATATATTTTGTCAAAATATTTCTTGGTTCTTAGCATTCCCTTAAAAGTTTTGTGTAAGGAAAATAGCTCTCTTGCCTTCCTTACCTTAACCCAGTTCCAAGCACAGTTACAAATGTTTGTGAATATGTGATCTAGATCACCTAAGATTTTTTTTTTCAATTTATGTGGCTATCAGGAAAGAAACTATGGAAGGATCTTTAAGAGTACATTATACACACATGAGCAAAATGACACAGATCGATGATGATTACAATATTAAAAATATGCTATATTTGGGTAGAATAGTTTTTGTAATTAGCTAATAAACACTTAAGGGATTTATTTTGCTATTTCAAAAGTATTTACCACATCAAGCAATTCTGTTTAAAGAACAATCTTATAAAATCCAAAAGATATATAGCTCCACAAATACCACTATTTGTTTATTTATCTATTTTTATTTTATATAATTCTATTATATATAAATATTTCATATACATTATTCATTTATATAAAATATGTAAATATATTTTTATTTATTTGGTGTTTTTGTGGGGCTTTTGTAAAAGTCATTTGTGTTCCTTCTATAACTCACCCACTTCACCCTTCTATAAACAATCCAGTTTTGAGAATTAATTCAAAGTCAGAAACTCACAAGTATCTTTCATTCTATTTTTTTAATCTGTTTGGCCATAAAAATTGAATGAACTGGGTAAAGGAATGATTAATGCTGTTGTTAGCCTTTGACCTTACATATATAATTTTGGCTGCCCTCCCTTAGTTTCTGTTTTTAATCTTTTTACCAACAGTCCTGGTCTTTATTCATTAAGTCATTTTTTCCCCTTAGTGAACCAGTTCATGTATACTTAAATATGTCTTTAAGGAATAGTGATGTTGCTGTCACATTCAAATGGCTCTGAGAGAGTTATTGGTTTTCTGCCAGTGCTGTCTGTGTTCCAGCCGCAGATTAGCTTAGTTAAGGAAGAAGCTGTAAACAGCCTATCAACAAGTATTTATACAGATGTTAATGAAACTTAAATTCTCTTAGTGTATTTATGCCAAATTCCACTTTCGGTTGTCCTTTATTTGTGAGGTATGAGGTAATAATTTTTTTGGTAAACACATCCAAACCATTTATACTTTATAAAGAAATTTTTAGTATTTCCAGTATGAGTTACATAGAATCAACCATTTATCAAAATGACTTAAAATATTTCACAGCACAAGAAGAAGCATTTTGTGTAGCCACAACAATGTCCTCCAAAAGCTTTTGGTAAACAGATGAACTCATCTCTGCTCATGAAACCAAGACTAGTTCAAAATTATATTATGGAGAAAAGCCATTAGAGAAAAAGGAAACAGTCATGGGAAAGTTAGCACATGAATTAAAATGTAACTACTTAGTTTATTTCTCTGTGCCATAAATGATAATTGAATCTTAATTTCCCTCAGTATAGGATATTATGCAGAAAATTTAGAAATTGATTTATTTGAAGCATATGGATTTAATGAGCACCTTTTATTGCCCTTTATGAAGAAAAGAATAATATTTCCACGAATTTTCAAATTACTTCATTTCTTTGGTGAACCTCTTAAATAAAAGTGCTCTCCTCTAGGTTATATGCACTGTGAGTCTATGAAGAGGTCATCCTTTTGGCTCTGTGATTTGATTTGCCAATTTTAGTTGTATTTTATTTTATTTTATTTTATTTTATTTTAAATTCTGAGGCAATTCTGACATTCAGAGTTAAGGATCCTTTCCTAATCTAGTAACTAAATTAATCATTTTTAGACACATGCTATCTCTGTAATATTCTAGCTTGTCTACATGCTAAAAACCTTTGCATTTTTAGCTCAGCTGTTTTTAAGAACAAAAAGAGCAATTGTGGCAGATTCTCCTTCTTCACTGATATTTACTGAGTCTCATGCTAGGTGTTATGCACACCAGGCATCATACTATGCATTAGTATTATCAAGAGCTTATCCTATAAGAGGCAAACCACATAAAAACAGGAAGTTATAACATGACATGGGAAAAGTGTCCTGGAGTTCTCCTTGGGTCCTCTAAAATGAGCATTCATGTGCTCATCACATTTCTTGTTGTTGTGACATAGTATTGGACCGAAGCAGCAAAGGGAGAAGGACTTGCTCCATGGCTTCAATTCTGTATGGCAGAGTAAATGGGGCACATGATGTCCACAGAAACATGTTGGGGTGTACTTGTCAAATTCTTGTCAACTTGACACAGATATGATCATCTGGGAAGAAAAAAGAAAGAAAGAAAAATACAACAAAACAAAACAAAACAAAACAAAAACTTTAATTGAGAAAATGCTATTAGAAATACCTGCATCCCTTTTCTTTAAATGATTCAGGTGGACCCTACCCACTCTGAGTGGTGACACTTCTGAGCCAGTCAGTGGTCCTGGCTTATATAGGAAAGCAATCCAAGTCGGCCATTAAGCACCACCCATCCATGGTCTCTTGATCAGTTTCTACCTCCAGCTTCCTCCCTTGTGTGCGTTTCTGCCTTCATGTTCTTCCATGGAGAGTAATTAAGATGTGTAAGCCAAATAAGTACATTCCTCCCCAGATTGGTTTTGGTCAGTGTTCTATAACAGCAACAGAAGCCAAAATAGGACAAATTGGTACCACAGCGTGAGGTATTACTGAGATTGGGCTGATCATGAATTTTGGTGGATGGATTACAGAAGGATGTTAGAGTTTGCAGCTGGAAAAGCCATTTCGTGCTCAGAGTTTAATACGCTCTTGTGAGAACTTGAAAGATAATACTCACAGATGTCTCAAAGGTCGGGGGTTGTCTTATGACATCTCAGACAGAAGCGAAGACTATCAGAGGTTGCTCTGGTTTCTGGTCACTTGGGGCTGAAGAAACAGCAGTGATTAAGAGATGGGAACCACCAAATACAAGTGGAAGTGGTTTACTGAGCCAACTATCATAGTTAAGAAGGACGGAGATATCAGCCTTCCTTAAAAAAAAACAACCTTTTGGGAACTATTTCCTCAAGGTCAAGATAGAGAAGCTGTGGTCACTGGGTGGGGAAGTAAGGGAGTCAGCCAAGCTTGGTAATATCGAAGACTCTCCCACATGTTACTGATTTTGACAGCTTGCAAGTTTAGCACTGTCTATCAGGATTGAATTCCTTGTAGAGAGGTCATTGGTAAAAGTATATCCTTATTTGCAATAGAGAACCCCAGAAAGTTGGAGATGCCAGGAGAGTGGGAGTTCACCTATGAAAAGTACAGGTGAAAAGGAAGTTTGAGCCTAAAAGACATTGATTATGCTGTTAGTAGAACAGAAGTAGAGCTTCCCAAGACTTTTAGAACCCAGAACATCATGACTGAGTTCCAGACATTGGACAGTGAGCTTTTAGCACTGTTTAAATTTTGATTTGCTTTGATCTAGTTATAACTGTGCCTGGTACTTCCCTCTGGGAAAAAGAATTATGGGACTTACTTTTACTTATAGGATCCCATAGTTGAAAGATATATTGTTTAAAGATGTGGGCTACTTTTTTTAAAAGTGCTTTTTTATTAGATATTTTCTTTATTTACATTTCAAATTGTATCCCCTTTCCTCAATTTCCCTCCGACAACCTCAAATCCCATTCTCCCCATCCCCCTGCTCACCAACCCCACTCCCGCTCCCCTGTCCTGGCATTCCCCTACACTGGGGAATTGATGTCACACAAGGCCATTCTCTGCTACATGTGAGGTTGGAGCCATGGGTCCCTCATGTGTACTCTTTGGTTGATGGTTTAATGCCTGGGAGATCTGGGGGTACTAGTTGGTTCATATTTTTGTTCCTCCTACGGAACTGCAAACCCCTTCAGCTCCTCCAGTCTTTTCTCTAACTACACTATTGGTGACCCTGTGCTCAGTCCAATGGATGGCTGTGAGCATTCACTTCTGTATTTGTCAGGCACTGGCAGAGCCTCTCAGGAAACAGCTTTATCAGGCTCCTGTCAGCAAACACTTGTTGGTATCCACAATAATGTTTGGGTTTAGTAACTGTATATGGGATGGGTCCCCAGATGGGAGAGTCATTGGATGGCCTTTCCTTCAGTTTCTGCTCCAAGCATTGTCTCTGTATCTCCTCCCATGGGTATTTTGATCCCCCTTCTAAGAAGGATCAAAGTATCCACACTGTGGTATTCCTTCTCCTTGAGCTTCATGTGGTCTATGAATTGTATCTTGGATATTCCAAATATCCACTTATAAGTGAGTGCATATTATGTGTGTCCTTTTGTGATTGAGTTATCACATTTTCTGTATCCATTACTCGGTTGAAGGACATCTGGGTTCTTTCCAGCTCCTGGCTATTACAAATAAGGCTCCCATTAACATAGTGGAGTATGTGTCCTTGTTAAATATTGGAGCATCTTCTGGATATATGCTCAGGAGTGGAATAGCTGGGTCCTCAGTGGTATAGCTGGGTCCTTAGGTAGTACTATGTCCAATTTTCTGATTGGACTGATTTCCAGTGTGGTTGTACCAGATTGCAGTCCCACCAACAATGGAGGAGTGTTCCTCTTTCTCCATATCCTCGCCAGCATCTGTTTTAAACTGAGTTTTTAATCTTAGCCATCTTAAGTGATATGAGGTGGAATCTCAGGGTTGTTTTGAATTGCATTTCTCTGATGACTAAGGATGTCGAACATTTCTTTTGAATCTTCTCAGCCATTCGATATTCCTCAGTTGAGAATTCTTTGTTTAGCTCTGTACCCCATTTTTAATAGGGTTATTTGGTTCTCTGGAGTCTAACTTCTTGAGTTCTTTGTATATATTGGATATTATTCCTTTATCATATGTAGCATTGGTAAAGATTTTTTTCCCAATCTGTTGGTTGTCGTTTTGACCTATTGACAGTGTCCTTTGCCTTGCAGGAGCTTTGCAATTTTATGAGATCCCATTTGTCAATTCTTGATCTTAGAGCATAAGCTATTGGTGTTCTGTTCCACAAATTTTCCCCTGTGTTCATGTGCTCAAGGCTCTTCCCCACATTCTTTTCTATTAGCTTCAATGTATCTGATTTTATGTGGAGGTTCTTGATCCATTTGGACCTGAGCTTTGTGCAAGGAGATAAGAATGAATAGATTTTCATTCTTCTACATGCTAACTGCCAGTTAAACCAGCACCATTTTTGAAAATGCTGCCTTTTTTCCACTGGATAGTTTTAGCTCCTTTATCAATGATCAAGTGACCATAGGTATGTGGGTTCATTTCTGGGTCTTCAATTGTATTCCATTGATCTACCTGTTTGTCATTATACCAGTACCATGCAGTTTTGTTTGCTTGTTTGTTTGGTTTTGGTTTTGGTTTTTTGTTTTGTTTTGTTTTGATTTTTATCACAACTGCTCTGCAGTACAGCTTGACACAGGGATGGTCATTCCCTCAGTTCTTTTATTGTTGAAAATAGTTTTTGCTATGCTGTGTATCTTGTTACTCCAGATGAATTTGGAAATTGCTTTCTAACTCTATGAAGAATTAACTTGGAATTTTTTTAATTAGGTATATTCTTCATTTACATTTTCAATGCTATCCCAAAAGTCCCCTATACTCTCCCTCCTCCACTCCCCTACTCACCCACTCCCACTTCTTGGCCCTGGCGTTCCTGTGTATTGAGGAATATAAAGTTGGAACAACAATATTAACTTGGAATTTTGATGGGGATTGCACTGAATTTGTAGATTGCTTTCAGCAAGATGGTCATTTTACGATATTAATCCTACCAATCTATAAGCATGGGAAATCTTTCCATCTTCTGAGATCTTCTTAGATTTTTCTTCAGAGACTTGAAGTTCTTGTCATACAGATCTTTCACTTCCTTAGTTAGAGTCACACCAAGATATTTTATATTATTTGTGTCTATTGTGAAAAGTGGTTTTTTCCCTATTTTTTTTCTCAGCTTGTTTATCCTCTGAGTAGAGGAAGGTGACTGATTTGTTCGAGTTAATTTTATAACTAATCACTTTGATGAAGTTGGTTATCAGGTTTAGGAGATCTCTGGTGGAATTTTTTGAGTCACTTAAGTATACTATCATATCATCTGCCAATAGTGATATTTTGACTTCTTCCTTTCCAATTTGTATCCTTTTGACCTCCTTTTGCTGTTTAATTGCTCTGGCTAGGACATTGAGTACTGTATTGAACAGGTAGGGAAAGAGTGGACAGCCTTGTCTAGTCCCTGATTTTAGTGGAATTGCTTCAACTTTCTCTCCATTGAGTTTGATGTTGGCTACTAGTTTGCTGTATACTGCTTTTACTATGTTTAGGACTGGGCTTTGAATTTCTGATCATTCCAAAACTTTTATCGTGAAGGGGTGTTGGATTTTTTCAAATGTTTTTTCAGCATCTAAAGAAATGGTCATGTGGGTTTTTTTTCTTTGAGTTTGTTTATAGAGTGTATTACATTGATGGATTTCCATATATTGAACCACCCCTGTATCCCTTGGATGGAGCCTACTTGATAAGGATGGATGATCATTTTGATATGTCCTTGGATTCAGTTTGCAAGAATTTATTGAGTATTTTTGCATCGATATTCATAAGGAAAATTGGTCTGAAGTTTGCTTTCTTTGTTGGGTCTTTGTGTGGTTTAGGTGTCAGAGTAATTGTGGCTTCATAGAACGAATTAGATAGTGTTCCTTCTGTTTCTATTTTGTGGAATAATTTGAAGAGTATTGGTATTAGGTCTTCTTTGGAGGTCCAATAGAACTCTGCACTAAACCCATCTGGTCCTGGGCTTTTTTGGTTAGGAGACTATTAGTGACTGCTTTTATTTCTTTAGGGGATATGGGACTGTTTAGGTCATTAATCTGATCCTGATTTAACTTTGGTACCTGGTATCTGTCTAGGAAGTTGTTCATTTCATTGAGATTTTCCAGTTTTGTTGAATATAAGCTTTTGTAGTAAGATCTGATGATTTTTTTGGATTTCCTCAGTTTCTGTTGTATGTCTCCCTTTTAATTTCTGATTTCATTGATTTGGATAGTGTCTCTCTGCTCTCTGGTTAGCTGGGCTAAGGATTTATCTATCTTGTTGATTTTCTCAAAGAACCAGCTCCTCTTTTGGTTGATTCTTTGTATAGTTCTTTTTCTTTTTACTTGTTTGATTATAGCCCTGAGTTTGATTATTTCCTGCCTTCTATTCCTCTTATGTCTAATTGCTTTTTTTGTTGTAGAGCTTTCAGTTGTACTGTCAAGCTGCTAGTGTATGCTCTCTCTAGTTTCTTTTTGGAGGCACTCAGAGCTATGAGGTTTCCTCTTAGGAATACTTGAATTGTGTCACATAAGTTTGGGTATGGTGTGGATTCATTTTCTTTAAACTCTAAAAAGTCTTTAATTTCTTTCTTTCTTTCATTCTTGACCAAGTTATCATTAAGTAGAGTGTTGTTCAGCTTCCACATGTATGTGGGCTTATGATATTATTGAAGACCAGCCTTAGGCCGTGGTGATCTAATAGGATGCATGGGATTATTTCAATCTTCTTGTATCTGTTGAGGCCTGTTTTGTAACCAATTTTTGGAGAAGGTACCATGATGTGCTGAGAAGAAGGTATAGGCTTTTGTTTTAGGATAAAATGTTCTATCAATATTTTTAAAAATCCATTTGATTCAAAACTTCTGTAGTTTCACTGTGTTTTTCTTTAGTTTCTGTTCCCATGATCTTTCCATTGCTGAGAATGGGTGTTGAAGTCTCCCACTATTATTGTGTGAGTTTCAATGTGTGCTTTGAGCTTTAGCAAAGTTTCTTTTATGAATGTGGGTGCCCTTGCATTTAATGCATAGTTGTTCAGAATTGAGAGTTCATCTTGGTATATTTTACCTTTTATGAGTATGAAGTGTCCCTCCTTATCTTTTGTGTTAACTTTAGATTAAAAGTCAATTTTATTCAATATTAGAATGGCTTCTCCAGCTTGTTTCTTCGGACCATTTGCTTGGAAAATTGTTTTCTATTTTTCTTTTCTTTTTTCTTTTCTTTTCTTTTTTAAAAAAAATATTTATTTATTTATTTATTATATGTAACTACACTGTAGCTGTCTTCAGACACTTTGTCTTCTCTCTCTGACTTCGCTTTCTCTGGCCCAAAGATTTATTATACATGAGTACACCATAGCTCTCTCCAGAAGAGATCATCAGATCTCATTACAGATGGTTGTGGGCCACCATGTTGTTGCTGGGATTTGAACTCAGGACCTTTGGAAGAGCAGTCAGTGCTCTTACCCGCTGAGCCATCTCTCCAGCCTGGAAAATTGTTTTCAAGCTTTTTACTTTGAGGTAATGTCTGTCTTTGTCACTGAGGTGGGTTTCATGTATGCAGCAAAATGTTGAGTCCTGTTTACATAGTCAGTCTATTAGTGCATGTCTTTTTATTGGAGTATTGAGTCCATTGATATTAAGAGTTATTAAGGAAAAGTGATTGTTGCTTCCTATTATTTTTATTGTTAGAGATGGAATTGTATTTATGTGGCTATCCTATTTTTTGGTTTGTCAAAAGAAGATTATATTCTTGCTATTTCTAAGGTGTAGTTTCCCTCCTTGTGTTGGAGTTTTACATTTATTATGCTTTGAAGGGCTGAATTTGTGGAAAGATATTGTGTAAATTTGGTTTGTCGTGGGATACCTTGGATTCTCTATCTATGGCAATTGCAAGTTTTGATGGGTGTAGTATCCTGGGCTGGCATTTGTGTTCTCTTAAGCTCTGTATGACATCTACCCAGGATCTTATGGGTTTTATAGTCTCTGGAAAGAAGTCTGGTGTAATTCTGATAGGTCTGCCTTTATATGTTACTTGACCTCTTTCCCTTACTGCTTTTAATTTTCTTTGTTTTGTGTTTTGATTATTATGTGACAGGAGAAATTTCTTTTCTTGTCCAATCCATTTGGAGTTCTGTAGGCTTCTTGTATGTTCATGGGCATTACTTTCTTCAAGTTAGGGGAGATTTCTTCTATAATTTTGTTGGAGATATTAGTGGCCCTTTAAATTGGGAATCTTTACTCTCTTCTATACCTATTATTCTTAGATTTGGTCTTCTCATTGTGTCCTGGATTTCCTGGATGTTTTGACTTAGGAGGTTTTTGCATTTTGCATTTTTTGACTGTTGTGTCAATGTTTTCTATGGTATCTTCTGCACCTGATATTCTTCTCTCTTCTATCTATTGTATTCTGTTGGTGATGCTTGTGTCTATAACTCCTGACCTCTTTCCTAAGTTTTTGATCTCCAGAGTTGTCTCCCTTTTCGATTTCTTTATTGTTTCTATTTCTGTTTTTAGATCCCAGATGGTTTTGTTCAATTCCTTCAACTGTTTAGTTGTGTTTTCCTGTAATTCTTTAAAGGATTTTTTTCGTTTCCTCTTTAAGGTTTTCTACCTGTTTTTCTGTGCTCTCTTGTATTTTTTTAAAGGGAGTTATTTATGACCTGCTTAAAGTCCTCTATCAGCATCATGAGATGTAATTTTAAATCCAAATCTTGCTTTTCTGGTGTGTTGGGATATCCAGGACTTGCTGTTGTGGGTGAACTGGGTTATGATGATGCCATGTAGCCGTGGTTTCTGTTGGTAATAGACTTGCGCTTGCCTTTTGCCATCTGGTTATCTCTGGTGTTAGTTGGTCTTGCTGTCTCTGGCTTGAGCTTGTCCCTCCTGTGGGCCTGTAAACCTGTGTCAGCAGTCCTGTGAGACCAGCTACTCCTGGCAGGAACAGTGGAGAGAGGGCTTCGGAACAGCTCCAGCTCCTGGATGCAGATGGATGTAGGAAAAACTCTTCCAAGATACTGTTTCTGCAGCCTAAGTGGTCCTGGCTGGTCCAGCCTTAGACAGTCAGCAAAGAGAAAAATCTAAAAATGTGTTCTTAGTTTATTTGAATTTTTAAGAGCTATGGAACTTTTAAACATATATTATGTTTTATGGAATTAAAATGCTATATTGATTAAAAAGAACACTATGTTATAGTTTAATACTGGCAGGTTTAGGTGTAAAGCTGAAAAACATATAAATTGTGCTATTGTTTGGTCAACTTCATACAAGTTAGTCATGTGTAAAAAGGTAAGGAACCTCATCTGAAGCAATACTTCCATCATATTTGCAAGTCTGTAGGACATTTTTATGATGAATGCTTGATGAGCAAATGTTGTGGCCATAGTTTGCAGAACCACACTTAAGCATGTGATTCTAGGTTGCATAAGAAAATACTATGAATGAGAAATGAGAAGGAAGCCAAAAATTGCATTGCTCAGTAGTCTCTGATTCAATTTCTCTCTCCAGAGTTCTTTTTTGGTTGAAGTTACCCCCTCAGCTTTCCCCAGTAGTGGACAATGATAAGGATTTATAACTCAAACCATTTCCTTCCCACATTGTTTTGGTTAAATATATAAGTGGTAGCATCCAAAGTAGGACAAGAGGTCTTCTTGTGTCTTGAAGGTCAGGATGCAGAAAGCTGGACTTTAACATAACCCTGGGCTGTATCTTCAAAGGCCTGCCCATAATGTCTTAAATTCTAAGGCCTTCATAGTCTCCCAAAACTGCACAGTCAACTAATGACCAAATGTTCAAACCATACCAATACCTAACCTAATTTAAATACAAAGTACATAGTTGGAATTTCAGATAGTTTCCTCTGAAGTATAGTTTTTAGGAACATACTTTAAGACTTGAAGTAGAAATGCCATTAATGAAGAGAAAACATGCAAGCACAAGAAAGTGAGTAACTATAGTGTGTCTGGTGGATAATGGTAAGAATTTAAAAGATGCCTCACAAGATTTAACACAAGACTTGTCTGTACTATTTAAAAAGCACCTTGAATTTTATCCAAAGGCAGGTGAGAAACAAGATTTTTAATTCTAGATTTGAAGATGGATAGTAGATTGTTTGTAAGAGATGTGTTAGCTTTTCATCACTGTGACAAACAAGCTAAAAGAAAGAAAGATTCATTTAGGCTCACAATATCAGAGCTTGCAGTTTATGGAGTTTATTGTTTTGTGCCAAAGAGAAGGCAAAGCATCTTAGTGGGGAGGAGATGCAAAAGCAAAGCTGCTCACCTGCATGTGAGAAAGATGGAGAGAGATAGGGAGAGAGAGAGAGAGAGAGAGAGAGAGAGAGAGAGAGAGAGAGAGAGAGAGAGAGAGAGAGGAGAGAGAGAGGCAGAGACACAGAGAGAGACAGAGACAAAGAGAATATACCCTCCAAAGGCTTCCCAGATCACCCCCACCTCTCACAGTGTATGCTACCTCCATTGCCCCTTTAACCATTGTGCTTCCTGTGGATTTATGCATTAGTAAAAATTGACTCTAGTACTCCCTCACTCCAATCTCAAGGATGTTGCAGTGAAGAATACTTGAGCCTTTGAGGGCATTACAGATTAAAACCATAAAGAAGCCTTTTATCTAACAAGGAGATTAAAACAGTGATTCAAGAATGTGAGTGAAGTTACATTACCTGGGCAGTATAACTAAGATCTTGAGGGCCAATACTAGCATTATACTACATAGCCAAAGACAAAAGATCAACAGTAAGGTATGATCTAAGTGGAAGAATATGATCTGAGATCAAATATACTGGCAAAAATTAAACCCTCAAATATAACTTTCTTGTATGGTTACAAAAGAGAAAAACAGGCAAGTGTAATGAAACAAAATCAAGAGGAAACAAAGTTTTTGAGGTATAATAACAGTGATGTCTTGAAGTCATTGCCACTTTTCTATTTCAATGAAGAGACACTGTCTTAGTTAGGGTTTCCATTGCTGTAAAGAGACACCATGACCAAGTCAAGTCTTATAAAAGCCAACATTTAATTGGGTCTTGCTTATTAGTTCTGAGATTCAATCTATTATCATCAAGATGGGAGCTTGGCCGTATCCAGGTAGGCTTGGCACAGGGGAGGAGCGGACAGGTCTAAATATCGATCTGAAGGCAAACAGGCGAACACTGGCTCCCATATGGCTAGGAGGAGGGTTTCCAAGCCCATCCCCATAGTGACATACTTTCTCCAGGAAGGCCATACTTACTCCAACAAGGTAGCAGCATAACAAAGACAACGTGGTATTTATTGGGGCTCATGGTTGCAGAGGGTTAGAGTTCATGATCTTCATGGTAAGAAACATATCATGAGTAAGCCTGGCACTTGAACAGTAGCTGAGAGGTACAAACTGATCCACAAGCACCCAGTAGAGAGGGGGTGGAGGAAGACAGAGGAGGTGGAAGAGAAGGCTGAGAAGGGCAGGGGCTACACAAGGCCTCTACTAGGCTAGATCTACAACATTTCATCAGGGAAAGGGTAGAGAGTCTCCATCCCTAACTAAGGGTCTAGTCACAGTTGATTTGTTGGCAAAGAAATGTAATTATCTTTAGTGACGTTGGAACAGAGAAGTAGACTCTGCTCCAGCAAATAACCTATCTGTGTTATTGCTAACAGCCCTACACAAATTCAGTGAGTCACCTGCACTGAAAAACCTGAAAGTGGAGTAGGGGAGCACTTGGTGGAGGGAAGGGCTTTATCATGGAAGGTAATGGGGATGAAAGAAAGCATACTTAATCCTTTTCAAAATGGTCAAACAATGGATAATAGGGACAATGTTAAAGGTATGTCATGAAGGTAAACTCACTATAGTTTATGTGTTATTAGTGACAAGGAGGGAGTAGCCAAGGATCATTGCAGATTTCTGGTTTAGGTAACTTGGAAGTTCAATAGCAAAATTAGACCTGATGATGATGATGGTGATGATGATGGTGATGATGATGATGATACAAGTAATGCCTCTGAAGTTCAGCTGAAAAGATGAAATGTTTTTAGGAGTAAGATGGAAATTATCTCCTCTAAGCTGTCCAATATGAGATAGAAAACTAGGTCTATCCTCTCATCATCAGAAGGCAGCATACTATGAGGCATATAGTAAGGGACTCATTTATCTATGTAGACCCCAATAAACCAACCTCTAAAAAATAATCTATGAAGTAGCCTAAAGGGTAGCAATCAAAATATATGAAAGAGGAGAACTGGTCTGTGTAATTTAATTCAACAGAGAAGGCAATGATGATATAAGTGGAATATGTTTATAAGATAAAATTTAAAGACTTATATCTGTTTGGAGTTGGTTGAATTATTTCTCACTCTGTGTAGCACAGGCTAGCTGTAAATTTACACCAACCCTATTACCATAATCACTAGAATAATGGGAGTATAAAGATGAACCACCATATCCATCTTAGGTATAGGATATAACATTTACAAATTATTTTTTGCTTTGCTAGACTAGGAGCTGAAGTCCAGACCCTATGCCTTCTAGGGAAACTCTCTACCACTTAACTAAATGTCCAGTCCTCAAACCATAGTAAGTCCAATTTCAATTTAGCAAAATAATATTGTAGTAAATTACAAAAGAACAGAAAGTGAAAAAATAAAGACCAAGAATAAATGAAAGGCTTTTTTGGTAGAAGACAGATCACTGAAAATATGTAGAATTTCCTCCCAGAGTCCAGTACTTCCTGCAGTTTATTAAATTCAGAGATGCAAGCCACAAATCACAGGAAGAAAACAACATGTAGTTTTGAGGACATTTAGAGCATACACAAGTTTGCATGCCTAGAAAGATAGTCTTTTTGAAAAAAAAAGAGTAGAAATTGAAATCCACAATGAACCAGAAATATACTATCACTACTAATGACCAAGAAAAAGATTTATGCTTAGACAGCAATATAAATGAAGATGCCTATACCCTCAGGCAGTTTCTAATCTGAAAGAATGAAAAAACCATTTTCTGTGATATATAATATAAAATTAGTAAGTAACCACATGGGCTAATGTTGTTTACTTAGCAGTAAAGAAAGATAGCATGGCCATAATTAGACAATACTGTTGAATTATCAATAGCTTTGTAAGTATTTAACATGGCAACATGAAGCTAAGTTTCAGTGAACTGTATTTGTGAAGAATGTAGACCAACATATATATATATTTTTTTTTTTTGATGTGAGAACACGAGGTAGTTTAATGATGGAGCTCCGGGGCCCACACATATCTCCCCGCAGGAGACAGAGGTGTCGACCACATGGTGGAGCCATAATGGTGGAGCCATAATGGCGGAGCTCCGGGTCGAAACGTATCTCATGACCAACATATTTTTAAGCAAGATACACTTATTATAACTTGTTTTCTACATATTGAGGATTAAGGTTCAAGCCTTGGCTCGGCTAATCACAAGACTCACTTAAGTCTTGCTACTTACTTAATGTCTGAACTGTACCTGGCATGGTCAAGCAAGAAATGTACATCACAGTCCAGTATCTGCAGAGGGAATTCTTTATAGAGTAACTGTGACAACGCATCTTCCTTTTGTGGCAGTCTGATTTATATTTTTCTGTGTACCCACGTGGCTATTTATCAAATATTTCTCCTCATGAGTTTATTGGCCAGCCCAGGCAAATGAAGGAGTCTTCATTCAGTTGTAAAAACCAAGACAAGCTTGCCTTGAAATATTAGACATGAGCTATGGACATTTTAGAATCAGATGGACACACCAGAAGAAAGAAGTTAGACATTAGAGAAAAATAGCACTTTTCTTTTAGACTTTCCTAAATATTGGCTCTAAAAATCTCGATTTGAAAACCAGCATGCTTTCACTGACCTATACAGGAACAACAGACATAAGATGTTCATTCACATCATATTCAGCATTATGCATACCATGCTGTGTGTGCATACTGTATTATCTGCATTTGCTATGATCTTTCAGATATGTTCCATTTTCCAAAGAACTTACAAATATCCTGATTTCTAGGTCAAACAGTAAGTAAAAGAATGTCTCGAATTAATGACTTGACATCTGACTTTCTTTTCCTTATTTGTTCTTTTATTATTTTTTTTTAAATCAACAGTCCCTTGTCTCACTTTGTCTGACAATGATCAGGAGCCTATAGGAGCCTTGACTTGCAGTGTTGTGTCAGCTCTTCTAAATGCTGTAATTACATTGTACCTGGAGAAGTTAGCATTTTTATCCACCAGATGTTGCAGTTTTATATTCTTGGGAGTTTAGTTACTGTGAATTGATATTAGAAACATGTAGTCTATTGAGCTCACAAAGCTAGCAAGCCCTTAGCAGTTAATGAAGGCTCAAAGAAAGAAGCAGAGTAAGAGAGCAAGCCCCTGGTGCAAAGCAGTGCTCACAACAGCTGCCTGTTGGTGTAATTCTAAATTGTGTAGCACTGACAGAGATGGCATAGCTGCCATGTTTTCACACACACACACACACACACACAAACACACACACACACACACACACACTGAGAGAGAGAAAGAGAGACAGAGATGCTTGTAATAAAGCATAAAGGCTTGTTTTTGCATGTTTGTTTCTTTTTTATACTTACTTTGGGTATGTGTTCAGTATGATTGACCTGTATGTGGCATATGTAGATCAGAGGACAGCCTTTGAGAATCAATTTCTCCTTCTACCATATATGCAAAATATTACTATAAAAGCTTTATTTTGGAGAATTTATATGCACTCTTCATGATTGAAAAGAAAATTAACTTACAAAAATTCAGTTTTGTATAATCAAAATTCTGTTTTAAATACCTTTGTTATAAGTTCCATTGTATATGAATATGTTTCTAATGACAATTTGATCATAAATTAAGCCCAAAAATAAGCCTGTTAGTAAGAATAAAAGTCTACTGTCTCCCCAAAACAACCCCAAGTTGTCTAATTGATACTTAACCTAAACAGTGGGAGCTGCATTAATTTTTTTTATTCTTCAATATAGATGTGATTGAAACTCAAATAGGAAAGATATTTAATTTTTAATTATGGGCATTATTTCCTCACCATGCCTTAATCAGTATACTGCCTCTTTTATTATGCTGAAATTTGTGGGATTATGTGAGCAACCTGCCCTAACTTTAATTCATTGAATAACAATGGCACACATCTCTTCCCAAGATGAGGAGGAAGAGGCAGTCTCCAAGGCAACTGCTGCAAAGGAAAAGTTAGAACGGAGTAAGGAGTACACCTACCAGTGGCTTCATTCACAAGTTGGCTTTCTTGAAGCAACTAGTTCCAGAAACCTGAAATGGTGAGGTCATTTCCTTTAAATTAGATTTCTGTACTGTAAACATATCTTGAAAAGTGAAACCTGGGTTAATTGTGCTAAAACAAACACAACTTCATAGCCAAAAGCCAATACATCACATCGCCAGAGGCTTTCCTACAGAGGAGATTTAATTGTTCTTTATAGTTTTCACCATAAAATATTTAGGAAAAACTCTATTCTGTAATGCTTAAAACAAACACATGAACCATGCAGTCTCTTCTACTTCATAAAGAAAAAGTGTGGTGTTCAGTAACTGTTGCTGTGTCAACATATAGATTTGTTTTTTAAAAAGATGATTATTTTTAACATTGACAGCTGAAATCATAAGTGAAATTCTAAGTGACAATATACTAGAAAATAAAATCTCTAGTAGAAGACACAAACAATTGCTTAGAATCTCTATTTTCTATTTATCATATATAAAATATTTCTTTATATTATAAAATTCACTTTTAAAAATGGAACAACTCTCCTCTCTGTCTCTCTCTGTCTCTGTCTCTCTCTCTCTATCTCTCTCTCTCTCTCTCTCTGTGTTGTGTACACATTTTGGGGTGGGTGCATATATATTTGAGTCAACCTTTAGTGTCCTTCTTTGGAAACTGTCAGTCTTTATTATTATTATTATTATTATTATTATTATTATTATTATTATTATTATTACTATCAGTTCTTGAACCATTTTGCACCACGTGTTTGAACCATATCATAGTCAATTCCTTCCCCAGCTCTTACCAGATCCAAAACCCCTTCTCCACCCTCACAATTTGACAATTTGTGTCCTTTTCTTTAACACCACAATATTTTTCTGTTTTTCTTTTTTCTTCTCTTTCTTTCTTTCTTTCTTTCTTTCTTTCTTTCTTTCTTTCTTTTTTTTTTTTTTTTTGGTTTTATTTTGTTTTGTTTGTTTTTCAAGACAGGGTTTCTCTGTGTAGCATACGCCACCATATTTTTTTTAAGACATGGTCTTTTGCGGGTATGGTGGCGCTCGCCTTTGATCCCAGCACTCGGGAGGCAGAGGCAGGTAAATTTCTGAGTTCAAGGCCAGCCTGGACTACAAAGTGAGTTCCAGGACAGCCAGGGCTACACAGAGAAACCCTGTAAGACATGGTCTTTTGTTAGACTGGGAATAACTGGCTTAGGCAAAGTTGTCTGTTCAACAAAGCTTAGGGATCTGTCTATACTCCCACCTCTCATCACCACAGCTCTGCAATTCTATACATTGACCACCATGCCTGAAGTTCTCATGCTTGCATGGCAAGCTCTTTAGTTACTTGTCTATCTCTATAACTTCCAAAGACTAAATTTATTGAAAATAAAAATATCAGTATTCCGATCAAATTAAACTTGACTATGAATATTAATGGTGTGCACTAAACATAGTAGAGCATTAAAGGTAGAAAACTTTGCAGTCTCAAGTGAAATTATATGATTGTTAAAATTAAGAGTGATGAGACAGGTTTGACATCACAGTACTTGGAGGTACAGACGATTGGAACAGGAGTTCAACCTTGTCTTTGACTACATGGTGACTTTGAGTCCAGCCTGGGCTGTATCACTCCTCTTTCAAAGAGCCAAAGAAAAAGGAGGAATAGGAAATAAATCTAATTTAAATATACTTAGTTTTTCTAAAATTTGATAACTCTTACTGTTAATACTTTCAGATGTCTGTTCATTGATGTCTATATTTTAAAAGGATAGTTTTGAAGTATTTAGAAATTATATTTGTAAAAATTAATATATAATAGAGAAAATACATGTGTGTGTGTGTAATGTGTGTGTGTGTGTGCATTTATTACATGTAACATAGACTGAAGCTGTTTTCTCTATTTTATATAAAGACATTTGAGCATTTTTAAACATTCCTATTCAATATTTATGCTGTAAATTGTTTTTCTTTTTCCGGTGCCACCATGTAGCAATCACTTCTTGCCTGAGTTAGATCCAGATGTACTTAATGGTGGAAGAGTTCAACTTGTGGTAAGAAATATGTTTAAGGTTAGAGAAAAATGGAAAATGTTATAGACACAAGTGCTCAATAAGAAAACACTGTAGAGTATGCTCATAATATGTTTAAACTATGAAAAGTTGACAACTGTATCTATTCTAGAGCAACCTCAAATGCCACGTGTTAAGAGAATAATATATGTTCTTGATTTCTAATATAATGTTAAAATATGACAGTGTTTAAAATAATAATTTTATTTGACATATGTAAAAATATTAACTTATTACCATTTTTTAAACAAAGATACTCTAGATGGGAAATTGCTTAATGAGATTATAGTCTTGAAAGTCATAAGAGTTGAATTTGTAGATTACACAAGAAAAAAACAGCAAGAAAAGTTCCCATTTTGGAGAATCAAGCCCTATTCAAACGAACATATGATTTTCATCAGCTTACCTCTTCTAAGTTTTATGGAGTATTGTGAAACTTTGATATTATAGAAGCTTTAAAGACAGATTCTAAACATGACAAGAGTGTAGTCTTGAAAATGGAATGCATTTGCATGGTAAATTCACTTGTCTGTAAGCTACTGGAAGAAATAGAGAAAAGGAGCCACCATGGGACCTTGAATAGTGGGTCTCATCAAATGGGAGATTTTCAGTAGCATCTCAGAAACTTTTAAGAAGAGGTGAGTATGTGGTATTCCATAGTTGATGAAAGTGGATGACGCCTCCCATTTATAAAAACTAACAAATAGTCCTTGCTAAGATTATACGCTGATCAAATAGATTGCCATTTTGTTTCCCATAAACTATTTCATGTCCAAATATCCTTTTCTTTATGACAAAAATAATATGGTTTTCAGAGCATACACATACTATTTCTTGAACAATTTTCAAAGACTTTCTTGCTCTTTCCTGATTTCCTGAATATGACACACACACACACACCACTCACATACATACATACATATATACACACACATATATGTATAAATGATATTTTGCACATATTTTGTTAGTGGCCATTTTTGAGAAACAAAGGAGGGAAAAAGCATTAAAAGGCAGAAAATAATTATTAATGTAGATCTTTATTTAATTTCTATGTGTTTTGTTGCCTATAATTTAGATGGATGGAGAGATAGATATTTAAAGCATGAAAATTATCTTTCCCACATGCATCAAGCATAGTTCCCCACTCACTCTGCATTATTAATAAGAAAGTGAATAAGTGCAATGATAGTGGTCTACTATGAAGGAGAACATAATTTAGCCCCACATCAGTAAGGATTTTAAGACCTAGAAACAGTCAAGTTGATAGGATATTTGTAGTATGTGTAATGATTTTGCTATATCTGCAAATTATTGAAACACTTAAGATGAGTATACTAAGTTTAGATCTTACAGGCACAATGTACAGTGAAAAAGCATCTTAGAGGAAATTATTAGAATTCATCTTAGTTATAAAAAGTCACTGCTTAACAGTGACACTGACTGAGAAGAATTTTATTATCTTGGTTGGTTTTGCTGTGTGATTTAATATACTGCACTTACTCACACATGAATGGCATTAGTCCAACTCTTGATGTGACTTTTTTTTATAAGTTACATATAAATTATGCAAGATATGTAAGAAAATAGTTTTGGTATAGCGTGCAAACTGCTCTACAGCCAGCCTACATTTTTTATAAATTGAATTATACTCCAGTTCTAATAAATATCCAGTAGCTAATAAATATCCAGTCTTTTATTATCTCTGTCAATTATTATGTAAGGTACAAAACTATATTGTTATGCTTATGCGTGATTGCCTGTGTGGAGAATCGTTCTACATCAGTATTACAATGGTTATAATGTTGATAGGCATAAGAATTTTCACCACTATTATAACTTTGGGGACTAGTATTAAACGTGAAATACATTGATGACTGAAACATCCTTCTAAAAGGATGCTAGTATGCTTCCAAAAGCATATAAGTATATATGTAACAAGCAAACAACCACCACCATCACCAATAACAACAATTTAAACATTTATAAAACAAACAACAAAAAACCCAAAAGAGCTTACAAGAAAATTTCATCTTTAAAACACTTCTTTTTTCTCTTTCTTAAAATAAAATCTGTGTAATAAACACCTGGATATTAAAGTATGAAATTAGGGAGCTAGAGACATGGCTCAGTGTTTGAAATAACTGCTTGCTCCTGTATAGGACATGGCTTCTATTCCCAGCACTCATATAGAGTTTCGCCCAATCTGTATCTTCAGTTCCAGGGGAACCAACACCCTTTCCTGGTTCATTCCATGCCAGGATTCAAGTAATACACCTATGTACATGTAGGTAAAAAACATGCATATTAGAAATAGATATACAAGAATTTAAAGTAGGATGATATTTTATATCCACATATTAAAATACAAAAGCTTTAAATATTTCTTACAATCATGTAGATTAAACAGCTGTTCCTGTTCTTTAATAAATAATGTAAAATTCTATTGTTGATTAAATTGTGGCAACTATAGGTAGGTCAGATCCTAAATATTTAAAGAGTTCTTTTCAAATTTCCTGTCCTTTCCATGAGATATGTATAGGCTTTAGAACTGCACAGATGGACTATAAAAGGAAACTTGTACAGAAAAAAAAATTAAAAGATTAAAAAAGATTTAAAAGATTATTTTCAAAGTTACTGTTTAGTAAATAATTGGTCTAGAATTCCATTTATAATATTATATAAATTAAGTTTGTTTATTCCATTATTTAACATTATAATATTTAACATATACTTTTGTAACATAAATATTTAATGTGTGGTTACTTACATTGCTTTAAGAACAGCTATCCCTTTATACTCATTGAACTCATATTGCTTGACTTAAAATACAAAAGAAGATAATTGGGAAAATACCCTGTGTACTGAAGTTGTTAATGATTCTTTTGCATTGCCTCTACACAACATACTATGACATCTACCCACATGGCATTTATATTGTATTCGTTGTTACTAGTAATGTATCAATGTTTAAACTGTAGGGATGGATTCTGTATGTTACATGTAAGCACGTTATCATTTGACATATGTGACTTGTCATCTTCAGTGTTTACCAGGGGCCTAGAAACTGTGGATTCAGAGGAAATGCTACATAAGTAATTTTTTTGTGTTCAGTCTATGTTTATGTTACTGTGGCAAATACATGAAAGAAAAATTTAATGAAGGAAACCTCACTGTTTCAGCAATTCCAGTCCATAGTCACTAGGGTCTGCGTTTCTGGAATTATATGTGATAGCAGCTAAGAGAGAGAAACATGAAGGAGCCCACAGGACAAGAAACGGCCCCCAGTGACCTACTTCTCCCTTTAAGTTGCCCACCCTCCAATTTTTTCCATCTCCCAATTATTCCAACAGATTTCCAGTTAATGGGTGGATTAAGCCACAAATTCTGTGAGGCCTCATGATCAAATCACTGAAGACTAGCTTTACTATCTCAGACCAAGCTAAAATTCATCATATTCCAATAACAGAAACTATACAGTAGAAAATAAATAGCTTCATAGATACATAGACACATAGATTTAGTGGATAGAACAGGGCCAAAGCCAACATTTTGGATATAGTATTTAAATGTTAATAATTTATGGGCTATACCATATTCATTGGCAGGCATGGATTGAGTCTTGGTATATGATTCCTAGGTTTTGTAGGAAAAAGCTATCAGCATTGGGATCATTGTCTTCCATGAAATAAGACAAAAAATTCTGCACGTTTAATTGTACGCTGTTGGATGCCACTTTTGTGAAATCATGTGTTACTGTTAAATTTAACTTTAAATGTGATTTTCTATGTTTTATGGTTTGAATTCAAGAATCGGTCTGAAGGTTTGTTTATGGAGGGCTTGATAAGTTTGCTCATTAATTCATATGTCAATAGCTGTTTGGAACTATTCCATAGTGTATACAAATTTAAAATGTGTTATACAAAATAAATATGCACAAATGGCATGTCAAAAGTAAGTTTCTTTGAGAAAACACAATATTTTAAATCATTTGTGAGTGAGAGTGAGAAGAAAAGGAAGGAAAATGGCAAACCAGATGCAGTGTCTGCTTGTCATCTTATTACCAGAAAGTTCTAGGACCGTCAGGAGGAGACAGTTCCAAAGAATAAAGGGGGAGGGGGAGAATAGGGAGGGAAGAAGAGAATGAAGAAGGAGGGGATGCAGGGAAAGGGGAGGAGGAGGGAAGACAAGAATGAAGAAGAGGGAGATGTGGGAGGAGTGGGAGAAGGAGGAGGAAGATAAGGAGGAGGAGGATGAAGGAAAGAAAAAAGAAGAGCTATGAAGTTAAAGTAGGGAGATGAAGGTAGAGGGGAGGCAGAGGGGAGGGGGTAATATCAAAAAGTGAAAGAAGATATTTAGATTCTGTTTCCTTGAGTCTATGTAATTCGTTACACAGATAACTTTTTAACCACTGTGGTAGTTTCTTGTCTTTATTTCACTGTGTTTAAATTTTCCTCCCATCAAACATTTAGGACAATAATCTCTCACAGGGATTCAATTATGCAGTGGTTTGAGGTAGATCTCATCCACTTAGAGGCTGTTTTATTTTACATAATAGCATATTCCCCAGTTCACAGCTCAGTCTTGATAAATTCGTAATGATGCCTGACATTCTGTAAGAGAAGAGCCCATAGGTAAGGAGCAACTCCATACTGATGCTAAATATTAGCATTACATAGTAATAAAAGAGCAAAAATCATTTCAGATGAAATGAACAATCGATTGGGTGCATTAAATGTGTCTTGTAATTATTATATATTTAACATGACCTCAAAATTAGACCAGTTAAAGTATATTTTACACAGATAATGGTTATAATGAAAGGATGTATATTGTCTGTGATGCAATGGTACACAAATATGGAAAATTCATTTTGAGGGTGGTTGATAGAAAATACCACTATAATCTAGTTTAAATACAAATACTGGAAAAATAATCTAACATGACATTTCTAACATTTAATTAGTATTAAATAATATACTTGGTCAGTAAGTGACGTTAAGCTGTTTAAAGTTTCACCCGCTGCTTTTAAGATTGATTTTCATCAAAATGACTGTAGTAAAATGTTTTCTTTTGTTGTACAGACTCAAATAGCAAACCTCAATTTTAAAATCGGCTCTTATTTGCAAAAAAATGCTTTGACATAGTGCATTTGTTCTGCCTGGGCAGCAATAAAGGATTGTGGTATCATTTTGAAGAAGGTTGTTTGACAGAGCCTGTTTATTTATTTGGGGTAATGTGAGCTGCATTCAGAAAATGCCATATTTTGTTTCATGATTGTATACATTCTCCCCCATTGCTCCCAGGCAAGGCTTGTAAGCAGAGAAGACACGGATTTAGACCTTTTTTCCATGACCAGTGCAAGTGCTTTGTCTGTGAACAAAGACAAAAAAAGCCAGACCCACAGATACTCAACGGGATCCTCAAGTAAGCTATGGTTTCCTTCAGAGTTAATTTAGAAATCACAAATGAATTGACTGAGGCTAATGGCAGCAGCAAGACTTCTTTTACAGATAGGGGGTAGGGTGCTAGCCACCTGTGCTACCCACAAGGAAGCCTTTGGCCTCTTCTCTTCCTTTACATTTCTCCTTTGATATAGACTAAATTAAATTACTTGTAAATGTAACAGCATCAGTGTTTCTTTAATTACATTATGGAAATGAAGCTGCTTCACTCCTCCAGGCTCCTGAGCCTGTTGAATTACTTGATCTGCTTTCTAAGTGTTTTTAGGCTAACGTTTTAAATTTAAATTTTCATGTTCAATCAGAGCATTTGAGCCTTTATCATTGATAACTGTTGTAAAGAAAGTTATTTTTAAAGAAAAAATTCAAATATAGCAGAATCTTGCATGATAAAGTGTCAAATGATGATAGCTTTTAAAAGTATTTTTATTTGTAAAATGCCATTATGTTACAGGTGAATTGATAGTCATGCCTACCTCATATGTCTATTATCTGTCACATTTAATTTACGAATAAAACAGCTTGATTTACTAATATATAAATTATATCAACAAAATGTATAGTAGTTAGAAACACTGGGAACAGCAAATATTTCTTTGAAAATAATTGAAAATTTTGAAAAATATTGGCATTTTAGGAAAATGAACCATGTTTTTCTATCTTCATTAATTTATATCCTAGACAATTTGAAGTATACTGTAATATGTTATGACACACTAATACTAAAAGTGTCTTATTTCATAATATATGTGTTAATTTCTCAAAACACAGTGAGATTCAAGTCTATACATAAGGTCATATGACGTAATTGTTCCATTTGAAAGCTTGAATACTCCTTGATCTTATATTTATACAAATCAATATTCTATTAAATATGAAATTTCCATAGTTGGTGCTTCCCAGATAAAACCTGAAAATCAATCTCAGGCTCTCACTTTTCATCCAGGTCCCTGGATTTTGGTAGGTTATAAGAATTTAAATTCCTTTATGAATGTAACTTATCAGTGACAAACGTCACTGATAAATTACATTTTAATAAATTTTAAATTATTAAATTATTATAAATTATTTCAATATCTAGTTTGCATGTGTTCCTGTTCTTTAAGACCTTACATTTCTTGCATTATTGTTACTTGATTGCAGAATCTGGTTAGTTTCTCTACATGATTTAAAAATATTTTATTTTTATTGACAGAAATAAAATTACTTATTGAAGATAAATTACTGGGTTCTTGTTAGAATATCTTGATCACATTGATTTCAAATGTGACACACACACACACACACACACACATATATATGAATAATACTCTCTTCCTTATACACTGAAGTTTTAATCACTGTAGGTAAAAATGGACACTCTAGAGTGAAAACAAGAAACAAAGCGCTGTGTTTTCCCCATCTAGAGTATAAAAACTTTTCATCAGGACTTGTATGGAGTTTACTGGCAGAGCGATTGCTTAGCATTCACAGACCTTAAGTTTGATCCCCATCACTAACCAAATATAAATAGAAACAAACTGAACACTATCAAGAAACTGTTGATCATCATATGCCACCAGGAACTTACATGGCTCAATAAACCAGCAGCTATACTCTAGCACACAACTTTATGTTTCATAGACATTGGTCCGACTGTACATATGTGTACATAATCATAAATAAAACCTGTGAGCTCGCTTCTTTGACTTAGCTTATTGTTGTGCCTACTTTTGCATTATTTTAAATCATTAACAATATCATATAAATGTGTTGTGAACATATTAGAATACCTCTTACATTCTTTGATTCTACCCCATCTTCCACAGAATCCCATCTCAACCAAATATAATCTGTAAGATACTAAAAGAATACTCTAGCAATTGCATGAAATTCCTAGTAGTTGGCAATAGATGACTGTATTGCAAACACTAACAATCTTTTAATATGGGAGCAGGTGAAATTTTATAATAAACCCCTTTAGGAAACGATTATATTAAATGGCAAAATGACTGGATAAGTACGTAGTCATTGTAATTACTCATCTACTCTGACATCAGCAGAACACAATTGTAAAGACCGTGAGCTCTGTCACCAAACATTACCTGGTCATTCCTAAAGGGTTGCTATTAGAATCAAATAGAAAGCATTTAGAATAATAATATCAGGTCAAAATAAGAGATAAACTGTTTTGCTAATCATCACCAAGGAATGACAGCTGACTTATTATACTGAGATCTCAAGGGTACAGATAAATGGCTAATTTGTTCTCTCTCTCTCTCTCTCTCTCTCTCTCTCTCTGTGTGTGTGTGTGTGTGTGTGTGTGTGTGTGTGTGTGAACTTTACTCTTAGTCACTTGACCAAATAGTTAGCTTAGCCTTTTGGTCTATAGAGATCCTTTAACCTTCAAAGATTTTACAAACTGCACTTTCATGGCCTTGGGCCAACCACTTATAGCATTGAAAGCTCTTTCTCCTTGAGCGTTCCCTCTCTCTTTCTCTCTCTCAAAGCTTGTCACCTTGTTAAAAAACTAAAGCATTTCTTTGTTACTTTGAAGGCCAAATCTAGAGAGTGGTTTATGGGTCACAGCTGTGAAACCCTCTTTGAGCCTTTGGACTCCTCCAGACATTTCCCTTCACTGTTACAATAATAGTGTAGTGTGTATTTTTTGTGAACAGATGAATTCTGGATGTAATATCCTAGATCTACTATCAGAGACAAGTCATATGACTGTGGGTAAATTAAATTCTAAGGACAAGTTTCCTCTGGAAAGTGGGGGTTAGAATGTTTCTCTCACAGGGTATTATGAAGAAATGAGTAAAAATGCGAAGAACAGGTGACATTATTTAACATTTTGAAAAGCTGAAACAATCAGATCCATTGTTTTCCTCTTTTGTTGTAGCTTTTGTGTCTTATTGTGATTTTAAAACAAATCCACAGCAGAACTGCCTGCCTTTTGTATGTTCTTTTACTATGCCAGCCATCAGAACCAATTATGTCCTGGCCTACAGAACTTCCTAATTTTTGTCCCTTTCATCTTAACTTTTCATTAAAAGAAGCCCAGATTACCATCACTGTCTAGATTTCCAAACCATCTTAAAATTTACAAAGAAAGAAGAGGGTTTTTTTTTTTTTTTTTTTTTTTTTTTTTTTTTGCTGCCCGGCACTTGAATGTCAAGAGAGTATCTTATTTAAGTAATGGGTTAGGCAAAGTGTTTTATTTTATTTTATTATTTTGGCTTACTCTATTTTTCTCATTTAATATCTATTATCTCATGTATATCATGATAATAGTTTTACTGTAAATATGGTTTATAGCTTTAAAATACTTTTATTATGTTCTATATTTCACAATTAGATTTCTTAGATAATATAAATAATTTTGAAGAATTTAAAAAATTAGATTTTATTTCTCACCCCGCCCCCAAAATGAGAAAGTAGCTACTTGCATCCTCCAAGTCATAACTTACTTGATAAAGACTGGAATATAAACATTTCAAGTTATTTCAAGTCCACTGTTTCTACATACTCACCATGGAGACTGCTGATCATCACTAAGCTTTCTGCATAGCCTTCATTTGTACATTTAGCAAAGAGCTGGAGATCCATGATAGCTCTGAAGTAACAGGGAAGAACAAACCGCAAATCCTGTCCTCATTTGGATACATAGAAATATTTCTTGAATTGATAACCCTTCCCCTCAAGCATTTATTTTTCTTGACATGGAAGTAACAATTGTTCAGAGATGACTCAATGAATGTAATTGCCTTGAAAGTGGTAGATCTCTCATAAGCAGTGAGCTTCCCTTGTCCCAAGAAACACAATTGGGAAATGAATGAAGTGGAAAGAAATCCTTTGAAACAGAGGCAAATAGTAAAACCCAATATATGTTTGTAAGACCATTGAACAATCTTTCTGGGTCAGAGATTCCACATTCTGAATAAATAAAAGAATAAACAGGAAATAATAGTGTTTATCACAAATTTGTTCAAATACCAAAACAATGTAAAATAAGATGAGATCGGAAAGGAAACTTTGTTTTCGATAAGTCTTAAGGTATATAATGTGTCTTTCTTCCTAATGATGAATAGCTAAAAAATACTTCAGAAAACTGCTGAGGGTTTGAAAAGGTTAATATTAGTTGAAAAGATATTCTGACTATGTTCTGACTCAAATATATTAACAGCACTTCTTTTAGTTCTTATCCCAAAATGATAAATTTTGTCATCAAAAGCATGAAATGCAGTTGTTGATCTTCATGCCTGATAACTAATGTAGACTGAGATTCTGTAGTAGAATCTAAATTATAAGCAAATTCTAAAAATGATCACTAATTTTATTTCAAATGGAATGAGCACATTTAATAATATAATTTAAAGGTTTTCAAATCAGGAATCATTGACATATTGCATACTGATACATGTCTACTTATATAAGTACATACATATGAGCACTTTATTTGAGCTAAGCTATACTTATGATCATATGGTGAATGAATTCAATGCTTAAGTATTATGATGTATATATTTGGGTTCTTATATAAACAACACATCCCCACTGCAGCTTGGATAACTACAATGTATCAAACACTCCTACAAGCCACTAATAAATACAAAGTCGTCTTTTATGTAAGGTATACACAGAGACACACTGAGAATATAGATTTACTGCTAAACTTATAATCGTATGTTTTTTATTACTTTATCTTTCAGTGCATATTTTCTGTTGCTAAACATAACAACTATATACAACTCTTCAAACTATATATGTGATTTGGAGTGATAATAAAAGTTTTTCATGTACCAGAACTGTGTTTATGATGGAATTCAACCAAAATGAATCTGAGATTTTTAAGAGTTTGGACTCTACAGTTGGGAAAAATATCTCCCAGAATCACTAAACAGGTTCTATTGGTCATAGTCATGCCATATGAATTTCTTAACTTAATGGTTCTTGTTATCTACTCCAAAAGTGCATGTTCCACATTGGGGAATTTAATGGAATATTTTCACTTCCATGGAAAGCTCCTGGTATAGAGTAGATCCTTAATGTATATTATATTGGCTGTATGAATGTGGAGTGAATGTATGGGCCGATGAGAAATTCTTGAATCCATTATAACCAAGAAGGATAGCATATGACATTTTCTTCTTCCTTCACTGGAGGTAAGGTATGCTGGCATAGGAAGCTAAAAACCTTGATAGAAATCCAACAGTTGATTCCCTAGTGTCCAAGAGTATCTGCCATGCCCTAAGTATTCACATTTATCAGCATTCATGAAGACAACCTGTCAGTATATGAAGAGTTTCATTTCATGTAAGTTTTTCAAATAAGCCAGTCATGAGGTACAAACTTCTGTAGTTCCTATTGATGTGAAGTCAAGCCGTCATTTGTTCATTCAAAAGGGAATTCGGGTTACACTTGGTTGATTGAGTATATCACAAAAAGAACAGTACAGAGCAAGACCACCCTGTCTACCCATCACAGAGTTATTGATTTATATAAATATTTGCTGGGGATTTGGGCTCATGATTTGGTACCAAAACTCAGGAAAGCTTATTGGAGGGCATACTGTATTACCACTTCCGTAAAAAAAATTCCAAATCTTCATCTTCTTGCAATGCTTTCCTAAAAATATTTTCATGAGCAAGCTAAGAATGGATTTCATTACAAAAGAGAAATTCTTAAAGCAATACCTTTATTGCAGTTCATATTGTGAAGCTGCATTTGTTGGTAGATGGTAATAACTTGATAATGAACATAATTTATAAGTTCATGTGCTAAATTATTGCTTTCTGACTAGAAGACCATATATATGTATAGAAGTTGAGAGTATATACAAAGAACACTTGTATAAAAAGTAAATTGGATACAGTCTTCCATTCTCAGCTTGGACTATATTAAGTGCTATTTTATTCACAGTATCTTAGGCATGAATTTGAGAAAAAATTATGTCACTAAACAAATAATTCTTGATCATCAAGTATAAATCAGTGACTATAATGTATTATAAATATAATTTTCCATTAAATTAAATTCCTAAATTCTAATATTTAAAAAACACTAGTCCATCTCTATATCTCATAATTATGTCTACCACAGCAAAAATTATGATTTTACAATAGAAAACAGAACTACATTTTGTTTTCAAAATTGTGAAAATCTCAATGGAATTTTAAAAATATCAGTATTTCTTGTATGAAATACCTTTGGTTTTTTACTCTGGAAGCATTTATAATAAACTCCATTCAATACAAATGTGCTAATATTTCAAAGTAGTGATTTTTGCAGTTTAATAACCAATGCATGTTGCTTCCAGTAAGCTCTTTCAACTGTGAAAATGCTTAATTAAATGAGGTTGTGTGTTTTTCAAAGAAACTCCAACAAACATAGCACATGTTCCCTCTGAGCAGAACTCCTTAATACGTTACTTTTATAAATTATCCTCTGAGTAGATCTGTCTATCTAGTAACTATCACTAGGAGTATTCTTAATGGACTACTGGTATGAGAGCCTCTTTAGGGCGACCTTGACACCTTAGTATGGCTTTCATTATGGAATAGCACCTGTTTAAGGTCAACAAAGAAACCATTTGGAATACAAAAATATATAGCAGGTCATACTTGATTGTATCTGACCAGCCAAAATGATAGAACCACCATCAGAATATCTTGCTTTTAAAGATGAGAAAAGTACAATCATGTGACACTTGATAGTACCACATTAATTAATTAGATAAAAGTATAATTTTATATTTTATAATATCAACAAATGATGATGATAGGTAATAGATAGATGACAATTCTACATACATAAACATATAAATATCTACCTACCTACATGCATGCATGCATACATGCATAGGATAAGAAAGATGACAAAAGTATGTAAAATAGAAATGTAGAGAATACCACCTCCTAATTCTTTGTACATGACTATTTATAACTACACATTGATTTATAAAGTTTTCAAATACTATCATTTCTTTGATGGTTGTTCCCGCTCATTTCATCAACATATTTTACAAGAGTACTTGCCTATTCCTAACATATAGCCCCTTTAAAAATCAAACCTTCAGTAACTCCAGCTAGCACTTCACTATCTAGATATTTATGCGACTTTCTATAGGTCCTTCACATTCCAAAACCTGAATTTATAAACATGATTTTTTCACTAAATATTAGCAACTTCTTAGACTTATGTTAATTATCTGTCACTGTTTGATGCCCAAACATATTCTAGTTATATTTAATTATGTCCAGCTTGCATATTTTCATATCAACTGTAACCATATTTTTAAAATAATAAATTAATTTTCTTTGCAATTTTCCACTGAATGACTAGAATTTTACATATACCTGGCTTTTTAAAAAGTAAACATAAAATTTTTAAGTGAATAATTAAAAAACTCATGTAGTTATATAATGCTAGAATACTTCCTACAAACATTATCTTAAGGAATATGATATGAAGAAATCTTTTTTTTAAATTTTTTTATTAGGTATTTTCCTCATTTACATTTTCAATGCTATCCAAAAAGTCCCCAATACACTCCCCCCCCCCCACTCCCCTACCCACCCACTCCCGCTTTTTGGCCCTGGCGTTCCCATGTACTGGGGCATATAAAGTTTGCAAGTCCAATGGGCCTATCTTTCCAGAGATGGCCGACTAGGCCATCTTTTGATACATATGCAGCTAGAGTCAAGAGCTCTGGGGTACTGGTTAGTTCATAATGTTGTTCCACCTATAGGGTGGAACTGTCTACTTTTACAAGGTTCTCAGGATACACTATTCATAATGTTTTCAAAGAATGTTTATGCTTCTATGACCATAACCACAAATACATCCTAGTATTCTTTGAACATTAAAAGATTCAGTAACAGAAATCTTCCAAGGCTTTTAGTAGTAGACAGGAAGTTGGTTCAATACATATAAAAGATTCAGAAATCTAAAAATATCTTTTATTTATTTATTTATTTATTTTATTTTTTGGTTTTTCGAGACAGGGTTTCTCTGTATAGCCCTGGCTGTCCTGGAACTCACTTTGTAGACCAGGCTGGCCTCGAACTCAGAAATCCGCCTGCCTCTGCCTCCCGAGTGCTGGGATTAAAGGCCACCACGCCCGGCTAAAAATATCTTTTAATGAAATGATTATGAAGTTAAAATTTTTGTTGAGGGTATAAGATCAATAAACAATAAATAGAGATAGATAGATAGATAGACAGAGATTTTACTGTGTTAACACACTGATTACTTTTCTTCATTTTTAGTTTTATATGCCTGATTTCTATATAAGGTAAAAACGCTACCCAATGCTTGTATAAGCAGATATCTAACTCACATTTCTTTCTTTTCCAATGATTTTGTCTATATTGCTATTTTTATTAAAGCCATGCTTTGTTACTGAATATGAAGCAAAATTTCTTCTTTAAATAAATTCTGGTCAGGTGGACAGTAGTGACACACACCTTTATTCCCCGTATGCAGAAGGGAGAGGCAGGCAGATTAGATTTCTGAGTTGGAAACCAGCATGTTCTACAGAACTAGTTCCAGGATATCCAGAACTACACCGAGAAATCCTGTCTTTAAAAAAAGTAGACAGGAAGGAAGGAAGGAAGGGAGGGAGGGAGGAAGGGAGGGAGGGAGGGAGGGAGGGAGGGAGGGAGAGAGAGAGAGAGAGAGAGAGGAAGGAAGGAAGGAAGGAAGGAAGGAAGGAAGGAAGAAAGGAAGGAAGAAGAAAGGAAGGAAGGAAGGAAGAAAGAAAGGAAGGAAGGAAGAAAGGAAGGAAGAAAGAAAGGAAGAAGGAAGGAAAAAGAAGGAAGGAAGGAAGAAAGAAAGGGAAAGAGAAAAGAGAAAGACTCCAGTCATACAAAATTAAATTTAAATTCTGTTACTATCATTGCCCTTTGAGCAATAGTAATGAGACTACATTGCCTGTGTCTTCCAATTTGCAACTGAAAGTCGTGGTCTATATTTTACAGAGATATCAAGGTGGGAGCCTCAAGTAATAGTTTGAGACATAGTACATTCCTACCCCTTCAGTATGGTGTTTTTAGTAATAATGTGAGGGAATTCATCTTCATAAAGAATTTAACAGCATATGGGTGATGAAGCATATGGAAAAACATGAAATTCTCTGTAAGCAAGTTGAATAATAAAATGTAATTTTAATTTTAAAAGCCTAGTGCAGATATATATATGTATATATATATATATATATATATATATATATATATATATATCTTTTTATAGCAACTATGTTCTTCCTACACAATTCACTAAAACAATTACTAGATATTCACAATTTGGGAAAACTGTACAACTCCATCATAGCACATGTTCAACTGATTTTCATACTGTCTATAAAAATTTAATTATAATCCCTCCTAGAGATTATATTTTTCCCAGATTTAAACATAAGCTTAGATATTACAAATATTTGTGACCATTGCCAGCAAAATGGTTCAGTGGCTAAAGGCATCTGCCACCAAGACCAAGGGCCGAGTTTGAGCCTCGGACTACAAGGTAAAAGGTGAGAAACACCTGCTGCAAGCTGTCCTCAGCCCACGGCAGGAGGGCTGTGGCACGTGCCTGCTTCCACTCTCCACACACAAGTGAAGAAATAAATGTAGTCATAAATTTATACATGGGTTTTTTTTTGCTGATTTAAACTTTTATTCTATACAGTAAAGTCAAAGAATTTTATTCTCATTATTATTTTATTTTATTCTAAATATCAAGAAAAAATGTTATATGCACATCACAAAGAACCACTACTATTAATTATAGTTTGGTCTGTGGCAATGTAAATTTTTAAACTCCTTTAGGCTCCTTTTTTATGACAGTTGTGTGTGTGTATGTGTGTCTGTGCGTGTGTGTGTGTGCATGTGTGTGCACAGGCATGTGCACTCACACATTCAGTATACTCTGCTTTTGTAGAAGTGAGATCACTATGAGAACTGACTGTCTCCTTCAACCTGGAGAGGAGTGAGCTCAGATCAGTAGGCTTGCAAGCATATACTTTTCCTATTCCGAGGCTCGCTCTTATTCTTGTTTAGAATGTGGGGAATGTGTGCATCTGGGTCTTTTGTTGTTGTTGTTGTTGTTGTGGTTGTTGTTGTTGTTGTTGTGGTGGTGGTGGTGGTGGTGGTGGGTTTTCTTTTTTCTTCCTTATGGTTTTGAATTGTTGATATTTCCTTTCATAAAAAGGTATTGGACAAGGACTTTAAAATATACAGACTTGTTAAATCTTCATATTTTATCTCTGAAGTACTTGACAATTAACAAACGAATATTGAAATAATTTACTAAAATGAATAGTTATGAAACTGGATGGTGCTGATACCATTAGTGCACTCCTCTAATATAAATCATATTTAAAGTTCCCTTAATAAGAAAGGATACACAGAAGAAATTACTATTGTCTTCCTGTCTAGGAACCAATTGGTACTATCCAAGGTCTGAGACAGCCTTTGGAAACAGTGAGCAGTGGTCTTAAGGCCAGTTAGATATAACAGTTATTAGTAACCCAAGGATAATATTTTCAGATCTAAAACAGTAGCTAGTTTAAATATAGAGTGACACAGTCCAAAGAAAGACAAACTTCATCTGCCCTTATGTGGGAAAATAGCTGAGCATGTCAGCTACATTTATTCCTTTTGAATAAAAAAAAAGTAACATTTTTTGAGGACAGTATCCATTCATGCTCTATTGATAATAGATTAAAGCATGCTTTAGCTATAACATTTTAATTCTTACTAATTTTTCATGACAATTTCCTTTCTGAAATAAATCATTTTACCCTATTTTTTCCCTTGATATTATTATTGTTGTTGCTTTCAAGCCAATTTCTTACACCAGTTAATATGGTACAAAAATAAATGGGCATGGTCAAATGTGAAATGCATTTGTCAAATGAATGAAACTAAAGGGAAACAATATAATAAATCCTCAGGCTATTCATGTTTATTGTTGCCAAATGTCCCTCTGCTAGGAACTAATGAGCATGAACAGGGATAATGAAAGTTTCCATGAAAAACTTTTGGGAAACCTATCCACAAGTCTTCACTATCTGAGGATGTGGAAATAAGTATTTGTTTCATACAAGTTCCATATGAGGACAGTAAAGATGAAATTCAGAGAATAGAGTCACATGCGAAACCACTACAGTATAAAAGTTCCTGATAGTATTTGCTTCACAGAAGTAAACTGACAAGAAATTCTCCATGAACAATGGGAAAAGGACAGAGTCTACACAAGAGTCATTAACACACACATGATGAGTGGATGGGTGAACGAAAGCAGTGTTTTCAATTGAAGATAGCAAGTGAACTTGAAAATGCAATCGAGGCTTTAGAGGTTCCCATCTTAAAGGCTATAACAGGCATTTTAGAGATTACTCAAAAGGCACGATTTTGCTTCAAATTTACTTTGGCAAAATTAAGGTGAAGCAAGGAAGAGAGAAGATAATTAAAATTTTAAATACAGTGTTACATCTGAGCAAGAGGGAATCAAATGAGTATCTATGTCAAGCTAAGATAAAAATACACATTTAATTATTTACCCAATCAATGTCACTGTTCCTCAGTTACAGACACTTGTGGACTCATAGATGTCAATATATGGAAACAGAATATAGTTCTGGAAAGAATGTTTTTAAAAATGATTGGAGTGTTTTATAAATAGACTTCACCCAAATCAGCATGACAAATGTACTTATGTAGTCTGACTTTTTAAAATTCTATGTAAGAATAAAAGTATTTAGGAGAAAGTGAGTGTTAGAAGTATTGGTTATTAAATTTCACTCTGTGCATAATGAGATGCACTTTTGATTACATGCTGATGTGTTTAATAAAAGTACAATAATTACCTAATATGAAGTCGAGAAATCATACAACCACAACAATCGGGGCAATGAAAAACAATTACCAATAGAAGGAAGGGTTCTGGGTAACCTGGAGCAGTAGAGGAGAATAGCGGTCTATTTCTGAAACAAATCACACAGTGTTCAGATTTTATTAGCCAAATCAAAACACCACAGTCAAAATCCTCCTGGAGGAAAAGATTAAGATGAACAATAGTGAGAGAATATATTGGAGCAGAACAAGACTTGAGCGCCTTTTGTTTGCTACATATTCTAGCCATTTTTGTGTGTCTGTCCAGAAAGAGGACACAGGGAATGATAAATGATAATTAATTCAACAAACATATACAAAAAGTTGGAAAGCAGTGCATATTGTCTCTTAAAAAGATTCTAAGTGTACATGGTTATTATAGAAGCTCTAAACATGCAAGATAGTCTACATGATAAATTTCTCTATGTGATACATTTTAATTTTGTGTGCGTTCTTATTTCAAAATAACTATTCGTTGTCAGTGCTAAATATTTCTGTTATACATGTTGACATTTTAAATTTTCAAGTCCCAAAAATAAAAGGAAAATGGAAACATAGGTACCTTATGTATCATAACACTGATAACGAACTCTGTGGATGTCTTTGTGTCTATAAAGTGTATACAGCCTACTATTTTCATTATTTGTCTCTTAAATAGTAAGAAGAATAAAAATAGGCCAGATTTGATGGTGCACTCTTTTAAGTCAGGAGACAGAGTCAGACAGATCTCTGAGTTCCAGGTTTCCCTTGTTTACATAGTGAGCTCCCAGGCCAGCCAGGGCTACATAGATTTATACTCTTCCAACATCAAAACAAACAAAAAAAAAGACGTATAATTTTCATTGATCAGTTGCAATTTTTGGAATTAGAAAGGTTCTGTTAATAACTTGCAATCTATAGAAATAAAATTTAAAATCCCAAAAGCAAGCAGAAGAACAGGGAGGAGATCTGCATGTGGTCTATGTCACCTAGGCATCATTACCTGGATTCTTGGTGTGGAATTTTAAATTTACCTACTTGAACTTTCTTCAGACCCAAGATTGAACAGAGCAGTCATCTTTAAGAATGTTGTCACTAAACCACCTATCAAAGAAAACCCATGGTGGAACATGTGACTCTAGCTATATATGTAGCAGAGGCTGGCCTAATCAGTCATCAATGGGAGGAGAGGCCCTTGGTCCCGTGAAGGCTCTATGCCCCAGTATAGGAGAATGCCAGGACCATGAATGGGAGTGGGTGGGTTGGGGAACGGGGGAGGGGGAAGGGGATAGGAGGGAAAATTAGGAAAGGGGATAACATTTGAAATGTAAATAAAGAAAATATTTTTTAAAAAATGTTGTCATTTGAAGTCTGTCCTATTTACTCTGCTGTGAGCTTGACCAATAAACTAATTCATAGCACTTAAACTGCTGTGAATGCATTGCTGCTAAAAATTTGTTCTGGTCACCTTCATTAAAATGTTGTTTTTTTCCCCTCCATGCTTTACTTACCCTGTATCTGCCGTTAAGTATTACAATATGGGAAGGCCTTTGAAAAGGTTTTTGTAACCAGACACATAGTGTGGGCTATACTGATGAGAATCCAATGACGTATGACTATACATCTTGAGATCTCTATTCTGACCTGTTCAACAGTTATTTTTATACATACCAGGAGAGTCATTCAGAGCATCTTACATATTAAATTACTTGTCAAAACACAGTACATATAGACCTTGACATTGGTTAAGGAACCAAGGATTAAATCTAAAAACAATAAAAAAAATGTTTTATTTTTTTCTTATGACCAGAACAAATCTTGAGCAAAACATAGATCATGTGGCAAAGAGGTGGCTTCTTGGGGAGTAGTGCCCACTCTTGAGGAAACATTTTCAGCACAAATTTAAGAGAACAATTGTCTGGCTTCTACAATCAGCTGCAAATACTCTGTAGATTGTTGTTAAAAAGTAAAATTCAGAACAATTATACTGCAGAAAAAGACTGCTAAAATCCCCTAGGCCTTAGTTTTCTGTTCCTGGAGATCTCTTCAGTGTGGTATGTCTAACTCCACTATCAGTTTCTTGAAGCAAGAACCTTTGGCTATTTTATTTCTATGTGGGTAAGTAATTTTAGAACGATTATACATTGACCGTATTAAATTGCCTTTTACTTCTGTGCTTCATTCTTGGAGTAATCATGAGATGAAGTAATGATGCTGTTATGAGCGCCAATACGTGATTCCTTCACAGTTGTTTTTGCTCTTCAATTTTTTTCAATGTGTCTAGTGATTTAAGAGTTTATATGATAACAAAGACATGCACTAATGCAATGAGAAAATAAGCCATATGGATTACTGCTTAAATTGTTCATTTTCACATAGCAAGATAATAAACTCAAGCTCTTAATCACACCTAAACTATTGTCTTAGAAAATGCTCTCTGTTTACCACAGTGTTGCTTATTTTAAAGCCTAATTCCCCAGTTGTCAATTCACTAACAGCATACTTCACAACTGCAGTGAATTTGACCCATAATGTTTTTTAAATTGTCGTTATTATTTTCCAAATGAACTGTACTAGGAAAAAAAAAACTGTATAAAAAGCCTTTGTAAACACAGGAGCAGAGTGAGGATAAGTACAAGATCTGAGGGCTCATCAGTAAATCCAAAATGACAATGGCCTGAGAGCAGTATTAGGAAAACCAATAGGCCACCTGGTACATTTTTAGTAAGAGAATTCTTCAGGATGCAGAAACACTGTCTAATTAAAGGCTGCTCGCTTTCTTTCTTTCTTTCTTTCTTTCTTTCTTTCTTTCTTTCTTTCTTTTTCTTTCTTTCTTTCTCTCTCTCTTTCTCTCTCTATTTCTCTCTTTCTCTCTCTTCCTTTAACATGCTGTTTTAATTAATTTCAATCTAATTTTAAAATAATTGTTCTGGAAGTATGTAAAATTATCTATAAATATTTAAATAATGTGGAGATACTGTTTAGATGCTCTTTGGCATTTTGGTTTCAAACTTTTATCAAGGACAAAGTGTTTGAATAATACATGCGATTAGATAGCTTCATGAAGAATACTATTAACCACATAATAAGCTACGTTGTTGGCTTCAGTTTTAAAGCTCATACATATTTCTACCTATTACTTTGAATAGTGCTTGCAACAACCTAATTTATCTCTCTCTATTTGAGCAACACATTTGTCTAGACAGTAGTGAAATTAATGCTCACTCTCTATTAATGTCATTTTAATATATTATTTCTCAGATGACTTACAATCCTACACCGTCTTAGCCATATATATTCCCATTCATTCATATATATATATATATATATGTGTGTGTGTGTGTGTGTGTGTGTGTGTGCGCGTGTGTGTGAATATATACATTCTAATAAAAATGTGCATGGTGAGTTTTAGCTGCTGGAGTGTAATGACAATTTTCTCTCACTGCTTTTTAAAAAGGCTAAAGTAGACTTTCCAATCTTTTATTTGGGGAAAAATTAAATTAAATCTTTCCAATCTATAACACTGTGAAAGAGGATGTGTTGTCAGCATGCTCCACTGGCAGGCTTTAGGCAACTGGTTTATCATCTGGGAAATCTCTGCTTCGAGTCCAGCTCATACCTGTTACTTGAGTGCACCCCTCCTTTCCCGTTCTCCTGTCTCACCAACAGGGATAGATTTAACACAGGCTAAGTCTGTCCACATGTGGAGGTTAGCTTCAGTTGTCATTTCTCTCACTTACTCGTGTCTATGCTGAGATTTGCATCCAGGGGCTGCCAGCTGGAAAGTCTCTCAGCTCCTGAACTGTAGCCTCTTTATGTCCCAAATGCCATTTCTCAAAACAATAGGTTTTAGTCCCCAAACACACACTTTCCACAAATACTCTTTTTGTAGACTGTCAGTAAAATAAACTCCTTTGCAGACCCTTAATAACTTATTTGAATTTGTTTAGTCATGATATTAACACTAGAACCTAAAAGGTACTACAATGCTTATGAAAATATTTTTAAACATGAAATCATTTTGAAGTTCACACTCACATTATCTTATATCAAATTTAAATCACAAAGCACTGCCCACAAAGGACTATCCTTGTGCTAATTCTTTTAGAATGTTTTAAAACGTATTGAAAATTTTTATTAGAATGTATTAGCCTAAACAGAAAAAGGTTTGGGGGAGTTTGTTTGGTTTTGTCTAAACTTATTTAGCTATGATGGCATCAGAATGTTAAGTCCTGTGGTTTGAACCCTTGCCTCAAGCCAGTATTGAGGAAGCCTTGGAATGTGTCTTTCTGCTGCTTTTACAGTGGTTTCCCCACAAACACAGACCAGTTGCTTAATCCCCAGGAGATTTGAAGCAGATGAGCAGAAGTCTTTAGCAGTATTCATGATATAGCCCCTTTGGATCTTGCAGAACAAAACATGCTTTGTCCACTTACACGTTTCTGCCATCACCATTTGTTTTCACCTCTAGCAGTTGCTGTTACTTCTCTACAAGTAATCCATAGCTGGATCCAGATAAAGGAGTCTTAACCCCGCCCACACCCACACCCACACTGCTGACAACATTTTATAGCACCTGGGCACAAAATAGCCTGACAGTTTGCTGTCACTGCAATACAGCTGTAAAGACACTCCCACACCAACCCGCAATGCCTGTGTATCCTCATTCATACATACAACAGCACTGGGGTGTGTCTGTGTGTCTCCGTGTGTGTTTTGCTGGATTGAATTCTGTGGCTGCTCTCCATTTCTATGTTTAATGCACTGTAGATTCTCTCACAAAATCTTTATATTAAGAAATAATCCAATAATTCAACTTTTTAGGACAATTTTAATATATGCTTTACTTCATAAAATACACACCACTAAATAGTAGCCTTTGAAACATAGAAATGTATCGATTGATTATAATTTCCCACCATTGCATAGTCTTGTAGTATTGAACCCACAGCCAGGAAAATAGAACAACCTAAATAGAAAGAAGGAAACAAACACATCTAGTCTATCTCATGGAATTTCTTTTTATTTAACCTAAATGTAATTCACGCCAAACTTTTTATCCTATCACTTTGGAAACAATAACTTAACAAAGTTTTTTATTTTTTTTAACTTTTTTAAAATAAGCTCGGAGAATATAAAAACTTCAAGTACCTGTTGTTGGTTTAGGAGTACCTCTTACTCTAGAGTATCAGTCTACCAGATCATGATAAGTGAAAGCATATTTAATATCACTGTTTAGGTTGCTCGAGCAAGGGCATAATTGCACCAACGATAACACATACAAGACCTTCTACTAAAGAGCGCATATCATTCCGTGACAATCCTGTTCGACTCAGTGGCGGCTGGGGAAGTGGCAAAAAGAAAGCGAAATTCTCTACCTAATGCTTCTATCTCCAGCACTGCAAACACAAGCCCATGACTTAGTTAAGTCTGTGGCTATCTGAGCCTGTTATCAGTTGGAAACAAGGTTTTGGACCATTTCGCTTTTTGTTTCATTATGATAATTTATAATGTTGTCATCCAGAGTTTGCAGTTCCTCTTGCATTCTTGTGAAATGGCCCAATCCCAAAATAATTTTTAAGACACCTCAGGGAAATTTGTATGTACACTTTCTCCTTTCATTTATATTTTATGACACATATTCAAAATTATTCTTTTAGCTATTTTAATATAATATGTAAATGGATGTTGATATTGCTTAGAGAAATGTTACTGGATAATTACTGCATTAAGTTTGAATCTACCAAAATTCTTAGTATCTTAGAACTTATTATGGTAAAAAAGTATATGTACCATTTAAGTTAAAGTGAAATGTGAATTTAAACATTTATCAACCTAATAATTTGAAAGTATATCTGTAATGTTTTACTCGTGTGTTTTATCCTTGCTTATAAGAGGTACATATGAATTCCAATTCTTTAAAACAATTCAGCTCACTCACACATGCTCAATCACTCTAAATTTTGTTAAAGCACCTTTAAATCGCCATTTGAAATTTGTTTTCAAACCTGAAAACGATCATTTGCAAATGTTAGTATATTTTCTTTAATTTCAGACAATTTTTAGCAAGGTCTTACTTGTGTGAGGGTAATTCCCCCCTGTTATCTCAGCAAATACAGTAAGCAGAATGTTGCACTGGGCTCTGGGTTTAGAGGCTCTGTTATTCTGCATCTGGAATGCTTTTCAGGAAGTTAAACCAGGGTGCTCCAGTGACTCTTGGTAGTCTCTCTGTGTAATAGGATCCAGTGAACTTCAGGTTTCTCTTTTTGTTTCTCCTGCTCTCCAGTGAAATTCTTTACCCAGAGATGACTAAACAGATTTCAACATACATTTGTTTACTTTTTTTTTAAAAGTAATCCCCCATGTACTTTTTGGACTCTTGTTGAATTTCAAACCTGTAAATCTCTTTTAACCTGATTGAGATAGAAATGTTAATGAGCCTTGAGCTGTCAATCTATAAAGAAAACACTGATTCATATGTTTCAACCTAGAAATTGAGCTCTACATGTATTTGTTTTGTGAACAGTTGGGCCATCCCTTTGCTAACAACATCCACAAATCAGCATAAAGTAATGATGGAAAATATTTTATCTCAGCTTATTTTCAACTCTGAAGGAGAAAAACCACATTAAAACTGTCATTGATAGGGTTTTATGGTTTGTGAACCTCCCCAATGAAGTGGAAAGGCTAGTATGAGAAATGAGATGTTTATTATTAAACTGTTTTCATATATAAAATAACCCTCATACTTTTTTCTTCTGTAACTTTTGTGATTTTTTTCATAATAATAATTGTGAAGATCAGTGGTATTGATGCTCTTAAATTTGTAGGCAATGATTAATAAATGTCAATAAAACTGTTTCTGAATTATGGTGTTTAAATCATAGGTTCTTTGTAATGTGGTTTGTTGCACCTACCCTGAAGTGAACATCCAAAGAACCTTATAATCTCAAACCTGTCATTTTGTCATACTGGGTGTATGTTTGTGTTCATGAAACTAATATTTTTGAAATTTAATAAAACATTAAGTGTTTGAAAAAAGAATTGTTTCCTTCTGCTTTCTTTAGGAGACATTCCTACAAGTTTGTCTATCTATCTATCTATCTATCTATCTATCTATCTATCTATCTATCTATCTATCTATCTATCTATCATTGTGGGTGTGTCCTTGTTTCTTTCTGTTTCTGTCTCTGTCTCTTGTGGAGAAGAAGAAAGAGAGGGGAGGGAGGGAGAGAGGGAGGGAGGGAGGGAGGGAAAGAGGGATGGAAAGAGGGAGGGAGGGAGGTAGGGAGGGAGAGAGACTGGGTAGTGGACACCAGGGGACCACTCTCAGGAGCCAGTTCTCTCCTGCCACCTTGTGGGATCCAGGATGGAACTTATCTTGTCAGCACTGAGCCCAAGTGTCTTTACAGGCCCAGCCATCTTGCTAGCCATTGAGGCATTTTAAACAAATAATTGCCTTTAGAATTCAAGAAGATAAATATATCAGCCTGACTTATCAGGTATCTGACAATGAATTTTATACTTACAGTAGCAGACATAGTCATTGGTACTATTCAAGTGTCCAACTGACTCTCTTTATGGGAAGCTGTCGTATTTTTAACACCTTCTGAATTAGATTCTTCTCTTCCTTTCTCTATCCTCTTGTTGGTGCAGAGGACTAACCAGGATTTTTTCATTTTATGTTTTTGTTTTGTTGTTCTTTTTTGTTGTTTATGGTTTGGTTTGGTTTTGTTAGGTAGAAATGGTTATACTAAATCATTATACAATAAAAGCCTGATGAAAGTGTTAGATGAGTTATTTAGAGATTCCAAAATGTTTTGATATGAAACTCAAATACACTGGCTTGTAATAAGAGTCCCTTCTCAGAGTCTGGGCCACCAACTCCACCTTTGTGAACACAGTAAACATGTTGTTGTTAAGATATGTTACAAATATCTTTAGCCTACTACAAGTCATTCCACTTCACTATGAGCTGTGCACCTCAGTCTCTCCACTGTCTTCACAAATGAGTTGTACCTATAAATGGTATAAAAGCTTTGTGTGACACCTCTTGCCAAGCTTCTGCCCTCCCTCCCAAATACACATATGATCAGCTATTTGTAAGGAGCTCAGATTTTCCCTAAACCAAAACATGAAGTGAAGCTTTTTGTTTGCTTTTCTTAGAACCCATGTCCCTGTGGTCAGCATTTTAAGGCAAAGGACAATAGGTGTCAAGAGTTTTCTAGTAAAAAGAACTGTGGGAGGTAAGCATGATGTCCTGTCAGCGCTCGGGGAGGAAGTCCTCATGAAGCAACCTGGACTAGTGGGCTGTTTGATCATGTCTGCTATATCATCATTGTCTTTTTCTCCAGACTAAGCACTAGCTAAAGCACTATAAGTGGATTCTTTCTAGAAACCTTCATATTTTGTTCACCAGGCTTTTGGTATGTAGCTCTGGCTGATCTGGTATTCACAAAGTACCCAAGGTGTATTTGAACTCATGGAGATCATCTGCCCTCAACCTTAATGGGGTTGTCAGTTTTTCTGTGAAACTGGGGACGGTGGTGGGGGGGAACAAATAATTAATAAAACATAAAAAATACCTTGTTCTCCCTGACTTATGTTTACAATTGCTGAGTCGCTGTCCTCTGTATCAGCATTACTACATTGTGTCTTCAGAGACCTTTATATTTGAGAGCCAGATGTTAGGCACACTGCAAGTCCATCAGTAGTTTACAAAATCCTGCCTCATTTGCTAGATGTAACCAGATAAGTAAATGGAAAGTCTTGTCCATAATGAGTATGCCACTGGAATTAATGAGAATTATGAATTTGCTGTAATTTCTGTTAAAGATACTATCGGGATTATTTTCGGATCCTAGTAGAACTACTCTGGTCTATCACTGGGAATTACAAATGCAGTAGGAGGAACATATATAAAGTTTCTGACAGCTACAGCAAACATGCCAAAAACTGATAAAAGTCTTTTTATATTCTTTAGTCTTTTATATACGCCTCACTGCTCACAAGCAATTGGTTTTAATAACCCCATATTATATAATTAACATTCTCTAGTCCCTTATATAAGCTGTGTATATGTGCAGGACCAGCATGTGTGGGTAAGGGTGGGAGAGAGGAACTTGTCTTACAGTGGAAAACTCCAACTATGTTATCCCTTAATATTACAACATAATAAAAGTTATGGATTAAAGGAAATTTTAGATTTACACATTTATAAATGTATAACTATTAATAAATAAATCACCAAACATATTCCAAATCAAATACATAAAGGCCAAATTTATTACTTTAAACTTTGAAGTGGATTTGAGGTTTCTATTGAAAGTTACTGGATTCTAGACTTCTCTACCAAACTTCATGTAGCATCAGAAAATTACAAGGAGACGTCGTAAGTCAGGGTCTGTTTCTCATCTCTCTGCATCACTGAAATTTGGTCTAACCATGGATTTTTTTATGCACTTCAAAATGAAACCAATGTTTAGAATAACTCAATATGATACATAGAACAAAGTAAGAACTCAGCCCAGCAGCCTTACCCTGCTCAGTACATATTTTGGTATGAAGCATATGGAAGAAAGTGAAAAGAACATGTTTTTTATAATCTGTCTGACCCGTGTTATATTCCTCACTTTGATGAATCATCTTGCACAAGTGATAAACTCTCCAAGGTTCTTCTCCTACCATTAAATTAACAATACAATACACAGTTTCAGGCCTCTATGAGGTCAAATAATAAATTGTATGAGAAGCCTCAGTCTCAGTTTCTTGGTTGTATGCTGTCAACAATAAATAGTAGCATGGCACAGTAAAGCTTTCCAGACTAATCTCCCAAACTGAACCCAAAATTTCTTTAAGCAGACCAAAAGTAGATCAATTCTGAATAGCGTACTTGGTAAGTCTTTCCATAATTGATGGAAATATGTGCTTAAAAGATCTGTAAATATTGGCTTCTCTAGATCTTTCTTGAGGTGAGTGTAAAGTGCAACCTCTGAATACTTGTCTTGACTACCCATCATTTAAAGCCTGTAAAAACTTTGGGATTATAAAATATATTTATTTTAAATTATTTTACATCTACGTATGTTTGTGTTTGAATTCTGTAATGAGTCAATTCTCTCCTTCTACCATGTGAGATTGGGATCAGACTCTGACCTTGGGAGTAAACAATAAAAGGTCCTCCCCACTGAGACATCTTGCTTGCTCCCAAAGTATATATTTCCAATAGCATGTTAACTAATTTTTTCACAGTGGCAAATAAAATTATATTTATAAAAAATAAAACCAGCAGCCTAGTACTCTGTAGGAACCATTTTATGCCACAGAATTAACTAGTGAAATATTTTCATCACCAGAGTCACAAAGGGTATGTCACATAATTAACTAGAATGCCCATATTCATTTTATTCATTCTTCTTTCAATGAAAGTGATATTGGTTCACCTCTAGGCATACAAAGCAAATAACATCCACTCTTTAGTTTGAGTCTTAATCTTTACTCAGTGTTTAAATCTTGATATATTTTATATTGAGTAGCAAAAAACCCTTTTCTTCTCATATATTAACTTTTAAGTAAGTATCAATCTATACTTAATAAATACTCTTTTGAAGTTTCATTTTAATATTCAAGCAGCATTTAAAACTGGAGACAAGAATAATTAATTCTAAATGAGGATGGTCATGGAAAGGGCTTTTCCATATTCTATTTCATCCTGAAGGATGAGTTGATGTCATTGAATCATTTTTGGCAAAGGAATGCATCCAAAACAAAATATTTTAAGACCAATCTTAAATCTGCCACACACACACAGGCAATAGAAAGTAGCAGAAACAAGGGAGTTGGTGATAGGACAGAAGTTTGGGTGCCTATGGAGAGATGGAAGGGAGTTAACGGAGAGATGTTACTAACAAGGGGTAATAAAGCACACTGAGAGCCATAGAACTTTTAGTCCCATCACGGTGTGGCCTTTATATGTTTTGTGACTGTTTCTGAAAACACATCCACAATAATATTCCCGAGGAGTATTATTATAAGTAACTATTAGAATTTTTTGAGATAAGCAAATATTAATTATATATGTGTATGTGTGTGATTAACATTAAATCTGTAGGTTTACCTATACCAAAGCTCCTACTTAAAGAATGGAATGGTTCCTTTACTTGTCCTTGGAAGACAAAATCCCAATGATATACAGAGAACATTATTAACTTTTAAAACTCTGGTAAGAGTTCTATATGTTGATGCTTAAATCTGAGTGAAGAACTCTACCCCACATATGATTTCCTTGGGTCTTTCAAGCAATCTGTGCTGCTTCTAAACCCAGGATGCCTGGGAAAAAGCTAAAGTTTCCTAACAGTATTTCCAAACATTGGGAGGCACTTATCTTCCATGGCAGTACCACAGACCTAAGGGATGAAATAACAGATTGTTTTACTTCTCATAGTTGTGGATGAGCATCTCTGAGCATCACAGTGCAAAGTGCTGCCGGAGTCTTGGTTATGGTTTTAAGGAAGCCATTGTTGTGCTGTGGGCTACATAGAGTGGGAAAATACTTTCCCCAACCTTCATCTCTTCATAAGGGTAATAAACCCATCATGAGACTCTACCTCTTGTCCTAACCACACCTTGATTTCTTCCAAAGACTTCATCTCCAAATGCTGCCTGTTGATTATACGACTCTAACACATACATTTGGAAGAGAAGAGCGATACCTTTAGCACAGAGAAAAATCTTAAAGCAATACATTTTGCCCCCAAAAATTCGATATAGTATTTTTCAAACGTTTTACAATAATAGCTTGGGGTAGAAAGTGAGCCCTTGTGTGGTAACTGCATTTGGTTTTGGTTATAGGGATAATGAATAAAGCTAAGAGTAAGACACTAACTAGTTCCTTGAGTGACAAAGGTCTTGGAAAATGTGTGTTACAGGCAACACTTACATGTTTATATCCTAAATGAATAGCAAGTGGTGGCAAGTACACTTATTTTCATGGTACACATATCTCAGTGCCTAACTGCATGCTGTGCACACATACTTTAGACATAACAATATTATGAAATGTGTTTCCTATGTATGATTCTTGATTTAAATCCCACATTCCTTCTCTTTTATTTTCACATCCCAACCACAGTTTCCCTCCCACTTCCCCTCTTTGCTCCTCCCCTTTACCTAATCCCACCCTATCCCAATCTACTACTCCTCTGTTCTCTGTTTCTCTTCTAAAGAAAAAAAAAAAAAAGGCAGACTTCCCATGGATCTCAACCAGCCATGGCATATCAAGTTGCAACAGACTAGGCACCTCCTCTCCTATTAAAGCCAGACAAGGCAATCCTGTAGGAGGAAAGGGTTCCAAAGGCAGGCAACAGAGTAAAATGACAGCCCCTTCTTCCACTGTCAGGAGTCCCAGGAGAAGACTAACTTATACAAGTGTAACATATGTGCAGTAAGCCTAGTTCATTATTCATTTCTTTTGTTGTTGTTGTTGTCTTGTTTATTGAGAGAGGGTTTCTCTGTATAACAGCCCTGGCGGTCTTGGAACACATTTTGTTGACTAGGCTGGTCTCAAACAGAGATCTACCTGCTCCTGCCTCCTAGGTGCTGGGACTAAAGTTTTGTATCACCATGTGTGGCAAATTTCATTTTCTTTAATGGTTGAATTGCACTGTTTCTTTGGTGAACCATTTTCATTTCATATCACCATTAGCTTATATCCTCTTGATTCATAGAATTCATTGAGTGATTTTTTTCCATCATTAATTTTGAAAATTACATTAAAAATAAAACCAATCACTGTCCTACATAGCTAAGCATATTAGCTGTTTTTATATTCACTTTCTACCCTGGGATGAAAATTGTCCCCATTTTGCACACAATGATGGAGAACCAGAATATTGATATCGCTTTTCCATCATCCTCAGCAAACAGGTGGTAAAATCTAGATATACATGCTGCGACTTTGAATGTAGCCCTCATATAATTATTACTATTTTGGCACTATGGGTAAATAGATATGAACGTCTATTATGACCAACATGTATATCATGAGAGATTCAAACATCTATTAATAGCACATTCAAATGTTACATATTTTGAAATTACTAGTGGCAGAAAAACATTTTTTCATCTTAGTAAAAGTTGATCCTTATTTAGAAAACAATGGTACTCATTTTCTTGCAAAGCCATTCCATAGATGGACATTCCTTCAAGGGTTAAGAATATCATTTGGAAACACTGATTTTAAAGACATTTGTACAACCCATATGCACCACTCTAAAATCTCCAGTAGTGTGCAGCTATGAGAGCTATCCCACTATAGCCATAGGGATCATTAATTGTTAAAAACTTTTTTTAACTCAAAAAAGTTTATTTCTGATCCAAAGCTGTCCAGCTTTAATCATCCATCCATGTATCTTCTCTTGGGTCAAAAATCTCCAGTTCCCTCAACCATTCTTAGGATAGACTTTTTTTTGACTCAGTCACAGCCACTACAAAAAAAGAAAAATTTAAATTCTGACTTTAGTCTACAAAAACATTTTCCAAAGTATCTCTCAGTGTAAGATTTCTACATAGCATGATTTACAGTATGGATCTGAACTTTCTTCTGTGACCAATTTCATTTCTGTTCCTGTAGGGTAAGTAAAATTTGTTTTGGCTTAGTAACTAAGTCACAGGGTAGATTTGAAGTATCCTAGGACCTTCCTTGTTCAGAACCTCACAAGCTTTTTTTCCTTTATGTTTTTAACCTTAATTTACAACTTGGTGTTTCTCTCTACTGATTTAATTCAGTCATCCTTCCTCTTCCAAAGATCTTTAAAAAAAATTAACTAGTATATTACAAACAAACAAACAACCTATCTAAAAAGAGTATCCTTTGAGTTTCAATTAATTTAATGCTCATCAACAGCAAAGCTACAGAAAAGCAAGAGATTTTACTTGATATATTATTACTTCTGGAGCTAAAAAGTTGCATAATTAATTGTAGAGATCCCCTTGCATCCTATACCTGCTTTGGTTCAACTGTGATCTAAATGGTTAGATACACAATGAAACCTACATACCTTAAAGGAGACACAGCCTACTTCATTTCATTTTAAAAATGAAAAGTACTTTAAAGTTTCTTCCCTTAATTCTTTTTGCCAAGAATTGCATTTCTTTTAAAATGCTAAGACCGTATTCAAGATTTATTAACATTAGAAAGAATTCGAGATTAAAGGGCATTCTTACTCAAAATAGAATAATGAGTTACTTAGATTTGCTTAATTCAGTTCAATTATTGAGCCAATCCTAACACAGAGAAAGACTGGCTGTATAATTCTCTCCCCAAAAGAAGCACATATGAATCAAATACAGTGTGAAAGAAAGAACTCCAAACACCTCAATCAGAAACGCACACACTACTGGAGTTAGGTTCCCCTATAACTAATTGCATTAAAGCCATTTTCTCCAAACAGTCGCTTTTACAATTAAAACCCTCCTTATTATACTGCACAAGTGTGAAAACCGAGCAAGAAAATGAGAAGAAATTTTTCTAAAGGATTTCCTTTCTTTTTTGGTATCTTACAAAAATTCTCACCTTAGTGGTTACAGGAGCAACAGTAAATATTGGCTCTGCTCATTATAAACAAGTTTGTGTTCAAGCTTGTGTGGTTTGAGAGAGCATCTATGAAGCAGGACTCCATTTACTTTTTTTTTATTTTTATTAATTTTTTTTGACTTGATAAAAGGGTGCATATGTGAGTGTGTGGTGCTGGAATTTGAAAGGTGACACATTTCCCTGGCGATCTGGGCACCCCACTTTTGTAGAAAACTTGATATCAACCACAGCACCTTGGTAAAGGTAACCTGTCAGCTCTGTTGAATGAAAAAATGACAGAAAATCTTCGCTGATGTTAAGTTTTTACTTGAGAGCAAAATCTTAGAAGCTAAGGGGAGGAGACCCTGCATTTCAGGATTAAGCCAGAAACAGCAAGGAGACTCGCAGAAAACCTGGCTTCCCGAAGTGCTGAGAACGGATCCACTGTCTGATCTGGTGAAGGTATGTGAATTTAGGGAACTTATCTTTCCACTCACCGCATCCATAAACACACAAGCAAATAACCAGGCTGCTAAGGAGCTACTGTCAAACGTACCTGCGTCCCTCCTCCTGTTGCCATTTCTAAGTCTGCAGCAATTCCTGTATGTGGATTAATTCTGATTCCTAATCTGTGAAACAAAAACGGCACTGTCTTTGCCAAGGGACGGTTAGATTATCTGTTTGCCAATATCAATATTTGGATGGAAAGCTTAAAATATGTTGTTTTTCCAGGAGTTAGACTTTAAAGGAGGGGAGCACCGCTTATGCAATACTAGCAGCAAATCGGTTAACCACTAACTTCTTTCTTGTTCAAGAAGAGGCACTTTCAAGTTTCCATTTGGAAGCGAAACTCCGCTCCTTTCACTCAGAAGAGACCCCCCCCCCCCCACTTCTGCGTGCTTACACAAAGACACTTCTCTGGTTGCAGTTCACATTGCCTAGGTTGCCTAGCGACTCTAGACTGCCTTTTGGCAACCTTGCCTCTACTCCAGATGATCAATACCTTCATCTCTCAAGACTTCCTGAGGGAGGTTATTCTATCCTGGAGGGCGAGTCTCACTCAGGTGAGCACCAGGTGTAGATTCACCTCCAACTCTGTGAGGTAACAAGCTCTAAGAACTATAATCAGATAGACCTGACAAGCTACCAGGTGAGGGTTTGGGCTCAGGGTGCAAGTTCACTCAGAGAGGGAGGGACCCTCCTTGCAGCTCTGTATCCAGCATGCAGCTCCTACAGATCTGGAGACCTCTGTTTACCAAATTCTACTTAGAAAACTCTGCGAGATAAAAATCACTTGTCCAAATGCACTCACTGTGAGAGACAAGGCAGTTTTGAGGAGAGAGAAGCATGACTATTGAGCTTCATCTCTCTCTCTCTCTCTCTCTCTCTCTCTCTCTCTCTCTCTCTCTCTCTCTCTTTCTCTTTCATATTTTATTGATTTTTCTGAAAGAGTTAGTGCACTCCCCTTTTACTCTCCCTCTAGAAATAAATCCTGGTGTAACAATTGTGTTCTTGTCATCTTTGTCTTCGTCGTCGCTGTCCTTAGGTTCATGAAGCTGGAAACACCATGATTAAGAAGTTGTTAGATTTCCAGTAAATGTCAGGCCTACCAAACAGTGCTAGATTTACCATCTCAGCTTCCAAACCTTGTCTTCTTGAGTGGAGTCAAAGGGCAGAGGAATGGAGGTTCCTGGTGGGGGAGGTACTCAGACAGGAGAAGGTTTCTCTCTCTTTGAACCTGCCTTGACTTTACCTATGTGGCTCACCCTCATGGACTTGTTTTAATAGCCATGGACTTTACACTTAATGTAGTTTAATTCTAGTGCAAAGGGGAAACATCTGTCAACGGAGCTCAAAATCTATACTGTGATTTCTTCTTAAAAAGTTTGCACATGAGAGATTAAAAAGCTTACAGATACTCACACATAGCTTCATGAGAATAAGCATGTCTGTCTTTAAGACATAACCCCCAAAAATCACTAAGGAAAGTAAACTCAAAATGTACTGAATTGAAATGAAAGCAAATTGTTTACCAAATATGATATTAGGAAGTAAGTTTTGAATGATTAATAATTTAATAGTGCAACTAGGATTGGTGAATTGAGTTCAGTTGAATTTCTTTACCACTTAAAAGTATAAATGTCATGTGAAAACTCCAACAATCTTCTATGTCCTGAACACTTTAGAACAACTAACACAATTTTAAAAAGAATTGGAGTTAGTTATCTTTATTATCTCAAACAGAGCTATTATTTTATATAATAAAATAAACTATTATTGTGTAGCTACTATATGTGTACATATATATGTATGTATATATATGTATATATATATAATCATAATGAAACAATAGAAGCAAATGGCTTTAATATTACCAGTTGCTAAATAAGTCAAATTATCACTGGAATCTTTTAAATTTAACTTGGATCCTGTAGAACCACAGAACTGAACTCAATGCCACGCCCTCTCTCTTGATGAAAAGTCAACTCTGAAAAGCTATTCCTGGAACCAGCTGAAGTTCATGAACAAATATATCGCTCTGAAAACTCGTGAGTTTCTTTGAAATACCAAATAATATTACCATTATGTCAAGATACACATCATTCATATTGTCAGGGGGCTTTGTAACCGCACAGTTGAAAGACTTCAAGATTCATTTAACATTCACAGCATTATTGTGTACGACTCAAGGCTCCTCAAACAGGACAAACTCAACACTTGTCTGTTGGTCTCTAGGCAAGTTTTCCAGGAGTTATTATAACTTGAGACATATTTTAAATAGCTCTCTCTCCTCACTCTCTCTCTTCCCAGTAGAGTGTGTGTGTGTGTGTGTGTAAGCTACCAAGCTTTGATGCAGTATATATGTCTGTATCACTCCTCTAAAGAACTGCAGGAAGACTACAGATGAAGCCAGGGAAGGAGCACACATAAACAAGAGGCCACCTGGCTTCCTGCCATGATACATGACATTCAATTATTTTAGTCCTTTTTCATGAGAGTTTCTCTCTGCAGCTCCTCCTCCCCTCTCCAGACCATTGCTTTTCTACATTTGGTATACTTTGCCTGATTTAGCATGCATGCATGTCCTTCAACCCCAAGCTTTACCCATAAGCCCAAAACACTCTCTACAATATGAAAGTGCTAAGAGTAAATTTTGGGAATCTTATCTTGACATGCCCACTATTACCATATAAGCATTATATCTCATTATGTGAGCAAAGAAAAAAAACTAGAATGGTCCACATGTTATCCTTTCTATAGCTTTGATGTAAGTAGAAGTATCTTTCATGTCCAAAATTAAAATTACATTTGCATAGGGAAAAGAATCTTTCAAAGCAGTTCTAATCTGTAAATCTCTCTCTCTCTCTCTCTCTCTCTCTCTTTCTAAGTGAAATGAGTCAAATTGCCCTTTCTGGTAAATCGCCCACGTAAACTTCTAATTAGGTACTCCTGAAGAAGAGTGTAAAATAATAATTTCAATAGAATTCTCAAATAGCTTTAGCTCTTGATTTTATTTTGATGTTCATTCCTTAAAGGGAAACCAAACAAAACTTCAAAAACACCCAAATCATATGTCTGTATGGGAGACTGCCAGCTGGAGGAACAATATTAGGTGTGACATGCGAAGGGAGCAATCCTCTCCATGAAATTCCCTCTCCCTGTTTGTAAGCAGAGGAATGCCACCAGAGGAATGCTTTAGCTGACCAGACAGATCTTAATTACCAGAGGAGCAAACAGCCAAGGCCTTAGCCCAAATACTCCTCTTAACCCTCTCCAGATCTCTTGGCCTTCCACCCTGAAGTCCTCTGCAGGTGCTGAGACTCCTGCAAAGGCTATGAAACTCCCAGGGATCCCAGAGGGCTGGAATCCTGAGATGTCCGGCATGCTTTCAGGCTTAAAAAAAGAAATGTCCCTTAATCTCTGTGGATACACTACCCTCAAAATTCAAATGTGAAAAAAAAAAGCAGATAAGAAAAAGTTTTGACAGATTGGGTTAAGTAAAAAGAAGGAAGGGAATCCTGACTTTAGATCACAAGTTTTGAATGTGCAAAGTATGTGCAGAACTGGTAAGTGAAGTGGGGAGCTTGAAATGACAGGCTGGGGCTGGAGAGGACAAAAAAAAAGCCACCTAAGTTCATACTTAATTAACTGGTTCTTCCTTCCCAGTTGATCGCTTACTTTAGGTGATTAAAAATCAGGAAGGGTTAGGATGGTGCAAAAACTAGAAGAAGAAGCCAATTTAAAAAACTGAGTGGGTGGCATGCTGGATCTACATATATATAGAGAGAGCACTTATCCAAGTATTTAAGTCTATGTTTGGTGCTATGTCCCAAAACATCAGGCCAACGCAGTCCAGGTGCAATGACCTCCCAGTTGATTCCACTTCTTTGTGATTTCCAGAAACCATTCAATTATTATTGCCTTAATTAGTATTCTAAATTTAATATTAATGCTCTACTGGCTAGGGCTGTGTCATTGCTATAAACTCTATCTCAACCCCTCAAAATCTATTTAATGCAACTCTTGGCAACCAAAGACTCAGCTTCTTGCCAAAACCTGCAGATTATGCATTCGTTATGGGAGTTTGCCATTAACTGTTGCCTCTGTTATGGTCTCATGTGGTTACATGTCACAAAACGCAAGGGGGGGTTCCGTGTAATAGATTTGAATTTTCAGGAGGTTTCCGGGATCTCAAGTGGGTGGGTGACACCTTGGACCCCACCCCTGAAACCACTTTGGTCAAAAGTGGGTTTGGGTAATGGGGTGGAAAAGGCTTCCGAAGCTGCAGTTGACCCGGACTACACAGAAGTTTCCCCCCTAAATCGGACCAAGTCTATTGGTATACAAGTGCTGGAGAGCTTGTATCATATGTCTTTGATTTAAAAGACACTGAATATTTTTTAGGGAATTTGGGGCTCCTAAAACGCATATTTATAAACAGACTGACAAAGCTCCATGTCATAGCTACGTTTATAACTGGGAATTCTCTGCATAGTTCTTCATCAGTCATAGGAGCGCTTACTGTTGTGAATATTTGAAAGACCCATCAACGGTCGTTTGTTTCTTTCCTCTTTCTCGCGTTTATTAGGGCAAAGCAGACTTTCAGAATATTTGGAGGTAAGATAGATTTAAAAGGGAGAGGTAAGATCCTGCAAAATGACCAAGCTAACAAGGAATGAGTGGCTAATTCAACTCAGTCTACCTTCCACCAGGAACAATCTGATAAAGGGTCAGGAAGAATACAGCTTCTCTCTTTGTAAGCAAACTTCACGCACACATTTCCTGGGTTTTTCCTCCCCACTTGCAGGCCACCCCAGAGAAAGTGGAGCAAGCTCCGCCTCGCACTTTGCACTTCAGAGAATGCCCATCTTAGAGCCCTGACTCCCCTTCCGCTAGAGCTCAGGACAGTCCCTACTTTTCTTTAACCCCCCCGCACTCTTGGAAGTTCGTCACTTCGTTGTTGATGGTGCTATCTCAAGGCTTCGGAGAAAACAATTAAAAATATAATAGAACCCGCTAAAAGGCAGAACAGTGTCAATTGGTGGTAGCTCAGCAAAGGGTCCGTCCTTGGGGAGGAAATGTGGTGAACCGGGTGAACATGGCTGCTACTCCTGACACTTCTCAGGTCCTTACGGATGGAATCTTCATTTTTCACTGGCAGCCCCGCCTTTGGGGCAGTGCTAAGCAACAGTTGTGCAGAACATTGTGCCTGGGATCTTTGTTCGCAAGCTGTGTCCAGGTCGGGCGTCAATGAGGGTCCCACCTGTGGATCGAGGACGAAGAAGAATGTGGAAATTTCCGAACCTTGGCGGACAGACACCCGACTGAAAAGGGCTAGGCCACCCGCAGCGGCGGGGTTACCCGAAGTGTCTAAGGCTCTGCTGTAATTGCCAACGTAGCCCGGAGAAAAGGGGCAACCGCTGTGGAAGGCCGCTGCGGTGAGAGAGGAAGGTTATGTCAGGATCGGTGGGCAGAGACCTCCCTTGTCCATAATTTGTAGGGGAGTTTCACCAAATTTGCAAGCTTGGCTGATCTATTGCAAATGGCTTCTTGAGTGTGCCCAAGGCAAGGAACTCTTTTTTTTTTTTTTTCTCCCCACCTCAGACGCCTCGGGCTCCTCAGAAGCTGAAATGGGGCACAAGGCCAAGCAGAATGGTTTTCATCTCCAAAGCGCCGTTTTACCTTCGCTAGCATCCCCGTCAGCTGGACCAAGGAAGGGTTTTGGGTCCGCAACTGTGAGTCCAACCCCAGTCCGCGGAGCCACTAGCTTCCGCAACACCCTTTTCGAAGGCACCGCCCCAACTCTTGAAACCTGTATATTGTACAACTTTTGTTAAAACACTGACGGCATTCATCTCCCAACGCTGTTTTGCGTGATGGGTCCCTCTGACCTCCACTAAGAAAGGGGTTTCGGGGCCACTTGTCTCTATGAATTTTCAATAATAATAATAATAATAATAATAATAATAATAACAACAATAATACATTTTGTCCTAATGATTCGTGTGGACCAAGAATGAGGTGGTTATTGTTTTGGTACTGGTAAAATCAAATATTTTTCAAAGACTCTCCCTCAACCTTCCATTCCGTTAGATGCCACTGCATCCTTACTCCGCTGCATCCGACAGCAAACGAGAAGGCCAGGGCCTTGTAAGGGAGAGCGCTGCGGCCGCCACGACGCCAGTCTTTTAGGTTAGAGGCAACCTCGGCCCCTTTACCTCCAGCAAGCCGGTTAACAGCCGCCGCTGTATCCGGCGTCTTGGGCTCAGATTAATGTGGATCTTCCATGTAAACGATTTACGGATGAAATAAAAGCTCTTTAGAGCAATACTTCCTTTCAAGTTCTTAAGATGCCTCTAAATCTTCTGGGAGTGAGTGGCTGGGGTGGGGGCGGGGTGGACAGCGGGTGTTGGGGGAGTGGGGGGGGGGGGTAGCAGGGGTGGGGGAGATGGCCTGGCAAGGCCTCTGGGAGTGGAGGGTTAACCGCTCTGCGTTCTCACCAGGCTCCTCGGCAATGCCAGTCCCACTGTCGAGGCGACTACGATTCTGGGTGTCCTTGTCTCTCCTGGCATTTGTCTGAAATGGAACTGTCTTTCTGAACTAGGCCAGGGACGCGCCCTACCCTGGGTAAGGAGGGAAGATGGGGGTGGGGTGGGGGAGGAGGGGGCCTGGGGTGGAGTTAGTCCCTGCCTATTTTCATATTCATTAGGACTGGGAGGTTGCCGGAGGAGCCCAGCTGAGTTTCAAGATATAAAAGCAACTTCGGGTGCCCCTTCTGCAGCCGGGACGTATTAAGAGTCTGGGAGCTGGGCAGCTCCTGGCGTCGCGGGTCTCGCTTCCCCTTTCCCTCCTCTCTGACCCTCCCTCCTCCCGCCCACTGCTCCCTCCTCCCTCCGCGCCCTCCAGCCTCTGCGCGCCCCGGAGAGCTCGCAGACGGCCTTTCCAGGATTATGGAGTTTCTGAGCGAGAAGTTTGCCCTGAAGAGCCCGCCAAGTAAAAACAGTGACTTTTACATGGGCACAGGAGGCGCGTTGGAGCACGTTATGGAGACGCTGGACAATGAGTCCTTTTACGGCAAAGCGACGGCTGGCAAATGCGTGCAGGCCTTCGGGCCGCTGCCGCGAGCCGAGCATCACGTGCGCCTGGACAGGACTTCGCCCTGTCAGGACAGCAGCGGTAAGTCACCAGCACCCAGGCTGGCCTCCAGCCCCCAACCGCATCCTAAGCCCTACTCCCTGGTGGCCTGACCGGGGCTCCAAACTGAGCCCTAGTCTCAGCCGTCCTTCCCCGAAGTGAGGTACGGTGCGGGTCGAAGTAAAGAAATGTGGAAAGAGGAATCCAGATTGCTGGGGACCCGGCGCCGCGCACTCTGAGACTCCCGCAACCAGCCGGGGTCCAGAGCTAAATCCTGCCGGATTCTATTTCGCTTTCGGATAGAGTCCACAACTGGACAAGAAGGCTCTGACCAGGACCCCAGTGTAGGTTAACAGGGCTCCAAATAAGTCATAATTGAGTTAAAATACCGCGCCACCGCTGTGAACCCGCCAGGATGCCGGGGCTCGGGGATGTGAAATCCATCACTAGATGTCACAGTGGTCAGGAAAACCAAAATCTTTGAGCTCTTTTATGTATGCATAAGTGGGAAGCACGAAACCGTTTCTAATATCCTAGGAGTGACGACATTTTTATTGTAAAGATGGTGTATTTCTCTGTTGCTATATATATTAGCTTGTGTGAACTTAAAAGTTTCTGCCGATTTTCTTTACTTTATTGCGTTTGTGATGAGCAAACATGCGTTTTGATTAAAAAACCATTTTAGCTTTTGGGAAAAGCATTCCAGATAAAAACCACTCACTTGCGGATTCTGCATTGTCTGTTTTTCTTCTTCCACATAAAATGTCACCTAAGGAGCCTTTCGGAGTGTTTCTGGACAGAATCTTCAACTCTGAATGCCAGACTATCTCCAAGTCAAAATGTTATCAAAACAAACCATCTATCTTTTTCTATCTTGTAGCCCAGTGAAATCCCTATCATTTCACATCCCGACAGTTAAAACAGTTTTATGATTCTAAGAGGACTTTTCCTTATCATGGTGTATACGCCGCCCTTAAATGGCAAGGAAAGGAGCGGGGCGCTTTAAAACAACAAACGAATTAACTGTGAAATATTTACAACAAGCCACCGCCCCCTATTTTAATGGAGGTTCAAAAATCTGGCAAGACCTTTTCACTTTCGGGAGCTCATTCGCTCAACACTCTATACAGATTTTAAATGAATCTCACATTCTACTCGTTTTATTCAGTGCAGAGGGTGACTTTTGGCTTGGGCGGTTAGAACAAAAAATGCACATAATAAATGCCCGTTTTTTAGTGGATTTCAATCGTTTAGTGGAAAGACTGGAACAACCAATATTACATACAAGAACTTTTTCGCTTCCTGGCTTCATTTCGGTGGTCTTAAGTGTTTTCGGTACTCTTAGATGCGTGCCTGAAGTTATTTGAACTGACAGGATTTTTACAAATGGTTTTGTAGTGGCCTGCGTTGACTGCTAGATAAACTCCACCGTGCTTTAAATTGTCGGGGGGAAAAGGAAAAGAGAAATGGTGATTGGTTTGGAGTGCTTCATTTACTTTTAAATGTTCATCACACTGTTGGGAAGAATTTTTAACTGGGAAATATGGAATAAAATGAACAAGAATGGTTACAGGCTACGTTGAAGAAAAAGCCGGTCTTTCTCCAGTCCTGCCCCCCAGCGTCTTTGCGGCTTCCCCTCCCCCTTCTAATTGCCGCAGTTCCCGGGTTTTAACTCTTGTCTGCGAAGACAAAACCTTATTGTTGATCAGTCATATCTCTCTTCATATTTATTTTTACAGCACATCCTCCTTTGCATAAAATCGGTGTGCAATATAAGTTATGTAGACAATAAAATTCAATGTATTCCTGGAACACATAAAAAGGTTCTTCAAACGGTTAAGAGGAATCCCACCCCCCACCAGACCTCCACCCTCTTTTAAAGAAGCAAATAAGAATAGATGAGTCCTCGGAAATCACTGTTCTGGTTGGGTTGACTTTGTTTTTCTTACAAAACAACGACAACGACAACAACAACAACAACAACACAAGTAAAGCCCAAACTGCCCTATTTCCTTATGTTCGTTGTATCTGTCTGTAAATTTTTATGATGCAATGTTTCCTGTCATACTGCAAGCTTGAACTCCGATCTCAAGTAAATTATTAAAATTGACATAACTCTTGACAGAATGCAAACTGTCATTTTAAATTTTATCGTGTTTATTTTTGTATTTTTGTGCTTTTTCATTTCTAAGCGTACCTAGAGTAAACAATTTTTTTTTGTCCTAACTATGCACAAGTTAAACGGAAGTATAAAGTCTTCAAGGAATGGAAGTCGTTTTTAGTGTAAAAAAAATTATTTAAATCTTATACTTTTCTAGTAAAAGGTACTTTCAGAACTTGATAAGAATTAAAAAAAATAGTAGATCTCTTTTTGAAGAAAACTTAAATTCAGTCACGACTAACTCATTGAACTGGAATGTGTACAATGTAATGGACTCATACCTCATTGCAGTCTGCACAGCTTTGTTTTGTAAGATGTGGGAGATACTGGGAGAGAGATACTATTTAAATTTGAAGTAAAATTTTTCTGAAGACCAGAAGCACTTTAATTTTGTCATATGTAAAAAGATGTATATGCTTTAAGTTTTGTACATCCATATTTAAAAAGTCATGGCTGTTTAGATTTTTTTTTTAAGTCTGGAGCAAATTTTCACTTGATTATTTTAATTTGATTATAAACTATATGCATAAACTGTGCATTAGCCATATAAAATAGATCTGTGGACTTTGACAAGTCCTGAGTTCACATACACATTTAGAACTCTTTTTAAATCTGATCCAGAGTGAATTAATAATGCATTGCACATCATGTGATGATAGAATTAATACTGGCAAAATAAATCATTAGCTGTTATTATTTCCTGATTCTCTAAATTATTTCACACTAATTGCTTCATCAAAGTATGTTTCACCACCCTGAGTATCGCTGTTTTCCTCCCCGAGTACAGTGAACTATGGAATCACCAAAGTGGAAGGACAGCCCCTTCACACCGAGCTGAATCGAGCAATGGATAACTGCAACAATCTCAGGATGTCTCCTGTGAAAGGGATGCCAGAGAAGAGCGAACTGGATGAACTTGGGGACAAATGTGACAGCAATGTATCCAGCAGCAAAAAGAGGAGACACCGAACAACCTTTACCAGTTTACAGCTGGAGGAACTGGAGAAGGTCTTCCAGAAGACCCATTACCCGGATGTGTACGTCAGAGAACAACTTGCCCTGAGAACGGAGCTCACTGAGGCCAGGGTCCAGGTAGGCACCAAAAGGCAGGGCTTTTCAGGGAGGGATAATGTTAGAATAATTGAATATTTGTGTTTTGTCAAAAAGGAAGAGGCGTTCTCAGCTAAGACTTGTGCCAAAGTAACATGTGAGGAAATTGGCCAATATAAATTTCTTTTATACTTGCAAAATTTTTGAATACTTACGAAGTATATATAGGGACAGGAGGTATTTCAGAAGGTTAATAATGAAGTCATTTAAAAAACCCAGAATTAACATACATGTGATTTAAAAATAAAACCTTAAACTTATCTTTACTTTATAAATACATATATTTAATTTATTTTTTTGTTTCATTTTCAACTATTGGGATTTTATTTTAGATTATATACTAGTTATATGCAAGTTGTTTATATACTATCCCATAGATCTATAGCTTTATTTTAGTTGGAATTATTGTAATGGAAAATAAAATAAGAGCACAAACTATATATATGTGTATATATATATATATATAATATCATATGTTATTTTTACTAGTAAGATTTAAGATACATAAAATGGCTCATTTAAAGTTTTCTTTAGGCCCAACCACTTCAGCACGTAATACTGCATTTTAGTTTTAAAGATCTAGGTAATTATACATATTTTTAATCATAAATAGTAATAATGCAGTTTAAGTAATTTTTGTATGCCCTTGGTTATATTTAAAAATTATTTAGTCAAATAATTATAGTTCAATGAATCTAATTTCTTAAAAAAAACTAAAAAGAAAAAGGTCTAGATAAAATGTTGCATGCCTTCTCAGCAGTATTTTATTGTAAGTAGAGCTGATATTTTAAAATTACACTTTATTAGTTGTCAAGTAATAAGTACTAATTTGAAAGGCAGTAATAAATCAAAAGAAAGGACTTTTTTTCATTTACTTTTATTGCTTTGCTTTAAGTGGGAAAGTATTGAATTCCCTCTTCTGTACACTCATGATGGAAAGATGTATAAATTGTGTTTTCTTTCCTTTTGTTAATAGTTAGTTTGCTTGTAAGGTCCCCTTGTCATCACTGACCACACACAGTGATTTGGGATGACAGGCAGCAGGTTGTGCTTGACTTTACTGAAACAAATGGAAATCCTATCACAGTTCAGCAAAAGAATAACGTAGAAAGTTCGTACTAAGAAGAAGGCAAGACTTGTCTCGCATTAACACCAGGCCTGCATGTGTTTTCTGTCCTGTGACTATTATTTAAATTAGTTATACTTGTAACCATAGAAAAATATGTTTACATGCAGATGAATCAGCTGTTCCTTCCATGTTCCCGCTTCAGTGCAGATTCATATCTGTTCGAGGACACGCAGAGAGAGCAACCTGACCCATGTTAACTCACGTTGTTCTCTTCCATGCGTTCTACAGGAGGGCAGAAATTCACACCCATTTAAAAAAAAGTCATGATTTCCAGAATATTCTTTGTACCTCTCTGTGTAGAATATAGGAAAATATGTGTTCTGTTGATGTCTCCATCCCTGGAAACCAGGACCAATATTTGATACTAGCAATTTAACTTGAGAATGATAACAGGTAGTTTCTTAACGTCTTGCATTAATTTCAGAAAACTCTACAAAAAGCAATACTAAAATTGTTACATATGTGTAGGCCGTGAACTGTAAGCAGCAAAAGTTGCGGTGAAATAAAGTATACGAAATTAAGATTTATTATTGAAAATGTATCCACAAATTTCAAGTAAAGTTTTATGAAAAGATTTCTGCAATGCATATTTATTCATTCTTGATTTCTAATCTGCATAGAGTTGTGTAAAGAGGAGTGAGCCATTTCTGAATGCTGTCCAGGTGGTGCTTATTCAAATATATCAAAGCTTCCATGTCAAATATAATATTCTGTTTCTCCTTTTAAAATACTGCAATATTAGAATGAAAAAAAATTCAAGAGCAAGCAAGGATGAAGATTTCTCCCCCCCCCCCTTTTAGGGATATAGTTCTGTGGACCAGGATTTCTAAGATATAATTTGGGAAATCATGAAAGAAAGGCTAATGAGCTGAGAGAGGCATGGTGACTCAGGCATTCATGACAGTTGGTGCCATTTGCTCCCTTACTTAACTATTTATAAGCAATTTTTCACTGTATGTAATGAGTGCAGTTATGTGCTTTAAAACCACAGCTTAGCGTCAAGTAGAACTTTCCCTGTCAAGTCTTATGACAGATATATAATCTTAATTTGCAGTTTGTAAAGAATCAAGGTATTATGGCTGTCAGGGATTTTAGATAAAATACAAATTTTTAATTTTTCTAGCATTCTTTAAGTTTAAATATGACTCAGAAGAGTCTTCGGCTTATTACACCTTTTAAAGATAATTTGTGTATAGACAAGGGTGATAATTGTGTTATGAATTGGCTGGAAGAGAGCATGGTAACATATTGTCTATCTGGCTCACTGCATCCACCTAGAGGATGAGCGAGTAACCATGACAACGGGATGATTATATTTACAAACTTGCCTGTTTTTGTTTTTATGTCCAAAAATGAATACACAGACATATTTGAAAACACAAACACACACACACACACTCAGTCACTCACACACATACATAAATGAATTATCTGAAGGCTGGTTCTTTCTGTTAAGTTATGTTGCCTCACTGATGTACCATGGTATCAGAATACAAGAGAAAGTAAAACAGGTGGATTCAGTTTGGATGTATAGAAATTCAGGTTTCTTTAATTGTTAATTTTTATTTGCTCTGTTTTTCTTTCTGACTTGAAAATTTGAATGTCAAGTCTGCTTTATGTAATGTTCTTCAGCTAAAAATATGCTTTTTTTTTTTTTCTCAATACAATACACTAGGTTTGGTTTCAAAATCGAAGGGCCAAGTGGAGAAAAAGAGAACGATACGGCCAAATACAGCAAGCTAAAAGCCATTTTGCTGCCACATATGACATATCAGTCTTACCAAGGACGGACAGCTACCCACAGGTATGGTCCACAACACAGAGTGCTCTCGCAGGGCAGTGGGTGTGGCCTGATTCAGAGAGTGAGCTTAGGGTTTATTATACCAACTACAACAGTAAGGAGTGAAAGTCTAGTCTCCAGAAAACTTTTTCCATGTTTAACAAATTTTTATCTACTAAATTATTTATTTATTTTTATTATTTTCTTTCAGAGTCAGTCACTAAAAAATATTTCATGGTCTGTGCCTTTTGGGTTTGCTATACATTGCAGAAAAGAAAAAGAAAGGAAAAAGAAAAAAAAGAAATAGCATTTAATGATACGCCTTAATTTTATTGTGCACTTTAAGCATTCAAGCTTATTTGCTTCATTAATTTAAAACAGTATGTTGCCTGTCATAAAATTTGTGGCCAGAATTTCGTGAAACATGCAAACTACTGAGGTTAAATGCAGCCTTTAAATGCTCAACTCTACTTCAAAACTTTATTAGTCTGCCAACTTTCTTTTTCACATTCAATATCACTCATTCTCTCAAGAGCATTATTTAATACTACATGGTTTTACAGACAATTTTAAAAATTAAGGTAAGAAATATTTTTCATCTTTAAATGTGTTGATATTTCACTTTTTTCATTGTTTTCTTTTTGATTAATAAGGCTTTCTCCATTTTTATACTTTGTGATACATGAGTTTTCTTTATCGTCTTAAGAAATCTGTCTTGATATGGAATAATGGTGTTAGAATTGCACTGTTGATGCTTGATAAAGGACATGGGAATCGTCTGGAGCAAGCTATGCATTGTTTTATTCCTTGTTACTTACTGGTACATGCTTTATAAGACGTTGCTGCAGAAACACAGGCGAAATGTATTCTTGATAAATGCCTTGGTGGCTCTGTATCAAGATCACCTTGCCTCCAAATGTGAGAATAGCCATTCCATTCCACTGTAAATTCACACCCTCTCTGTAAGTCCAGCCCATTAATAATGTTCTTTCCTAGTATTCTTTTGTCCTTAAAATTTCTTTTAAAAATGATTTGAGGAACTTCTTGCTTGTATATAGTTACTTAAATTTCTTGCGAAATTTTATATGTTAAAAAGATTGTTGATCAGTACCAGGTTCAGCTCCTTCCTTTTAAAACTTAGAATAAAACAAACCTAGTTATATTAAGGAATTGGCTTATGAACACATCAAGGGTGTCTTACAGGGCAGCCAATGAGCAACTGTAATGGCTCAGCCTTTTCCTCAGAAGGTTTCCAGAGGCCAGTATTTTGGAAATGATTTGAATCGTTGCCACATGCTTCCATTAGTATATCTTGTGTACTGTAAAATTTATCTAAAAGCAGTAACCATATTTCTACCTGATTAAAAGCATGGCTATCTTTTGCTTGTTTATGGTCACAGAGCTAGTGAAATTTTATTCACCTCATATTTTTGGGGTAACTTAGTTGAATTCAAAACAAAATGTTTTGAATATGTTTCTCCTCTGAATTGACAGCATCATGGGGAGAGAAACTGTCATACCTTACAGTTTTTGTTACTGGAGGACACTTATGTACTGTCCAAAGTTATATAATAACTTACTTAACAAAAAAACAATAGCTTTATGTAAGGGGCCATAATTTTCTCCATTTCTCACATTAAGGAAATGAGGCACAGGAATAGAAGGTATACATTTAACCGTGTTGATTTTGCCAAACTTTCAACAAGTTCTATTTGAAAACATCATTTAAAGACTTATTAGAATTTCAGACACAAATAATTTATATGATATAGTATATATCATATCACTTCACCCCTGCCTCCTCCTACAATTCCTCCCAAGTCCCCCACTTACTCTCAAATTCACAATGTGTTCTTCTTCAGTTATGATTGTTTCATTTACACACACACACACACATACACACACACACAAACCCTGCTGAGAGTGTTTTGTTTTGCTTCTGTAGAGTGGTTTAAGACTGACCCTAACTCATACAATAAACTGTCTTTCCAAGTGAACAGGTGTCACTCTTTGTATTATCAGAAACATAATTATAAAACAGTCTCTGTGGTGAGCTCCATCATTAGACTCTACAGTTTACTTCAGAGGAGCAGGGAATGTACACCAAGGCAATAAAATAAGGAACGGACGAGTGAGACTATGTTTACATCCTTTTCAAGCTACTAACTGCAGACTGTAGAAGAGAAAGACACCAAACGGTGAACTGCTTTCCAGTAGAATTTAAGCATTTGCACTTAGTAAGTTCCATGCATCAGTCTTGACTGAGATTCCCTCATTTTGAATACTGCTACTTGTCTTCATCCCTTAGCCTTGGATCCCTGTTTCTAGTTTCTATTTTGTGTTCCTGACTGTTGGTTACCTTATTTATTTTTGGCTCCTCGTTCTTATTTGCTGTTCTGTAAAACACTTTGAATAAGGTCTGGCACCAATTAGTATCTTCGTGAGGGCCTCCAACAGTGACTAGCCATCCCCTTTCCTAGCATCATTTTGTCATTGACTTGCTTCATCTTAAAGCTTTGGGCATCAGTGGACACAATAAGGTAAGGCAGAAAAACAGCTGAGACAGGACGAGAACATGGTATGTCTAGGAGAACACTGGGGAGTTATTGTTTTCACTTTCATAAATTATGGCGATCTTATAATTTCTTTTAAATTCCAAGGGATTTGAACATTTGAATAAATTGGCTAAATACTAAAGCATGGGAATACAGAGTAATTGTGCTGAATTTATTTGGACAGTGAAGTTGATAAATGCCTATAAAATTAACACTCTAACAAAGTTTCATACTATTCTGTATTAGTGATTTTTAAATTTCTTTTTGGTCAGGAACTCTGAAATCAAGCAGATGTCACACTACAGGTTGGCAAAAGCCGGGGAAGAATTTTCCTTCAACTTAAAAGTATAGAGTAGACTGTTTTTAGTTTCTTTGAAAAAAAATTATGCCAAGATTAGGTCCTCCAAGTTTCAGCCTAAAGGAAATGTTTTCTACCAAGCAGCCTGAAAATAGAAACATAACGGGAGAAATGGGCACTGAAATAGCATCCTCCAACTCAGAGCAATAAGACATTGAATTTGGTACTGTTACTAATTACAGCGGGAAGAAAAGTATTAACTGCAGAAAAGTTGGAAACTGGAAAATGTTGGAGGCAGGGCAGAAATAAAGAATTAGCAATTTGGCAGGGAAGCAAAAGCATACACAGAAATACAAGAAAAATAGAAAGGATTTAAAAATACAGATTTTGAAGTATGGAAAATCACTGTACCTTGAAGAGAGATGTCTATAGTGGACATAAACAGTAATTAATGCTGGGAACATGTTTTAAGTACATGTTTCATCTGGCTTTCATTACTTTGCAGTAGTAATTTTACTCTAGAAATATCAGTAAATGTGAACCACCCAGGTGTTATTTAAACCCAGTTATTATATTTCTTCCTTATTGCCACAGACCCACTTGAGTTCACATTCTCTGAGGTTAGGCATCAAGAGCTATTTTTGCAATATTGTCTTTCAAATTTACACAAGGAAATGCTCACTTTTGACATTAAAATGTGACTTCCTTGATTTGAAAATAAAAAATTCTACCATTTTAAAATTGATTGAGGAATAATATAGAATATTTCAAAAGTGTTGAAACTTTCCAGAGTATAATAAGATATATTTTTTAACAATTCTGCATGTCTTTTGTTACAAATGAACAAGATGAGCTGAATAATTTCTCAAGCCACATACATTAAGGTCACTTTTTTTTTAATGTGCTGAAGATAGTTTAATCTAAGTATGTGGTCTGTACCTATAGTCTTAGCACTCAGCAGCTGAGCCAAATGAATAAGAACTCAAGGTCATTTTAACGTATGAGTTTAAGGTCAACCTGGGATTCAAGAAACATTGTTCAACCACACAAGCAACCAGCCAAAACACAACAACCAAGCAGCTAACCACTCCAAAATACATTAAAGCTAGACGTGGTGGTACACACCTCTAGTCCAATATTCAGGACGCAGAGATCATTGGATCTCTGTGAGTTCAAGACTGGAGCTCACACTTAGTAAGGACTTGAGGTTGATTCCCAAGCACCAGGTCTGAAGACTCACAACTCCTCTCATTTGGACATCTGTGTCCACATGCTTACAGGCACGCACACACACACACACACACACACACACTCATATAGTTAAAAACAAAACAAAGCTTTTCTCTTAAAAGTCCTTTGCTTTGGCTGACCATATCAGGTACCACCATGATCCAACTAAATTATTTGTTGCTCAGGACATGACTGTTCTAATGCATCTCATTGTTTACGTGAATTTTGCTTGTCTATGATAATTCCATTCCCCACCCATGCAATACTTGGTCCTTGCCCTTCTTAAGTCCTCCCTGTATTAGAACCCTCTCAGAGGCAGAGAACTGTGTGGTATGCAAGATCTCTATACTGTTTGCAATGTAGTCTTTAAAAAATATGACCCATTTTTCAATCACCTCTCTATCACAGTAATAGTGAACAAACTATTAAATAGTAAACAGATGTAAAGGAGAATGCTGATTTACTTCAATATTTTTTACTATAAACCAAAATAAAATATTAGTAAACTAGATGGTTTCTGCAGTTTCTATCAGATGGAATCCTTTCAGTTTAAGTACTTGACCCCTCCCCAGTTTCCTTCTATAATAGACTGGATTTCCATCATTTTATCATATTGATTTTTCAGTGTTATTTATATTTTAATCAACAAATTCATGTTATTCACTGCTTTAGGGATGAGGGATATGTGAATAATTTAGACTAAATCCTCTGCTCTGTAGGTAGATTACAAGCTAGGTAATGTTTATATTAAGTTACACACACATCTCTGCACATAAACAAGACCCAACTAACTAGAGACTTAAATGGCTTTAGACTTGGACTTTAAAAGTGAGCACAAACCTATCAACATTAGATACTCATTTATTTATAATTGAGAAAATTAAAGTATTTAAAATGATATTTGAAGGAAATATTTTCTGTTCAGGTGTGAATATTTTCTACCAACCATTATTCCTACAAAGATTGCTATTTTCACACCGTCAGGCTCCATTTGGACCACAGGGATATTTACTGGGCTATGTACTAGTAAGGTGCTTTTGGTAACTCACCGACTTCCTCTTGAGTCTTTATTTCCAAACTTAGAAGTATTTCTGGTGCTAACGCAGGAGACACTAGAACCACAACTGATAATAATTGTTTTCCTTTATTCTGAGGGTTAAACTGATTTCTGAATATAAAAGCCCTTGCTTATGTGGTTCCTTGGGAGCTTAGTTCTGGGATGTGAGGAAATCTTAGGGTTAACATAATGGTTTGCATTCAAATTCTGACTTTACCACTTAATCACTTTCAGATTTTTGGCAAGTGAATTAACTTCTAGGAACATCTCTCCTCACTTAGGGTATGAGAATAAAAGTTCAGATGACATTTGTGTGTGCTGAATAAAGTAGTTTATGCAAAGTCCTCAGGACAGTGACTTGCACACAACAAGCTCTCTGTAAGTGGCCATGATCCTTATAGCCTCTGGTTATCAATAGTTATTATTATTTTTTTTTTAGTATTTACTTGCTCTTTTAAAACTGTAGCATTTAATTTCATCCAATGAGAGAAAATTACTAATTAAGGGCTTAAGGAAAAAAATCACATTCCCTTAACTTCACATTTCAGGTTAAACTAAGACAACCAAATCATGGTAACTTTAGAAGTTTGGATCCATAAGATTGAAATCATCACAATAACTTTCTTATGAAGAAAATGTTTTCACAAAATGTTTCAGTAAAAGATTTAAAGTCATTGTTTTGGCTCACTTGTACTACCTAAAATATAAGGGAGTTATGTATACTCTGTGGGGAGAGAGACATCACTAAGTCCATTTTACCTAATGCACGTGTATTCACTTTATCATGTATTGTATTCCTTTTCAAAACTTTTAAAGTAGGTGAATCGATATCTTTTAAAGTAATTAATTATAAAATTATATTTAGTATATCAGAAAATTAATCTTCTTACTTTAGAAAATAACTCTGGTATGGTCAGTCATGAAATGTTACAGCAAGAACAGAAACCATAGTATCATGAGATCAACAAATCATATCGATAATACTGATTTGCAAGTTTCAAATTGTAATTGAATGAAGATTCATGGCCTTTCCTCAATGCTTAGAATAAGTAGGCGTGCACTGTTATAATATGATATTTGATTATTTTATCATATCTCTTTTATACCTTAAAAATAAAAAAACAGTTAATTGACAGTACAAGAATACATAAACACATGAAAGGGGATATTAGCATATACATGTTAGCCCAAATATATTAGCATAAATACCAAATATATATACCATATATATATGATCTCTTGGAAGAATAGAGAAGAGTCCTATAGGAAGTAAAGTTTGGCTTGTCTACCAGAACAGATGGATTAAAACCTGAATTTAATTTTCATTATTCTGAGAATTTTGTCTAACTTCTTATTTAAAATTTTACCTGTATCATACTTCATTAATGTATCTGTTTTTGATGTAGTTTCTCACTATGCTGCCCTGCTGGGTCTAATACTATTTTTATTCCTCATGTTATTATAGATTTCTAAGAATAAAATCAAGTTATTTAAAAAATAATCACAAAAAATAAAATTCTAGTTATATCTTTAGTACAGTGTGTGTGTGTGTGTGTGTGTGTGTGTGTGTGTGTAAGCATTAAAAATAAGTAAATAAATAGAGCCCACTCATCATGCATTTGAGAGATATCAAGGGCTGGTACATAGGAATTGTTAAAGGAAGGAAAGAGAAGAAGAAAAATGGTGGGGTTTTTTGTCTCAAAAAATAATTAAAAATAATAAAATTCAGCTCAAAAATAAATAAAATTACGAGGTATGGTAGGTCATGCTTTTAATACAAACATTCATGGCAGAGGCAGAGAGGCAGAGAGGCAGAGAGGCAGAGAGGCAGAGAGGCAGAGAGGCAGAGAGGCAGAGAGGCAGAGAGGCAGAGAGGCAGAGAGGCAGAGAGGCAGAGAGGCAGAGAGGCAGAGAGGCAGAGAGGCAGAGAGGCAGAGAGGCAGAGAGGCAGAGAGGCAGAGAGGCAGAGAGGCAGAGAGGCAGAGAGGCAGAGAGGCAGAGAGGCGAGAGGCAGGAGAGGCAGAGAGAGAGGCAGAGAGGGGAGGCAGAGGTAGATCTTTGTTAATTGGCCAACTTCAATATACCTAAGAATTTCCAGGCCAGCCAAGGCTGAAAAGCAGGACCATGTCTTAAAACAAAACAAAACAAAACAAAACCAAGCAAAACAAAACAACACAAAACAACAGCAACAACAAAACAACAAGAATAAAACTAATAACTGCTCAGCTTTGAATGAATACATCCAACACTAATTTGACTCCAAAGGGGAGTAGATAGGATTAAACATATTCTATGAAAATTAAAGCATTTGTTTTATATTATAGATTTTATGCATAAGGTACACTTTATGAACAATGAAAATTTTAGCTTTTTTTCTGGGTTATTTTGAATTTAATAAAAATTGTTAATGAAAACAAATCAAGCACTGTTGGATCAGACACATGCACACTTTAAAATCTATGAAGAAACTGTGAGAAATGTCTGGAAAATGTACTATATGAACATGGTTGCTTCATAAAAATTAAATAGCAAACATTAAATTTACACACACACACACACACACACTTCTGATGTTTTCAATGTCTTGAAGCAAAATGAGTGTAATTAGTTTCTACTTAAAGAATTAAGCTAAACAACTTTCTTAATAATTCCGATTACATGTGTTAGGTTTTCTATTTGATTTGGAACACATTAAACAGAGTGTTGTAGCTGAGCAGAGCTTCAAATCTTCCTGATGAGAGGCATTTGGTTAAGTTCCTGGACAGTGCTTGGAACACCTCCCTAGAACTCTGAAAATGTTATAAAGCCTTTTCCCCCACTGTATAGTAAATACACACAAGGGAATTTTATAGTTGTACAACATGTGAATATTATGCACTTTAGAGATCCCCCAAATCATTCAAATAAGCATTTGCTACAGGCTATTGCCATTGCCACGTCTGTGAAACAGTCCAAAAACAATGTTGCCTTATTTAGGAGTAAAATAATTTGCTTCTTCCAAAACTAATAAAAACATAGAGCATTTTTATTAACGTGTAGGATGATGAGGGTTTCTTAGGCTCGCCATTGACAAAGAAGCAATGCACAGTTTTAGATGATGCAATGTATGGACTCCAGGACACACTTGGATAGAACTGTCATATTCCTAGGTAAGAAGAGGGCTTGCCTGGACTGTAGTATATTTAGCTGTTGTATCAAATACTGTCTTTGAGCACTAATCTGCTAAAAATAGGGGATTACCAGCAATGATGGCAGCTTCACGTGTCCTTCAGTGGTTACATCACACCTGTTTTAAAATGAACCCACTGGAGAAGCTGCGTGTTGATTAAAGGGAAAGTGACTGACAAGTCAAGAGGGTCTGTAGGAACAAAATCAAGGAGGCAGTCTAACACCATGCCATTTGAGGAGTGGTTGAGAGGACCAGAGATGAGAAGAAGAAGAAGAAGAAGAAGAAGAAGAAGAAGAAGAAGAAGAAGAAGAAGAAGAAGAAGAAGAAGAAGAAGAAGAAGAAGAAGAAGAAGAAGAAGAAGAACAACAACAACAACAACAACAACAACAACAACAACAACAATAACAACAAGAAGAAGACGAAGAAGAAGAAGAAGAAAGACAGACAGACATGGGAATTGTCATAGTTGCCAAATGAAAGGTTAGGGTTTTCATATGTAAAAAAATAGCAGTTTGTGTCATTTTATGGAACATAAATGGAAGAATGGAATTCTTATAAAAGAAGAGCTTAAGTTCACAGGAAATGAATGAAATGAAAGCTGTTGGGATTAGGAAGTGGGACTCAAGAAGGGCCTCCTCATTTCAGTTGAATTTTAAAATAGCACTGTAAATTATCACTATCATTTTAATATAGATCACATGAGCTGATACTATACACGTAAACAGTAAGTACCTTTAAAATGCATCTCTGATGCAAAGTAGGTATGGATGACAAACCCCTGTATGTAAATATAGATAACAAAATACAGGAATATGAATATGAATATGATTTTTGTTATGATTATACTTGTGGTGATTTAGATTTAAAGCCATAAACACAATTAAATATATTAGTTCATCTAGTTCCCATTTAAAAAAATCATACCTGAAGAAATTAATTTGTTGCCGGGCGTGGTGGCACACACCTTTGATCCCAGCACTCGGGAGGCAGAGGCAGGCGGATTTCTAAGTTCGAGGCCAGCCTGGTCTACAAAGTGAGTTCCAGGACAGCCAGGGCTATACAGAGAAACCCTGTCTCGAAAAACCAAAAAAAAAAAAAAAAAAAAAAAAAAGAAATTAATTTGTTTACATCTCACATTCTTAGTAGCTTTATAATCAATCAATATGTTTTATGGTGTCTTATTATTTATTTTTGTAGGGTAGGATATGAAAATAGTTACAATCAATAATCACTCGATATTCTATTAGATGGTACAGTCTATGAACTATAAAGTTGTGAGTATGCATAAGTAAATAAGCAATTATAACTTACTTATAAAGGTAGTAGCCACATTCTTTTAGAATTTCTTTAGATTTCTTTGGGTTAGATTTGACCTTACAGATTATTCAATCTTGGGTATTTTTTTTGGTTTCTGCTTTTATAAACTTACCTTCTACAAATAGTAAAATATCCATGTATTTTTGGATTAAAATGAAAGTGTTTGTAGTTTATGCCACAGAAGGCAATTCACAGACTCACACTGTCATATATTAGGCACTAGTCATCCTTATTAAATATATTCATGTCCATAGGGAATATTTTAGAGAAAATAAAATCATATTTTCTTGGGATATATAATATAATTTTCACCTGAATTTGTGCTACAGAAAACTATTAGACCTCTGAAGTTCCATTTTTTTAAAAAATAAAAGCCATATTTGGGATAGGACTGAGAAAGGATAGATACAATAAAAGAATGTATTAGGGAAAGTTTCTGAGAGCTGTTTTAATGTAATCCTGATATTTTTCTCAACATGCAATCAAACATCATAATACATCTCAAAAGCCACATTAATGTGTCTGAAAAAGGAAAAAAAATGTAAAGTCTTTAAAATATTTGTATATCCAAGCTAAAATATTGCTATGAGTAATTTCCTTTATCAATTTGGTCTGCTCAGAAAATACTCCTTATCTATCAGAAACCTTTTTTTTCTGTCACAAATAATATATTGATATGCTTGATCAGATCCAGATAAGTTTATGATAAAACAAAATCATTTACCCTTTAATTTTTCACTGTAATAGATTTCAGATTTTGTTTTTAGATCTACAAGTAGATAAATGCTAATTCTTTTCAGAATTAAATATTTTCTTAATTTAACTTTATGGATCATTTCTTTGCCCATAAGCCCTTTCATTTAGCTGTGTTACCTATTCATAGGCAATATAATAGATGACTATAATAAATTTTAATGACATTATAAATTAGGAAATACCTTAAGAGGAGAAGCAAGTAATGTTCCCTACCATTATTCTTTTTTAAATAAGGAAACAAGTTTACTTTCCTTTTTCAGGCATGTTACTGTGGCTTTTGAGATGTTTTATGATGTTAGATTAAATGTTGAGAAAAGTATCCAGATTACATTGGAAGAGCTAGTTCGATGGAGTAATGACATTAACAGCCCTCTTATTGGTTTGAGATATATAACCCAGCAATCATTTTGGCTGACGTTTAATGTGTGCAGAGGAGTAAGTCAAAAGTAAAACAAAACAGCCCATAATGACTTAAGAATTAATCATGTATGCAAATAATTATATACATCTAGATGTTGGTATACTGGTTCATTCTGTGAATTTATATTTATATTTACATAGATATACACAATTTATCTTTATATAGGGAACTAATTTTAGGACAAAACAAATATTTTTTGTATTTTGTTATTCATGTAAATCCCCCAAAAAGTGTTTAAAAAAGATTACATTTTCTTTCATGTTTTGGAAACAGGAATACCAACCTGTTTTGAGACACAAGTAAAGTCTCTATCAGTGTAAGCTAGATTTACTAAATGTTCTATCATTAGTAGACATAGCCTGTCACAGAATATTACTCAGCTTGGGTTCTATAATAATACATCAGAGGCTATATGCAGAAGCCTGGAATATGCAAATTACAAGATATCCATACGTGTCCAAACCATTGATGATTCCACTTTTTATCACGACTTAGAAAAAGAAAGCCAGATGTGCTGACAACACAGAGTGGAGCCATGTTTAGGTTAAAAATACTATACACAGGTTGTCAAAGCAACATGCCTGGGGTGGTGGCACGTTTTGGTAGTCCCAGTGCTCAGTTGACTGATGCAGAAGGATTGGGAACTTGAACACTTCCTGGGCTACGTGGCAAGTTCCAGGTATATCTAGGCTACACGGTCAGTCTCTGTCTCAGACAGCAAAACTGAAAGATCATAAGCCACCCCCAACAACAGCAACAGCAACAACAAAACAAAAAACAAACCATGTATCTGCTTTATTCATCTCCTGAGGCTGCATCTCTGCCTTGCTACTCCAGGTCACAGTCTCCAATCTTTCTTGTCCTCTCTTATGCTTGTCATGATTTTCTGTGTCCTCCAGTAATTCCTATGGTCTGTTATTATTATTATAATCATTATTGCTGTTGTTGTTTATTTAGCTTGTCTATTGTAGTTGAGATACTTTTATTTAAAATTTAAATTTCTTCTTAGTATTTAAAATTTAAAATTTAGTATTTAAAATGAAATTTAGTATTAGTATTTAAAATAAAATTTAGTATTTAAAATTTAAAATTTAAAATTCTTCTTAGTATTCCTTTAATATGGTACTATGAAAAAATTGTGCTCGATGATATTAACATGTGGTGTAATTATTTTCTTTAGAAATTTATTAATAGAAATATATATATATACACATACACACACAATATTCTGTAGCACAATAATTACAATAATTTTGCTCACTCGGCCCTTCCTAACATTTTCAGTTTTCATCTGTGCTTCCATTATTTTGTGATGGCTTATGTTTTAAGATTATAGATTTTACATGTCACATGTCTGTTTTGAGTTCACTATTTCTTATATGCTTAGTAGAATAAATGTTTCAAGTGTGTATTCTTCAGACTCTCAGTAATTCATTGAAGGGTAGATATAGGACATAAGAATCAATGAGAGGGAAAATATTTTCTGAATGATTTCAATTAAAAATACTTCAGACAAAACTGCCTAAATTTAGTCAGCAATGGTTTCCAACAACAACAACAACAACCCCCCAAAAACAAAAAACAAAGAAAAACAAACACACAAAAAACCACTTCTGTGCTGACTCCTGCTTCAGAATTGAAAAAGAAAATCACAACTGTATCAACGTGTCTAGAAAGATGAGTATTACAGTTAAATTTAGTAGAAGCCATGGCTCATGACTAAATATCCTATATGCACCTTGAAATCATGGCTATAAACAGAACATCTAAGAAACTTTCCTGTGTTGAGAGTATTTTCTGTGGCTAGGTATGTGAGCTGTGATGATCTGTTATAGTAGAAAACAATAGTAACTTCTCAATGTTTTTTGTTGTTTTTGTTGTCGTTATTGCTTTGAATCCTTAGAAGGAAATTATGAGCCTCCTCATAGGAACAAAAATGACTAACGAACCCAACTTTGTAAATGTAAGGAAAATAAGAGTGTGAAAGTGAGAATGTGTGAATGTAATCTTTGTTGTTTTATATATTCCAGATCCAGAACAATTTGTGGGCAGGAAATGCTAGCGGTGGTTCTGTGGTTACGTCATGCATGCTACCACGTGACGCGTCCTCCTGCATGACACCTTACTCTCATTCGCCTCGGACAGATTCCAGTTACACGGGGTTTTCGAACCACCAGAATCAGTTCAGCCACGTGCCCCTCAATAACTTTTTCACTGACTCTCTTCTCACTGGAGCTTCCAACGGACACGCATTTGAAACAAAGCCGGAGTTTGAAAGGAGGTCTTCCAGTATCGCTGTTCTGAGAATGAAGGCCAAGGAGCACACCGCCAATATTTCATGGGCCATGTAACATACAGTACTCTTTTATTTTTCTTTTCATAGCAAAGTAAAACATTCTTATTTCTCGTATTTAAAGGATACCACAATAAGCTGCTGTGTGTGGAAGGGCTAAAGGTCAAGATATACGGTGAGACCAGCTTACATGAATAGTTGTTATTATTTAACATTTAAATCTAAGAATGGATCCCTGAAAGGACTAAATAGGTTTACCATGCACCAGCCTCCACAGACTCTGTTTTAGTAGTAAGTTTTTTTTTTTTCCTATTGTACAAGTCAATGAAATATGGTCAGGCAACTTCTTAAAGGAATAAATGTATTAAACAAATCCTTCTGTGATAGATTGATTTATGCTTGTTCTGTATAACAAGAAATCCCTTGTAAAGTGATACCTGATAAACGAGGAAACACCCCGGGGGAAAAAGACAGTATTGATCCAGGAGACTTTGAGAGCTAATGCCATTTCCAATTCTTTGGCTCCAAGACACAATGGTCATACACTCTGTTGCAGCCTCAAGATTCTTTTCTTTTAACCTTTCAATGTTTTGGTGAATTTCCACTCAGTCGGGAAAAAAAAAGTCCTTCTGAACTGCTCTGTATTTGCATGAATATCTGGGCACAGTTTCTTGCAACCATGTGGTTAAAGGTGACAACTGAAGTATTCGAGTATGATTTAAAGTCTAGTCAACTGGACAGGTTTTATAAATGCAACTTTCAATTGCAGAGGCCAGCAGGCAGACTGCACTTTTGTGATAAAAACCGAGAACTCATTAGTAAACGTGCTGTTGCCTGTATACTAAAATCATGTTGATTGAATTGCATACAGACATATCTTGCAAATAAAGGGTAACTTTTCCATTAAAGGGGTAACAGATTGGAATTTATGTTTGTTATTGGGCCTATGCATGCTCAAATGCATGCCTGTTTGGCCTTGACACTCTGTGCCTTTAAGCATTTTTGCTACTGTGCTATCCATAGAGAATTAGAATGTCAGGAGGTGCTCTAGAATTTAAAAAAGAAAATAAAAAGAAGAAGACAAATACATTGCATCTGGAAAAAGGCTAACTTCTTTGATTTCCTTCTACTCCCTTCCCCTGTCACATTCCAAGTTTTTTCAGATGAGTGAAATGTCAGCCCCCCTTGAAAGATTCCTAAGTTCATAAAGGCAAAGTCAATTAATTGCCGAAGATGACTTCCATGGCTCAGATCAGAGCAACATCAACTCTTTGTACTCTGTTAGGATCTTCATGTGGTTCCCGTGAACGTTAGCAATCACCCAAGAAGCCCTAATGGGTAAAGAACAGGAGTATGTGAATTTTGAAAATTAAATTTGATATTAAAGTACTTTTATCCACTAAGTGTCTTTTGTTAGTGGGAAAAATATTTATAGCAATTAGACAGCTTTTGAAATAAAAGTTTTAATCAGGCAGCTGATGGAGATGAGCAATGTCCTAAACAAACATTCCTTGGCTACTTGGAACTTGATTCTTTACGGCTTTTCTGCTTTCTCTTTTTAGCTTTGCTCCCAAGAAAAACTTGTTCAACTTTGGCCCAGAGAATGATGCTCAAATGCAGGAGCTTTTGTTAAAGAATTGTTAAGGCAGCTGGGAAGCATCTTTCATACTCTAGAAAAGAATGAATGACTCACTTATTCCTGGGGTTCATATCAATTGGTGAACTAAATTTAAAACTAGGAACTGAAATTTTCGTTGTTAAAGGCTCCAGCAATTAGTATTGCTCATTTTACTTTCTTCTGTCATAATTTAGATGTTAGAGCCTTTGGGCTGATGTCATAGTCATATATAATGTTATTTTGCTTTTCATACACACACACACACACACATACACACACACACAAATGTGTATACCATATACACACACATATATATAAGACATATGTGAAAAATAGAGTTTTGCAAAGCAAAAGCCATGAGGTATGATTTTCACACCAGTTATTACTTTTCCTTCTTGACATTTTTTCTTAATACTATATTGAGTAATTATGTTGGAATTTTGGAACATCTGTTTTTATATTTTAATTCAAAATAACTTTATAAGTGATGTTTTACAATAACTGTATAAATTTAGTATCACCTGTTATGGACAGAGTCTGAAGTTCCATTTGGAATAGTGAAGTATATGGTAGACTGATGGTTTCTGTCCTTCATGAGTTCAGACATCGTGGACAAATGTCTAATGCTTATGATATCAACCAAGATGCACATTGTACCAGAGGAGCAAGCATTACGTAGTGTTAGTAAGCTAACAAACTTTCCTTTTGGCTGAATTTTATTGTATATTTTGGTTGAAAAAATATACAAAAATAAACTTTGGAAGTAAAAGGTGAGGAAAAAGTTAAAGCAAAAAGAAAGACATTTCCTGCAATTTTGTTTCTCTCTCTCTCTCTCTCTCTCTCTCTCTCTCTCCCCCTCTCGCTCTCATCCCCACCTCTCTCTTCTAAATCGAAATTAAAGTTTCATGTACTAGATTTGATATTTTATATGCAATTATTGAACTCATATACCTAGATATTGAAAATGGAAACATTGTACTCATTATTTATAGTATGAGTGATGGAGTGTTTAAAATTAACATAGTTTTTAATCTCTTGGACTTTGGTTCCTGCAACTTAAGTATTTTTACTCCTACATATTTTTTTTTCCTGGATCAGTGGCATAAATTCTTATATTCTTTTTTTTTCCATCTAAATAATGTAGTTGAGCCTGAACATCATGGCATAGAAGGATCAGAAGGGTCAAATTCTTAAGAATGAAATTAAATGAAATTTCAGGGAAAGTTTTTGTGGATTTTGGAGACGTCTCATTCAATATAAATATGAACTGATAAATAGTCTTTTATATAATGACTTAGAAGAGTGAAAAAGTAAAGCCCATGTAATCATTGCCCTTAGTGTCAGCAATGTATCTCAAGACACTAATAAAGTTACCCAACTGATGTAACATTAGGGAAACTCTTGAGACGGCGTACATGAATTAGATCAACACTCTACTTTCTCTAACTGTTGACTCCTTTGATTTAAGTGAGTGCAAACCATTGCACTTAGTATGGTTTTTACAAGGATGGTAGGCCATTTCTTTTTCCAGTTTCACCTCCTCCAGTCTGCAAATACCAGGTCCTGGATTTGCCCTCTATAGTCTGTGTACAAGTATCCAGTGGTGTACTTTTATGTGTAGATGCTGCAGATTCAGTGTATTTGCACTTAAGTAACACACCTAAGAGAAAAGGAGTGGAAACTTAAATTATAATGTATGCATAGACTGGTTAAAATTCCAATTTTCTAAATTTATCCGTGATCTTAACATTTGTCTTTCAACATTTATTCTAAGTAGAATTTTATATGATATATAATTGTTGAATGTAGCCTTATAAAAAATAGTTATCCCTTATCTTCCTTAACAATTTAGTAGAGAGGTCAGAATGATCTTTACGAGTTAGGCTGAATTCTCATTTCACTGATTAAAATAGGAAAATACCTTGACCACTTAAAATATGATTTTTCTTTAATCCTTTAGCTTGAGAAATTAGGCATTAAAATCATGTTTTAATTTTTTCTTAGCTATTCAGATTTTACATGAAAAAGCTAACTAATTTGCTATAGAATCAGTTTAATAAAATGGCATATTAAATAATTATTTTGTTCTTCTTGCTCTCTAAGTCTTTCAGCTAAGGATTGAACTCAGATCACCCAGCTTATGTGACAATCTCAGTATCACCATGGAATTAAAAAAAAATAATCAGTCTCCTTCAAAATTAAACACATTGCCATCATTTATCCTGGAAATGTATTGTAAATAAAAAAAATAACAAACCTAGAAAATAAAGCCTTGTTAACTCCTCTCTTATACTGAAAAGTATCTAGTAGAGGGTTGATGAAACTTTTCTAAGACTTTAAACAATACCTTGAATATAATAAGTAAAAAAGAGCAGTTACAGTTTTATCTAACCATTAAAACTTTAATTCCTTAAGTCAATATATCATCTAAATTTTCCAACTGCAAAATACAAAACAAATAATATCATTTGAATCTTTGGGGCAGCATTGTTTGTAGCATGCTTCAGACTCTAGAGCAGTGGGTCTAAACCTGTGGGTTGTGACCCTGTAACAGAAGTCTCAAAGCAGATATCCTGCATACCAGATATTTACATTGTGATTCATAAAAGTGAAAAATTACAGTTATGAATTGGCAACAAAGATAATTGTATGGTTTGAGAATCACCCAACATGACCGACTGTATCAAGACAGGGTTGCAGTATTAGGAAGGTGGAGACAAGCAGAAATAGTATATATTTATCCTTGCATAGTGTGTACTGATATTTTCTCTTTCCTGCTTACTTTGATACTCACTTTAAAGATTTACTAGAACAATCCAGACAAACTGCCATCACTGTTAAAATCTAACAGGCTTCCAGTAGAAGGCCAAAAGAGCCCCTTTACAGGCTGCTTGCCTAGTGTTGTAAATTGCTAAACACTGAAATCATGCTCAAAAGCTCCTCAAAAGAAAAGTTCATAATTTAGACATGAAAGGAAAAAGGGGCTATATTTCTACATAGAAATCAGAGCTTAGTAAACTAAGATAAACATTCAGATTTGCCTTCCTTCAGCCCTTAATCACGGAGTCATATTTCCAGCCCCTAAATAGTGTTCCACTTAAAAAAGAGAATAAAGTGGCTTAATATTTTTAACCCATGAGCAAGAATTCAATGGCTTTAGTAGACTCCTCGAGGTCAACTGCATTACCAACCACATCATGGTAATATCCTTAGTTTAAATACAATTTCCACCACAAAGGAGTCTCATATTATGAAAGGTAAAAACATCATGTGTCAGAATATCTCTGACTAGCAGAACATATGCATGAAAAAGAATAGGACATTTATAATCAAGCAGGTCCAATGTATAGCACGGATGAAACAAAGAGGGGTCAAGATATAGTATGTGAGAGTAGTTATTCAGGGTAAGGGGGCAACAGTTTATAGAATATTCTAGTGGGAGTGGTGCCTGAGGAACCCCACTTCTACCAAGATTAAGCCTTATGTGCAAGATTAACTCATGCAATTTGCAGGGGGATGTTCTCACCAAAAAATTGAAAAGTGTCATAAAGTTTCATATGAATCAAGCATTCTTCATCTTTATTTTGCTATCTTTCTTTCATGAAGTTTTGATATAACATTTAGTAAGTAAAGAAACAAATACTTCGTCATTATAATAATTTTCTAAATACAAGAGCTATCTGGTGTGTTATCCTATGGTCTATGAAGGAAAAATATTCTACTATGTCTTTGAAAAATTATTTGTTGAATTCCATGAACTGCTTAAAGCAATGCTAACAGGTCAAAATTTTCATGCTGTTAAGATTAACTTTATTTTCTTCTCAACTCCTTTTTTTTGTAAAATTTTAAATTCTGTTTTATTTAAGGGATTGCAATTTTATTGAAAAATATCTACTTTTCCTTTTTTTTTTTTTTTTTTTTTTGCTAAGAACTCATGGAGACTAATTTACTGGATAGAGAAGATGAACCAGTAAAAAGATAATTACACTATAGTCAGGAAATGTCTAATGCCTTGGAACAGGTAACAGAGCAACTCATATACATTTTACAGTTCATAGATGGCCACAGATAAGTGACAGATTTAGGTCTTGTGAAATGACCAGAGATGTAAAAGAATGGCTCTTTAATAGTTTTCTTTGAAGGAGAAACCAAGAAAAAATTTAAAATTTATGCCCATTACTTCTGATTCTTTATGAAAGTAATTCTTTATCAAAGTTTTGCCAATACAACATTTAACTAATTGTATTTTTTCAGTATTATGTTTATTAACTATACTACAATTTACAAATTTTAAAACAAAAATTTGTTTTCTTCAATATTGTTCAAATTTTCAATTACAAAATAATGCAATAAACATGTGGTGAGTTCATGAATTAAAATGTTTGGCACTAGCAACCGAAATTATAAATAGACTCAAGCACTAAAGACTGTCTGAGAAATATTTGGTCTATTTGGATAGTTGAAATATGGAACTTTTATAGCATACTTTTACTATGATCTAAATATAAAAGAAAACAATAAAAATGAAAATACAGATATGAAAGAGACATCTGAAGAAAGTGGATGCAAAAGTTCAGTAGAAGCCTTCACCCTGGTGTCCCCCTTGATCTCTGCCTGAGAGAAAGACTGCCTAGAAGATCTGAGGTCAATTGAGGAAAATACTCCCAACTCCAGGGAAGAGAGAGAAAAAAGGAAGAGGTTAGGAATTACTGGCTCAGAGTCTTTAACTCATTATTTGCCTCTGTTCAGCCAGCATTTGTCTCCCTTTATCAAGCACTGCTGCCTGAAATTTGTAAATAGAAGTGTAATGGATGAATCTCTGTCTTATCTCCACCTTTCTATTTCCAGCTGTGAAACTGATTGATGGCTTTAAAATTCTGAGGGCCTCATCTAGTAGATATGTTTTCTGGTTCAAAGGAAGGAAGGAAAGGAGAGAGAGAGAGAGAGAGAGAGAGAGAGAGAGAGAGAGAGAGAGAGAGAGAGAGAGAGAGAGAGAGAGAGAGGAGAGAGAGAGAGAGAGAGAGAGGAGAGAGGAGAGAGAGGCAGCAAGGCAGAGACAGAGAGATAGGGAGGGAGGGATGGAGGAAGGAAGGAAAGAAGGAAGGAAAGATTATCTAAGGGAAGCATCTCTTGCAGATTTTGAAGACCTAGCAAAAGAGCTAAACGTGAAGAGGAAAAACAAATGAAAATAAATGTTAAAAAAAAAATCTTGTGCCTGGTGTAAAGATGTGTCTCAGCTCAGCAACCGCAGTCATGTGAAGATCTGAAATTCTTCATATCCTGTATCTCTTGACTGAGAATGAAATCAGTGACCATTTGGAAAGACAGTCAAGGTTCCAGTCCCAGACTGTCCATCTAATCTATCCATCTCACCTCTCAGTCCCCTGGGTTCATTTCAACACAGCAACTATTTATGGCGTGCTTATATCTGCACACTTTCCTAAGTCAGAGAAAGATAATGAGATGTTAATAAGAAGTAACACACCTCTGGAAAGCTATGTGTGTCCAACAGGAGGTATGAGCAGCATCACTGCCATTTACCAGAACTTCACTTTAATTTCATTCATAGCATCAATAATGAACACTGCTTTGAGGTGCAGGGATTTCCACATTGAGTTCTCAATTTTATCTGCAGAAACCATCAGTTACAAATTACAGTTCCCCAAAGCCTGATTTACAGGTAAAAACGAACACCGTCCTCTCAGACTAACATCACTTAAGCACATCTAATAGTTGAGCCGAGATGCAGCATTAGCCATTACATAAACTAATTGGGTTAATTCAGCCCTGCAATTTAGGCAAATAATGTAACTGAGATAAACACAGGGTCACTTATGCTTCTACTCGTACACATTTATCTACCCTTCTTATTTATACTGCTAAATGCTTAAAACAACACGAGGCTATAAATTTGCCCTTTCTTTCTGATTCTCTTGGCAGGGTTTCTTACATGCTTAACTTTTAAAGGGTGAGGATCGGTCCCCTCTCAAATAAATAAGGAAGCTGTGGAAGGCAAAAGCTGCAGCTCCACAAAGCAGTTCTAACCCATTAAACGCAGATGGCTCACAGGGGGCTTAATCATCAGGAGCAAACACACATCACGTTGAAGTCGAGAGCTGGTTTCCATCACTTGTTACCATTCGAACGTCTGTCTCAGCAAAGTGAACCCCATCTATCTCCCGGGCTATCAGATGCCCTTTGAATACTCTTCCCTCTGATGTAGTAAGATTTCTCTTCAGAACTTACTGGGATGAATGATCTATTGCCACACAGAGGAGTGAAGGAAAACATTTCTCTCTCTGCCAGAACAGATGAGGCTCTTCAGTAGGAGAATGTATTTGACCTTGTAAAGTAGACCAAAGCGATTAACAAACAGATCCACGTAAGGCCAATTGCCTTTATCCCGATGCTCCAACAGAAGTTGTTTTTTGTTTTGTTTGATTTTTACATGCAAGTTATAAAACGCTGGACCTAATCAGCTGGCAAGAATCCAAATGCTGCGGCCCGGGGACGGGGGGAGAGGGGGGGCGGGGGGGGGGAGGGAGGACGGGGGGGATGTCTCTACTGTTGAAGTCCTTCTACGAAAGATAATTTGAAAGTATAAAAATATGATAGCTCAGTTATCATACTGACAACTTAAATTAATTCTCAATTATTAAAAGATGCATGAAACTACTTTCATGAACAAAACTGGAGATCAGCATTAAAACCCATTATAAAATGACTGTTGTTCCTGAAGTAAGATAAATTGGGATTCGTCTTCAGGTTCATTGTATGAATTTCTTTTATGTATTTATGGATCTGTTGCTTAAGGATTTAGCTTCCATTGTGTGCCCCTCCCATTATCGAATTTTTTCATGGTTTAAAATCTCTTCTCCTTTCTTGGAGACGATTAAGCTGAAGCCCATTCTTCAAGTGTAAGTCCTTGGTGACATTCATGAAGTCCTGGCAGAGCACAGAACACCAAGTGATCCACTTGTTATTTTCATTTTTTTTAAACTTTCCCTAGCATATACATTTAGCTAATGCTTTTAAAGTGACACGGTCTTGAATAAACGTAGCTGATAAGCGATGTAGAGGCTGTTCATCTACCAGTGACCTAAACTACTTGGGCCTCATTATTTCATTTGTCTTTCTGACCGAGTTTGTAAATAATTCAACAATATGGACATTTAGAATCAGAATAAGGGTGACAGTTCAACCCCTAAAATAACCTAGTCAGTTAATGGCATTCACAGAAAAGCAAACGTTTTGTTAAAATGTCTGTACATCTTTTTAAAATTTTTTAACGTTCCAAACTCCAGCTTTTCATAATCAAGCTGAAAACTTAAAAAAGAGAAACTAGTAAAACATTTAAAGCTAGTGCACTAAAAACACAGAGGCTGAAAAATTTATTATACAAAGGCATAATAAATTTATTTATTATTTGTTTTAATCTTTACCAGTAGATGGCACTGCATAGGTATGGGATTTATTCCTACCCATGTGACATGGGGGACAAGAGAAATATCAGCTGTGTTGGTATGTGTGACATGCCCTCCCTTAGAGTTAGATTTTCCAATTAAATTTTACCTCAGAGTTCCAACAGTTATTTGTGACAGAGCAAACCTTCATGGACACTAATTGGATTTATGAAACTAAGTGCTTACTTGTGATGGATTCGTAGATAAGTTATACAGCTCCTTATCTGTTCCTATGCAGATGAAATAACTGAATTGGAGAGGTTGCTTTCCTAACATCACATAACAACCAGGTGGTAAGCTTTGGAGTTGTTTAACACTTCGTTCACTAATGTGAGTTGCAGTAATCCAGTCAGCATCTGAAAAGGGTCTGAAACATCGCTACTAGAGATAAGTTCTAAGCAAACAAGTTCTCGGAGGTGACTATAGTGAGTGAAACACGTTTCCTCAAGAGGAGATGAGTGACTGGAGGAGAAAAAAAAAGTTAGAGTAATAAACATATACAGGACGGGAGAAAGCGCCATGCAAACTGGTCTACTGGTTCAGGGCTTTCCTTAGTTTAAAGCTACTTCTGTTTCAAATATGTGCACCCTTAAAATTATTCAGGCATGTTTGACATTCTAACTAGCTTAGGGGAAGATTGCTAATAGCCTTAGTATACCAAGTAAGACATATTCAGTACCTAGGGCGCTATATCTAGCAATGGTTGTCTCTCCTGTGCTTTAGTCTTCTACAAACACATTGGAAGTTCCTGTTTGTTGCTGGCACCCAATCCTACCCCACCCAGCATTTTGACTTGGTTTCTTCAGCATGGTCATTATGTAATCCCATCAAGCTCTCCATCTCCTTGACCTCTGCCTGTTTTCTCTGACACTGTTTCTAACTTCACTTCCTTTCCTTTTCAGGTTTGACATCACAGTCCATTCTTTACTCCCAGGCCAGTGCCTTCACATTCCTGCTGGTTTTCTTTTGTCACACCCCTCTCCACCTGGGCTAATGAACATATCTGCAAGGAAATCAGAAAAAGAAGTGCAGGAGTTGCCCAAGGAGAAGGTAGCTTAACTTCAATAAAAATATGGGTCACCAGCCCCCAAGGGACCCTCTGCGTGTTTGAACTCAGTCATTTTTCTTTGCTGTTTTCAACCTTAAACATTTCAGAGCTTGGTCATTCCTCAACTCTCTTACCTCGCTCCTCCATTTTATTGCAGCTACACACACACAAGAAGAGATTTTTCTAGGACACCTTTTCCAATTTCTACCACTATGTTAATGAATAACACTTTTTTCAATGCATTTATATCTGCTAGTAATTTCCTTTCAGTGTAAAGTTTGGGAAAGGGTTCTGTTCTCTTTGTAATTGTAATGATTCCTGTATTGTATCCCTTCCTATTTCTTCATAGTTTCCATGGCACTTATTTTAGTTTAAATTTATCTTTCCAAAAATTTCTCCCTAACTTGTTTAATTTTATCTACTACCCCATATATATATATATACACATACATGTATATATGAATATATATCGGCCCCTTACATACATATACATACACATGCACATACACATACATATTCCAGAATCCTGCCAAGTCCATCTGTTTACTCAAAATCTGCATCCAGGACGGCTCCAGAGCTGCTAACCTGTCTAGCCTAACAGATTGCTTCAACTGGGCCTGCACTTTCTTAGCTACAGATGGGCCCACAGATCCTAGACAGCAGTGAAATAGCCAGCTCTCCTAGGATTGGATCAGCATCTCAATTTCCTTAGGTCCTCAAAGATGACATAGTTCCCAGTCAGATGGAAGAAGTCTAAAGAACACAATGACCTCACCCTTGTTCCTCCATCACCTCTTCTTAGTTCCTCATTCTTGATAAACAAAAAGGGAGGAATGTTCGCTTACTACAATTCTGCTAGGCTTCTCCCTGGGATCTTGTAATAGCTTATGTTATCATCTGCAGCCATTTCCTGCCATCAGGGGTGGGTGGCATATAAAAGAACTTCTCCATGCCGGACTTAAAGCTCTACTACAGAGCAATTGTGATAAAAACTGCATGGTACTGGTATAGTGACAGACAAATAGACCAATGGAAGAGAATTGAAGACCCAGAAATGAACCCACACACCTACGGTCACTTGATCTTCGACAAGGGAGCTAAAAACATCCAGTGGAAGAAAGACAGCATTTTCAACAAATGGTGCTGGCACAACTGGTTGTTAACATGTAGAAGAATGCGAATCGATCCATTCCTATCTCCTTGTACTAAGGTCAAGTCTAAGTGGATCAAGGAACTTCACATAAAACCAGAGACACTGAAACTTATAGAGGAGAAAGTGGGGAAAAGCATTGAAGATATGGGCACAGGGGAAAAATTCCTGAATAGAACAGTAATGGCTTGTGCTGTAAGATCGAGAATTGACAAGTGGGACCTCATGAAACTACAAAGCTTCTGCAAGGCTAAAGACACCATCAATAAGACTAAAAAACCACCAACAGATTGGGAAAGGATCTTCACCTATCCTAAATCAGATAAGGGACTAATATCCAATATATATAAAGAACTCAAGAAGGTGGACTCCAGAAAGTCAAATAACCCCATTAAAAAATGGGGCTCAGAACTGAACAAAGAATTCTCACCTGAGGAATACCGAATGGCAGAGAAACACCTGAAAAAATGTTCAACATCCTTAATCATCAGGGAAATGCAAATCAAAACAACCCTGAGATTCCACCTCACACCAGTCAGAATGGCTAAGATCAAAAATTCAGGTGACAGCAGATGCTGGCGAGGATGTGGAGAAAGAGGAACACTCCTCCATTGTTGGTGGGATTGCAAGCTTGTACAACCACTCTGGAAATCAGTCTGGCGGTTCCTCAGAAAATTGGACATAGTACTACCGGAGGATCCAGCAATACCTCTCCTGGGCATATATCCAGAAGATGTCCCAACCGGTAAAAAGGACACATGCTCCACTATGTTCATAGCAGCCCTATTTATAATAGCCAGAAGCTGGAAAGAACCCAGATGTCCCTCAACAGAGGAATGGATACAGAAATTATGGTACATTTACACAATGGAGTACTACTCAGCTATTAAAAAGAATGAATTTATGAAATTCCTAGCCAAATGGATGGACCTGGAGGGCATCATCTTGAGTGAAGTAACACAATCACAAAAGAACTCACAAAATATGTATTTACTGATAAGTGGATATTAGCCCAAAACTTAGGATACCCAAGATATAAGATACAATTTGCTAAATGCATGAAACTCAAGAAGAATGAAGACCAAAGTGTGGACACTGTGCACCTTCTTAGAATTGGGAACAAAACACCCAGGGAAGGAGTTACAGAGACAAAGTTCGTAGCTGTGATGAAAGGATGGACCATTTAGAGACTGCCGTATCCAGGGATCCATCCCATAAGCAGCTTCTAAACGCTGACACCATTGCATACACTAGCAAGATTTTGCTGAAAGGACCCAAATATAGCTGTCTCTTGTGAGACGATGCCGGGGCCTAGCAAACACAGGAGTGGATGTTCACAGTCAGCTATTGGATGTATCACAGGGCTCCCAATGGAGAAGCTAGAGAAAGTACCCAAGGAGCTAAAGGGATCTGCAACCCTATTGTTGGAACAACATGATGAACTAACCAGAACCCCGGAGCTCTTGTCTCTAGCTGCATATGTATTGAAAGATGGGAATGGGTGGGTAGGGAAGTGGGGGGCGCTATGGGGGACTTTTGGGATAGCATTGGAAATGTAATTGAGGAAAATATGTAATAAAAATATTAAAAATCAAAAAAAAAAAAGAACTTCTCACCACCAAGGTACATTTCTTTTATTCTGTTCCCATGTGTTCCTCGCCTGTCTTTCTCTCTCCCCTTTCGGTCCCCCCCTCTCCATATCCCCACATTTTTTGCCCTCATGGCTCTGCTCCTTTCTGTCCTCCTCTTTCCCTTTTCCAAGCCCCCACTAACTTCCCTTTCCCCCCCAAAATCATTCATACCAAAAAGATCTTTTCAAACATTTATGCAATATTACTTGTTAAAAGTATCAGTGATATATGTAGGAGAAGTCCCCCTATCAAATCACCACTTCTATATTTGCCATTAAACATCCTAAAAATTGTACCTATATTCTTGTCTCTACTTTTAATTCTTGTTCACTAGTTAAACAACAATTGGGCTTCAAAAACTGCCAACCACAATCACTACTTTGAATGTTTATTTTCAAGATCATCAATTTAAATACAATGGTCACATTCTAGTTTTATGTTTTTGATCAATTTTTAACTGGCTGGAATTGTGTTCTCCACACAAAACATGCTCGAGTCAACCTCCAGTACCTGTGAATATGTTCTTATTTAGAAATATGCTCTTTGCAGATAATCAAGTTAGCTTAGGTTATATTAGATTAAGATTGACCCTAATTCAATTATTGATTTCCTTATAAGAACGGAGAAATTAGAATGTGGATAGGGGAAAACTGTCACGGGAAAAGGCAAGAGATCGGGGTGATGAGTACCCAAACCAAGGCACACCAAGACTTCTGGAAACTATGGAAAAAGTAGCAGACAACTGTGGAGCAGACTTCCTTTCAGAGCCTCGGTAGCTGCTGCTTCTATGAAGGAGCACAGCAAACTTCTCGTTTCCGTGAGACAATATGTTCTTGTTGTCCCTCACTCAGGTGGGGCGCATGCATCATCAATAACTGCAGACATGGAAAGGTATGAGTAAAAATACTAAAACTCAGTTGCCACACTGATCCAGATCCCTCCTGACCGTGCAAGGCAGATCCCATGCTACCTATCTGTCCATCATCCCCAGCTCTCTCCCTTTTCTCCACTGTCCTTGTCCTATCCTCTTTTCTCAAGAGTTGGGGACTCTTAGGGCTCTCTGATGCCTTGAGAGGTGAAGCTGGTGTGAGTGAGTGAAGGAGCATTCTCATAGAGGCAAAGGGGGGCGCGGGGGTGGGGGGGGGAGAGGAGCAATGGGATGGGGGTTGGTTCTGGAGGGATAACCGAGAAGGATATCATTTGAAATGTAAACGAATAAAATGATTAATAAAAAAAAAACAAAGACCAAGTTTTTAGTGTTGTATTAATGAACGCCAGTGCTTATACATTGTTTTGTGTGGGTCCCTAGATTTTGTACGGGTTTGTGGTTGACATTTAGGTCTCTGAAGCAATTTTTTGTTGATGTTCACGAATAGCATAAGGTATCTATCCTCAACTATCTTTCTATGGTGTGAGGATGATGAGCTGTTCAGACGCTTTTACTGAAGAAATAATCTCTTCACTTTTGCATCACCTTTTCTATCCTGTCAAAACAAGTGACAGCTGGACACAGTGACACATGCGTATGATCCTGGCACTCAGGAGGTGGGAGCCCGAGGATCAGAGTTTCAAGACCATTCTCAGTTCCATTGTAAGATAGGCTAACCGGAGCTACAAGTGATCTTGTAAAAATTTTAGTTCCCTATGTTTTACTTTAAATATTTTTTTGTAATTTTTAATTTTGTGTAGTTGTGGGTGTCTACATGTAAGTATGCACATGTGAGTGCAAGTACAGTTGAGACCCTGTTGCTGGAGTTATAGACAATCATGGTCTGCCTGTCATGGGCACTGGGAACCAATCATAGGTACTCTAGAAGATCAGCAAGTGCTCTCAACTGCTGAGGCATCTCTCCAGCATCTCTATCCCTACCCAGTGTTGAATACATTGACTATATTTTATGGTTATGTCTTTCTGGACAACTCTGACCTTTCATTGTTATATTGCTCTCTGTTCTGTAATAGACAAATACATGCCAGTTTCTCCTCCCGTCCCCCTTGAATCATCCTCACTGCCAATGAGCCACCACTCTTACATGGTATAGATTTTAATGTGTTATTTATTTCAATATGCAGAAAACTTTACTTATTCCTGAACCCGTAGAGGAATTTGACTTGTAGAAATAAACTAATATAGATTTATTCTCAAGCTTTATGTTGTCTATTATCATACAGTTTATCACTGTCTGAGGTAGTAGACTCTGAATCATAACTTTCAAACACTGTAGCAGTAGATGATGTAGCCATGAAAACCTTACTATCTTCATTAACAGCACATTATTCCAAGTGACCATAATCCCTCAGGAAGATTGCTAACATTTGAGGTACTCTTTGCCTTCAGTCTGGCTTTAGTTGGCTTCTTTTTAAAGTACAAATCTGAAATCTCTGAATAGAAAATCATCTCAGTGCCATTCTTTAGAAAATAGTAAGACTACAAAATAATTTTATAACATGCTTTTCTGTCTAAATCCTTACGCCCAACACATTGACTGCTTTCCCTGCTCTGTAGGAAATGTCTATGCCTTGTCTCTCTGTGTAGGTCTTTTTATCTCCAGTAGTCTCCTATCTCTTTAGTTGGTGTTTTCCTTTTGTTTACATTAAAATTATATCCTAATTGGCTTGGGATACTTACCAAGGGAAAGGGCAGTTATACACACTGTATGGGGAGTATTCATTGTTAGTGTGGAATTGTTCTAGGACACGTAATCAAATCCTTGAGGACAAGACTCCTTCAGAGATGTAAAGAGATGGGAAACAAAAGGAAATAGAAACTTAAGTATAGACATTTCCTATAAAACAGGGTAAACAGGCCACTTTGTCAGGAGTGAGAATTTAGACAGAAAATTGATTTATATGTCCAAAGCTTTACATTTTCAATATCATTCTTGTATTTGTACTCTCTTGTACAATAGCCACTGCCATTATTCCTAAGGATAAAGAGGCATATTTTCTATGAGTATGCTTCCGGCATCTAGATATAAAATGCTTGATGCTCAATAGTATTTATTACCTATTGTTAAAAAAAAAATCTGGATGAAACTTTTTTTTTGAGACAGGGTTTCTCTGTGTAGCACTCTGTAGACCAGGCTGGCCCCAAACTCAGAAATCGACCTGCCTTTGCCTCCCAAGTGCTGGGATTAAAGGCATGCACCACCACTGCCTGGATGGATGAAACATTTAAAAATGTATTTATTTTTATTTTATGTGCATCAATATTTTGTCAGATTCCATGGAAATGGAGTTACAGAAAGATGTGGTTTGCAATGTGGGTGCTGGGAGTTGAACCCAACTCCTTTAGAAGAGGATCCAGTCAGTGCTCTTGATAGCAAAGCTATTTCTCCATTCCTCTGGGTAAAACTTCTTTGAGTCTGATCTTTTACTGAGAGTAGTTATGCTATACTATTTAGATATGCTTTGCATTTCACTTTGGCATTGTAGCAGTAATTCCTTATTGCATTAACTTTTATGTCCTTTGTTTATAATTTTTAAAACCATGTAATCTATCTAGTATTTCTTTACCACCTTTCTGTCTTAGTCAATTTTGATGATTCCTCCAATATAACACAAACTGCATGGTTAATAAACAGTATAATTTTTTTTATTAGCGTATATAAGAATCTGGAAAGTCTAGAATGAAGGCATAGACAGGGCAAACTCAGTGTCTGCAGGAATCAAACTTCTGAGCTCATGCATGATGCACTGTCACCATTTTGGAGAGGAGCTACAATTTCTTCAGTGCGTTTTAAGGGGACCAATCCTACTCATTCCATCCTGACCATCACCTAGAAGCCTCACTACCAACTCCCATCGCATTCAATACTAAGCTTCAATATTTAAACAGATCCTTAACTTCCCTAAGAACAAAGATAAAAGTATATAAATTGGATTGCAGCTTCCTACATATGTAAATTGTCTAGACTGTAACAAAATATTGAGTTCTTTTCCATGTCCAGAGGCTGAGACAGCTGAAATAGTAAATATTACCTACTTTAAATTACGTGGATAATAATTGTTTTCTATATTAGACAACTAGATCTTTATTTCCCCCAGTGAAGTTCAAAATGATACTAAGTTGTTATCTGATTTCTTCTGTGATATATTTTCTTCTCCCAAACTAGAATCTGGCTAATTGTAAAATAATCAGACAGAGGTCAGGAGAGATGGCTCAGTGGTTGGGAGTGTCTTGCAGGTTTTGAGTTGTTGTCCCAGCATTCAGCTGTGGCTCTAGTTCCAGGGCATACAGTACCCTCTTTTATCCTCTGCGGGCACATACATACATGAGTGAAAACACACACACACACACACACACACACACACACACACACACACACACACAGAAATAAAATAACTAAATCAAAAAAAAATTCCCTCTGTAATATATTTTGTAATTCTCCAGGTCGACAGTGAGTATTCATTAAAGAAAACAAATTGTGGGCTTGTTTATCAGCTAGGAGAAACAATGTAATTTTTTTCTAGGAATTTCCAAAATACTTAATATGTTAATGTGTATATAAACTTCTGAGGCTGTGTAGAAAAAGGGTGATTTTTTTCTAACTTAATTAACCAAAAAAATCTTTTCATTAGGAAACAGCTAATTTGGGGAATACTGATATACAGTTTGATGCTTTCCTCTGGGTAAGTGTGTGTGTCAACCAGATTTTTGTTGTTAAATATGGGCCTTTTGGAATGTCTGGCTCAGAAATGTGATTACATAATTTATCTAATAGACCTAGCTTTCTCCAGTCATGTCCATCTGTTTTGAACTACACTACCCAAAAGTTTCCAAAATAAATGTCCTTGGGATTTAGTTTATGTAAAATGAAGTTTGTATTTGACACAGAAAATGGTAAACCCATGAGGAGTTATGTAAAAAAATTCTTGGATAGTTATATATAATTCAGATTGCCGAACATTTAGTATTATGGGATTTTAAAACAAGAACTTCAAAGGTAAAACACAATTCTCACTAATGAATAGCACATGTGGTATAACTGAAGCCCCTGTAGGCAACAGTCAGGGCCGGACTGATGTGTGATCAGAGACCATGGCCACCTGTGAGCTGCAGATTGAGGCCCCTAAACCACCTATCCACTTTCCAGAGCATACTTATATCCGTCCTTTGAATGACAGTGAATCTCTAGAAGTGTTAGCATACACACTGCTGACTATAAAAGGTGGCATTCCCATTTAACCGTCTCTGGAAGTCTTGCCATTAATAGTAGCTGCCATTAATTCAAACCCATATCTCTAGTGTTAAGTTGTAATTGCTTTCCATGGCTGACCCTCATTTTGCATCTTTGATTACTCAGAGTGCTGTCTAGAATGCTAAGTTTCGCTTGCATTATTTCATTTGATTGTCTTAAAAGCATTTTAAAGTTGATATCTACCTTACATAGATTTCACAGATTTGAAAATTAAAGCTTACAACTGAGTACCTATTATCCAAGAAGTATAGGAAGTGACTAAATTGGCATTGAAATGACCTCTATAAGATGTAAACTTGAGTTGTGAAAATCTAGTTAGGATGGACTTAAGAATGGCACTGTAACTCCACTTCCGTGGGACCTGACAAAACACTGATGCACATAAAATAAATATGAATACATTTTTAAAATGTTTCATTCAGTTTTTAAACTGTGAACTCCACATGGAGACAGGTTGGGGTGGGGAGGAGGTGTGGGACGTGGAGCAGTCAGAGGGTGGGGAATGGAATATGGAGTGTAAAAAATAAATTAAAAATAAAATTAAATGAAAAGATAGACATGAAAGCTTCGGATTATGGGTGATAGAACACTCCTTTCTTCCTCCTTTCCCTCCCTCCCACCCTCCCTCCCTCCCTCCCTCCCTTCCTTCCTTCCTTCCGTTTCCTTTTTTCTGTCTCCTCTCCATTCCTTCTCTCACTCCTTCTGTATCCCCCTTCCTCAGACCCTACCTTTTCTTATTTCTCCCACCCTTCTGATCTGTTATTTATAGATATTAATATGCTTAGTAATTTTTTATTTTTAATGTAAACTTATAATCATTACTATGAATCTTGTATAGATACAATATCATACCTGATATTCAGACAATGCATAAAGAAATATAGCTACATTTTTAGCTCATTCAAAACTTCTAACATTTATCCAAAGAACTTTCCATTTTACTTAAATGCCAAATGCACCAAGTTTTGCCACTTTTCTCCACATTTCAATAAATATTTGGCTACTACTTTGAGAAAGAAAGAAAAAAAAAAAAGACTGGCACTGTGATGGGCATCCTTGACAAACTTTTGTTAAAGAAAAACACTAAGACTCAGAAAATGTACTTAATTTACCAACTGCTTGGTGGGCATAGATAAATAAATTTTACTGTTGGAAAATAAAACCATTAATTCTATGAAATGGACAAAGTCAACAGAAATACCAAGTGTGAGGTCAGGGGCAACATGACTATATACTTTAACTTAATGGAGAGGAAATAATGGCAGAACCAAAACTGAATTCCAGCAAACAAATATTCCTCCAAACCCACTGCTCTATCCATTAATACTTTATGTGTGCATGATCTACACTTATTTTGTGTATGTGTGTTGCCCTGAAACTGTACGTGCTACAATGATATCCAAGAATCTTCCTGGATAATTTTGCTTTTACCTTGTTCTGTGAGGCAAAGTCTCACAATTCTCCACAGAGCTGGCTGACCACCGGCTTGACTTCTTGACATGTGTAAGCAAAGTAGGAATTATGTGAGTTGCCAAATGCACCCAGTGTGGCCTTTCTGTGACTTCAACTCTGATTCTCTTGTTTTTGTGGCATCCTCTGAGCCATCTTGTCTCTGCAGCTTTGCCCAATAATCCTGATTCAGACTTTAAGATTTGAAAGAAAAAAAATCCTGGCCCAATTAAATGTTTTTGGCTAATTTATAAGCTATCTTTAAAACTTAGATCTTAGGAGAAAATGAGCTTCTCGCCATTAAATACATTAGAAATAGATCCCCTGACTCGAGGATAGCATGTAAAAGCATTGCATATTACAGATTCTTCCTACGTGCTCAGTGGTGTTCTGACTTGAGGCTTGATAAAGGATAGGGGTTTCTTGGGGACTTTGCAACTCAAGAGGGGCAGTGCTACAAAGAAATATACTCAGAGTGTTATAACACGTGCTACTAGCAGTTGGTACATGTCTTTATTAAAAATAAATCACCAGAAAAAAAATCTCCCCCAAATGGTATAGTTCTACCATCAGAAATGACGTTTCTAACTGCTTAACAGTTATATATTTAGTAGTCCATCTTCTTTGTCTTCTATAGTCAGTTATTTTGTTTTTTGTATCGTTTTTTTTTTCCTTCTGTACAAGAAGGATCGCTTTGAGCAAGTTGAGTCGAATGAGTATGTAATGTCATTTGACACCAATAAAAGTTGACATTTAGTTACATCAGTCACTGCTCTTAATGTGACGTGGACTACAGAAACTAGGAAATTTTCATGGTGCCTATTTAACTTCAAACATTTCCTTTCAATCAAACTTTCCCAGGAAGAAATGCTAATTTCATCATCCACAGTGAAAATAGAAGTGAAATTCTTAATGACAGTTGATGTATAACAAAAGGTAACATAGAGAATATGTTGCCCTAGCAAGTACTTTTAAAATCACTTTAAATAAAAGTAAATTAGACAGTACTCTGGAATATACCTTTTATTACCATCCTTAGTATATAAAGGAGGAAACAGGCTAAGTAACTACAATTTACTCACCAATGTCCCATGGCTTTAGTGGTGGGAATCAAGCCCCGCTACCATCCCCTATCACCCACGTCTGAAACTCTTGTGGTGGGAATAATCTACTGGAAAAGGCAGAGCTTGAACTCAGTTCTGATTCAGGTATAACCTTCATTTTTCAGAGCCTTGAATTTCTACTCTATAAAAGAAAGGGCCACTCTAACCAGTTCCCAAAGTCCATAAGAAGTAAATGTTTTACAAATGTCTGTAATTGTTATTGCAAAGTTTTACAGATATGACCACTTGTGCAGTATCCAACGTGGGCTATAAGTGAAAAAGAAAGCTAGAGAGAATGAATGGTGATTTATGGAAGGGGAGGTAAAAAAATCATACATATTAATAACTTCTGCAATACACTGGGTTCATTTAGTGATCTCTGGAAACAGGAAAAAATTACTTTTGCAGATTCTGCCTTTGGCAATCACATACAAAACCATAGGACTTAAAACCTGGAAAAGGTTTTTGTTTGTTGTTTATTTGTTTCATTTTAGGTATTAAAATTTAGACAGTTAATATAAAAGGCTTGCTTTCTTAACTCTATTCATAATGAAGAGTAAAATAGAAAAAATTTTTTTGCTAAGGGCTCTTCAACGCGCTGTATCTAAAATATCTGCATCTGACTGTTTTGGGTGTGACCAAAAGACTTCAGTCTTTGTTTTCAAGTGAACTTTTCCTCTTTGTAACTCCATCTTCCATTTTTATTAACCAGTCAAGCATGTTTTACTTTACACTGAGATAAGGGGATCAGAAACAGTTCCCCACATCTAAGGCGATCTTAATCAGTTGCAAGGGATATGTGAGTGGCATAGTGTGGAAGCTTCCTGCCTCAAGGAGGAAGAGATCTCCTCGGGATTATTACTTTTGATTCTGTTGATAGAGGGAGAAAATTAGGTAACCTTGAGAACAAGGTACTTTTTTTTTTCCCTGTGAACTTTTTGAAAGGACGTGAGGTAAGTTGTCATCCCCCACATGACCCTCATCTAACCTTTCACTTTTCGCATATGTTTTGAAGTGCTGGCCATGTTGATTTCCATGGCTGTTTGGGTACAAGTTTCCAAGAAGTGGACTGCCTCAAAGTCTTTAATCACTATTTAGGACTTTGAATATAAACACGATGAATGCTCTCCTGGTTCACAGAAGACAGCAAGATAAGTAGGAAAACTGAAGTTGCCAACAAGGCGTGGTGAGTGGTTCCTCACTTGGTGGACAATTATGAGGTCTTATTACATGGATGAGGAAAAGTTGTATAAGGTTAGTGTTCATTTGGTGATGAAGTGTGCAGAAACATATCACATATACACAGCTTTTCCTGTGACCCACTCCCCAGAACACTGTTGGTTTTGAAGGCACTTTCTTCAATGTGGCTAAGCTAGTATGTGAAAATACTTCTGATAAGATCACAAACAGTGAAAAATTGAATAATGCATAATTATATACATTGTAATTATGTATAATTAATATATAATTATGTATAATTAAAGTTATAGGAGACTGATTCAGAGAGAGAGAGAGAGAGAGAGAGAGAGAAATTGCATATAAAAGACAGTGGAGTGACAAATACTTGGTCCTAATAGTCTCTTTAGCTGAGGACCAATCAAGAAATATCAGTGTGTAATTAGTCACAAGAACCCATGCTATGGTTCTCCAATGAAAAGGAAATGAGTGTTAAACATGGATTTCTCTCAACTTCTCCCTTAGCATCTGGTAAATAGCTTGAGCTCTTTCTGCTATCGTTATTATTAACAATGGTTCACCTCTGAGAAAGTCGCTCCATTTGTAAGAAATAAGGTTACAGGAATGGAATGAAAATCAAGTCCTGCTAACATCCAGGGAAAAGGCTGGCAGCCTTCCAGAAATACCCTTCTAAAACACCAGCCTCACATTTTTCAGTTTCCATTATCAAGAAGGAAGGGGAAGGAGAGATTTAGGAATGCTGAGGACCTTTGGGGGTTAGCACCTGATCAGACACCTCATGACTGGGATTTAGAAGCAGAAACCATGGAGAGTCTTCTGTAGAAGGACTCTGTGGCAGTGGGAGTCGACCCAGGAGAACCAAGAGGAGACAAAGAGCAGCTTCCATCTGTGGTATTACTGGTATCTGCTTCCAGCCTCAATGCCACCTTCAAACACCTCTTTGGAACTGATAGGTGAATTCTAGTGAAATAAATCAATCTAATCATGGTGATTAAATGTGATGTCAGATATGGCAAATTCAATACTACAGAAAATGTGTAATCATTGTCTTTATATGAACAACTAGCTATACATTTCCTGCTGAATAGCAGATAGGAAATATTCAGTAAACATATGGAATTATTGCAATAATTACTTTGCATGTATATGTGTATAAGGCATATATATGTTTATACATTTTTATGCATGTGGATACATTTGCTCATATACTTATTCATGAACATGTGTGTGCATACGTGGGAAGATGGGGAGCAAGGTTGACAATGGCTATCTTCCCCTGTCCCGCTCACATTATTTGTCAAGTTGGTGTATCACACTGAACATGAAGTTTGCTAATTCTGGGCACACCATCTAACCATCTTGCCCTTGTGATGTCTCCCTAGGGCTGAGAGTATAGGAGGTAACTATGTTAAGCTTTTACAAAGGTACTGGGCACTCAATGTCCAGTTGTCACATTTTTATAGCAAGCCATTTGTCCACTGAAGCATCTTCCCAGCATGAATTGAATGAATTGAAATTAAAATCATGGATGGAGAGAACAGTATAATGTCCATTCTGTTTCAAGGAATGTTATAAAAATCCTGCATGATGCAGGGATGACTACTTAGCCGTAGCTCCTATCATAAGGGACTCTGTAGTTTAACTATTATCACAAAGCAAGTTAGAAAACCAGTCTGATGTGATGTTAATTAATCTGTGCTCCTGGAAGTTTTGCTTTATTAATTCATATTATTTTTATCATCAGGAATAATCTTCAACTTATAAAACCTGATGTAGCTATGAAGAAACTAAAGTTTAAATAACTCTTAAACTCTAATATCAGCTACTTAAACATAGATTTCAATATCATATGTGAAGTGGGAACTTCTAGTATCTTTGGAAAGTTAGTGATGTCAAATGATATTTTGTTGTGGCACATAAGTGAAAGGATGTTTTGCTGGAGCAGACAGAGGAACGAATGTTTTCCTGAAGTAGGCACAAGTGAAAGGATGTTTTGATATAGCAAACACGTGAAAGGGGAGATCTGTGATGAAGGAGAATGCGTATGACCCCACAGATAGTGGGAGATGAGCATTGAACACTGGTTTGGTTTGCTCCACCACACTATTCTTCGTTAATAACATGCAAGTATTGGTATGCGTCATATAGCATGTTTCAACTGTGGTAATCTCACCATTGAGAGAAACTTGCCCAAGAACTGCTGCTGGGGTTCCTGAGGTAAATCACTTCCTGGGCCTTGCCTCAGGCCTGAAGCTGAGCCTGGTGGTTCCTTCAGGATTGAACTACAGCTGTTGGTTCATGCCTGGTGTCTTCCTCCCTAGAGAACTGGTCTGAAGCTGCTGAGTTATATTTAATGTTTTCTATGAGACTGAACTGCTGAGAAAGAAGATCAAGCTTGCCCCAAAGAGCAACTGCTGAACAGGTCCACTTCTCCCATATCTTAATAACTTTTCTATTCCACTACCTCTTTTAGGGGATGGGCTAGAGGAAAGGTTGAACCCTTATCGAAAGTAAGTGGCAAAAAAATATGCATGCATACATGTGTGTACTTCTGCACTTATGTGTATGTCTTTGATTATATATGTGCATGTGTAATGTGCACTAATCCTGGGGAGAAATGAACCAATGTCTTCTCACTGCAGATAGGGAACTAATGAGGGACCAACCAATGAGGGACCAACGTAAAACTACTACTGGGCTTGGAGAAGCTATGAGCTTTCTTTGTATTTCTTTAGGAACATGGATGAGGGCTGCTTATAGGAGCAAAAAGAACTCAAAGACAGTTGCATCACCAAAATATCATTTAAGCATGGGTGATAGTCCATGACAGCCAGATACACAGACCACATGGCATGATTTTCAGGAAGACCAATGGGTTGAAGTTTTTAATTTTTCCCCATAGGCAGCTATGTTGGTCTAAGATTTTTTTTTTTAGTTAGTTTGTCTTGTGTAAGAGTGTCTCTTAGCAGTTCTTAATAATTATATATGCTTGGAGGAGTGACAGGTAGTGAATCTACACAGTTTGAGGGACTTCCTGAAGCTGTTAGGTTATTTATCTCTTGGGCCTTACAGAGGTTTCCTGTAGAATGGAACGTTCTACCTCAATGAAGAACTCTCTGTGCTTTAAAGATCTTCTCTACAAGATGAAGCAGTTCATCTCAGAGGAAACTGCTACCCAACAGCATATTAAACAAACATGACAGAGGAGAGTATCATTATTTTAAAGGTTAAAAAAGTAAAAAAAAAAAAAAAAAAAAAAAAAAAAAAAAAAAGGTCCTTAGTTTTTAATGGAAAACATCAGGGATATTTCTTCACCTTGTAATATAAACGTAGCCTGTTATAATGACCTAATCTGTGTGCTAGCCATCAGTCAATGAAAAGTACTTTAAGTCTGAAAAGTACCTTAAGTACATAATACTCTTTATAAATGTATAATAAATCTATTCTACTTGAGTTTTGTTTCTAATGTTATGTGACACAATCCCTATGTCTATGAATGAGGTCTATGAATGAGGCATCTGACTAAGTCACATCTTTGCTTAAAACCCTTCCAGGTGTTCTGGAAAACTTATCTTCTTGCAGCATGACTAACAAGGTCTTCCATTATCTTGCTATCATCTTTAGACCTATTGCCTGCTGCTCTAGCCTGGGAATCCACTGTTCTTTTCTTTGATGTACTGTAGCCTCCATATCCTCTTCTATAATCTATTAACTGTGATGATAAATACAGTAGTTTTTCACTATCTCTAGTGGTCTCCCTATCTATCAAGTTCAACTTGAAATTCAGATGATTCAGGAGGCCTTCATGACTCAGTGTTGAGAGTGACTTCAGTGGTTACACCCTGTATTTACCTAGTGGCTTGCATGTCTCTGGTAATAACAATTCTCGTCATTTATTATAGCTGTGACTTTAAGATTGTTTCATCATTACACTATTATCAACAAATAACATAGAGAAGTGGTTTATTTTTGTCAAAGAATCTGGAACACGGGAAAAAAACCAAAGGTTTGTCTTTCCTTCCTTCTTTCATTCTTTTAAATGGACAAGAACAGTTGGTATATAACACTGGAAAAAGTGGTAAGTTTCCCTCCCTAATGAATATTGTATTTTAAAGGAAGACTTTGAGTCACAACTTGTTAGAAATAATACATGCTAAGTTAAAATTTTAAATGAAGTAGGCAAAAAAAGAGAGCGAGAGAGACAGAAAGAAAGAAAGAAAGAAAGAAAGAAAGAAAGAAAGAAAGAAAGAAAGAAAGAAAGAAAGAAAGAAAGAAAGAAAGATCCAAGCAGAGAATACAGCCATCTGGTATTTGACAATTATTCCAAACACATATATGGGAGGATATACAGCATCTTTCTCCTATGGTCCTGGGGAAATGAGTGATCACTTATAGAATGCAATCAAATCATACATTTTATACTACACAAAGATCAATTCCAAATGCATGAAATACCTCAATATGAGAACTGAAACACTTAAATCATCAGAGGAAAATATAGGCAGAATCCCATGAGCTATACAGGAACGAAAGAGCTTTCTTTCTAAATAGGACTTAATTCTCTCAGGATTTAAGACAAACACTTTTTAAAAAATATTTTTATTAAGTATTTTCCTCATTTACATTTCCAATGCTATCCCCAAAGTCCCCAATACCTCCCTCCCAATCCCCTACCCACTCACTCCCACTTTTTGGCCCTGGCGTTCCCCTGTACTGGGGCATATAAAGTTTGAATGACCAAGGAGCCTCTCTTTCCAGTGATGGCCGACTAGGCCATCTTTTGATACATATGCAACTAGAGACAAGAGCTCCGGGGTACTGGTTAGTTCATATTGTTGTTCCACCTATAGAGTTGCATTCCTTTAGCTCCTTGGGTACTTTCTCCGGCTTCTCCATTGGGGGCCCTGTGATCCATCCAATAACTGACTGTGAGCATCCACTTCTGTGTTTGCTAGGCCCCGGCATAGTCTCACAAGAGACAGCTATAGCAGGGTCCTTTCAGCAAAATCTTGATAGTGTATGCAATGGTGTCAGATTTGAAGGCTGATTATGGGATGGGTCCCTGGATATGGCAGTCTCTAAGTAGTCCATCCTTTTGTATCAGCTCCAAACTTTGTCTCTGTAACTCCTTCCATGGGTGTTTTGTTCCCAATTCTAAGAAGGGGCAAAGTGTCCACACGTTGGTCTTCATTCTTCTTGAGTTTCATGTGTTACGCAAATTGTATCTTATATCTTGGGTATTCTAAGTTTCTGGGCTAATATCCACTTATCAGTGAGTACATATCATGTGAGTTCTTTTGTGATTTGGTTACCTCACTCAGGATGATGCCCTCCAGGTCCATCCACTTGCCTAGGAATTTTATGAATTCATTCTTTTTAACAGCTGAGTAGTACTCCATTGTGTAAATGTACCACATTTTTTGCATCCATTCCTCTGTTGAGGGGCATCTGGGTTCTTTCCAGCTTCTGGCTATTATAAATAAGGCTGCTATGAACATAGTGGAGCATGTGTCTTTCTTACCAGTTGGAACATCTTCTGGATATATGCCCAGGAGAGGTATTGTGGGATCCTCTGGTAGTACTATGTCCAATTTTCTGAGGAACTGCAGACTGATTTCCAGAGTAGTTGTACCAGCTTGCAATCCCACCAACAATGGAGGAGTGTTCTTTTTCTCCACATACTTGCCACCATCTGCTGTCACCTGAATTTTTGATCTTAGCCATTCTGACTGGTATGAGATGGAATCTCAGGGTTGTTTTGATTTGCATTTCCCTGATGATTAATGATGCCGAACATTTTTTCAGGTGCTTCTCAGCCATTCGGTATTCCTCAGGTGAGAATTCTTTGTTTAGCTCTGAGCCCCATTTTTTAATGGGGTTATTTGATTTTCTGGAGTCCACCTTCTTGCATTCTCTCTATATATTGGCTGTTAGTCCCCTATGTGATTTAGGATAGGTAAAGATCCTTTCCCAATCTGTTCATGGCCTTTTTGTCTTATTGACAGTGTCTTTTGCCTTACAGAAGCTTTGCAGTTTTATGAGATCCCATTTGTCAATTCTTGATCTTATAGCACAAGCCATTGCTGTTCTATTCAGGAAATTTTCCCCTGTGCCCATATCTTCGAGGCTTTTTGCCATTTTCTCCTCTATAAGTTTCAGTGTCTCTGGTTTTATGTGGAGCTCCTTGATCCACTCAGATTTGATCTTAGTACAAGGAGATAGGAATGGATCAATTCACATTCTTCTACATGATAACCACCAGTTGTGCCAGCACCATTTGTTGAAAATGCTGTCTTTTTTCCACTGGATGGTTTTAGCTCCCTTGTCAAAGATCAAGTGACCATAGGTGTGTGATTTCATTTCTCTGTCTTCAATTCTATTCCATTGGTCTACTTGTCTGTCGCTATACCAGTACCAGGCAGCTTTTATCACAATTGCTCTGTAGTACAGCTTTAGGTGAGGCATGGTGATTCCACCAGAGTTTCTTTTATCCTTGAGAAGAGTTTTTGCTATCCTAGGTTTTTTGTTATTCTAGATGAATTTGCAGATTGCTCTTTCTAATTCGTTGAAGAATTGAGTTTGAATTTTGATGGGGATTGCATTGAATCTGTAGATTGCTTTTGGCAAGATAGCCATTTTTACAATGTTGACCTGCCAATCCATGAGCATGGGAGATCCTTCCAACTTCTGAGATCTTCTTTAATTTCTTTCCTCAGAGACTTGAAGTTCTTATCATCCAGATCTTTCACTTCCTTAGTTAGAGTCACGCCAAGGTATTTTATATTATTTGTGACTATTGAGAAGGGTGTTGTTTCCCTAATTTCTTTCTCAGCCTGTTTATTCTTTGTGTAGAGAAGGGCCATTGACTTGTTTGAGTTAATTTTATATCCAGCCACTTCACCTAAGCTGTTTATCAGGTTTAGGAGATCTCTGGTGGAATTTTTAGGGTCACTTATCTATAAGGTCCCCACAGGACTCTCCACGGGATCTTAGGACCTCTGGTGAGTGGATCACAACTTCTGCCAGGAGGCAGGTTCGAACACCAGATATCTGGGCACCTTCCCTGCAAGAGGAGAGCTTGCCTGCAGAGAATACTCTGACCACTGAAACTCAGGAGAGAGCTAGTCTCCCAGGTCTGCTGACAGAGGCTAACATAATCACCTGAGGAACAAGCTCTAACCAGAGACAACTATAACAACTAATTCCAGAGATTACCAGATGGCGAAAGGCAAATGTAAGAATATTACTAACAGAAATCAAGACCACTCACCATCATCAGAATGCAGCACTCCCACCCCACCCAGTCCTGGGCACCCCAACACACCGGAAAAGATAGACCCGGATTTAAAAGCATATCTCATGATGATTGTAGAGGACAAACACTTTTTAAATATGACTTCAAAAAACAAGATATCTTCCATATCCAGGAAGTCGTAAATCCTGTAAAAAGGAAGGCCACAGATTGAGAATCTTTGCCAGCTCTGCACATAATAGAGAATTAATATTCAGAAGTTACAGAGAACTCAAAAGACAAAAACAAACTAACAAGCAAAAACCAAAAAGAAAGGACTCATTAAAAAATAGGTTACAGATCTAAACAGAGTTCTAAAAAGAGTATAAAATGGCTAATAGATGCTTTATAGTCTATGAAAAATCCATAGCAGTTAGAAAAATTAAAATCAAAACTACTGCAAGGTTTTTATCTTGTCCTGATCAAGTGGTTAAGAGGAGAAAATAACTACAACAAATGCTGCTGAGGGTGTGAGAAGCGGGGAACTCATCTTCACTTTTGATAGAACTGCAAACTCTATAGCGATTCTCGGAATCTATACAATGAGTTCCTAAAATCTTAACATCAGATCCATCTTATGACTCAGGCCAATGCTCCTTGGCATATTACCAAAGGTCTTTAGAGCCTACTCCACAAATGCTTGCTCTGTTCACTGCCAGTGGAGTCACAATAGGTAGAAAACAGAAGCATCTTAGATGTTCATCAGTGGATGAATATGCTGGTACATAAACACATGATTCTGTTCAGAAATAAAGAAAAAAGAAAGTGTAAAACAGACAGGTCAATGGATGAAATTTGGAAATAGAGAGTTAGATAATCTAGGCCCATAAATACAAATGTCACAGGTTCTCTATTTGTGAATCCTAGGTCTGAGTCATGAGGCTTGGGAACATAATCAGGAGTAACTCTGTAGAAGTCAATGAACTAGAAAAGAACCATGGGGGTAGAGGAGAAGAAGTAGCTCTAGAGAGGCAGACAGTAAGACAGAAGCATTATAAAAGGGGAAAGAGAGATTTAACTGGGGGATTTGGAAGGAAGGAAATTCAAAGGGAGAGAGAAGGGGAAGAGAGAACATTATTTCATACAGTTACTTTAAAACACACATATGAACATGCATGCATATATATGTGTATACACACACACACATATACATAGGAATCTCTCTTCAAGTTGTTGATCATACTCTATAACAATATAGGCTACTGCTACTGCCATTGGTGGGATCCCAAAAATTGAAGACAAGACTTATTGTTCAGTGTCTTATTGCTGAAGACACTGAACAGGACTTGGAGAAATCCAGGTGGTGTAATACCCTAAGCCTGCTCTTTCCAATATAGTGTCCATTGCATTGGAAGATTCTACACAGCTGCTAGGGAATAAATGTAACCAGTAGACCTGCTCATATATTAAGTCTGAGAACAACAATGAGCAATCAAAAAGATGTCCCAAAGTCTCAGTAATGACTATGATCACAGGGGAGAAACTGCCATCACCATTCTTCAAAACCAGTATAGCTTCTAAACATATCCTAAACACTTATACCATAGGTAGATGTATCCATAATCCTTCATCAAAGTAGGTTATTCCACTTCAAAGAGTGCACGACTGTTGGGTGCTTAGTCCCAAATAATACCTGTGCAACAAACCCTCTAAAACTATGTCCAAAGAGCATTGTAGGAGATGGGACAGAAAAATTCTAAGAACCAAGAATGGAAGATGTCATGTGAGAGACTGTCTTCTAGAAAGGACAGATATGCTCCATGCACAAAGTCTCAACATCATGGTTGTCTGATCACAGCTCATATAACATCTATTCCAGTTGTTACGCCAGCACAGACAGGAGGAATCTCACAACACTTCATCCCTATTTGAAAAGCTACATAGAGGTAATGTCTGCTCATCTCAAGGTTATGAGTTTCCAGTTAGGTTATCCAATGATTACAGAAGAGGTCATGAATTTAACAGGGAGCTGGGCAGAGTGAATATTTGGAGGGGGGAGAGAAAGGGGTAGGAAATTAGGTAAATATTAGTATATGCATGTGTGAAAGTCTCTCCCAAATGAAAACATAGCTCTATAAAAAGCAAAGTGGGATGGGAGAAAGAGGATTGCTGAAAATGAAAGGAGTGTACTTGGCTAAGAAAGACACTCTGGGGAAAAAGTAATATTCCTGTGGCAGGATATCTCATCCTACCAAGCAGGCAAGAGCACAAATAGGACAGAAAAATAGGTTCAGCATGCACGTGCTAGCTTTGCAAATGGCCTTTGTTTTTTTTTTTTTTAATTTTATGTCATCTGAAATTATTTTCTTAAGACTTTTCTACTTCTTCAAATGTCTGTAAGGGATCAGATGGATTCATGGGAATTTGCTTGTTTGGAATCTGATTCAATTTGATAACTTTTCATTGAATTTCTCCAACACCTTTAGCTTTGTTCTATCTTTCAACATCCTCCAATCCTCTTCTTGCTTGACATGTCTTCTGTTTAAGAACTGCAGTATGCTCTCGTCTCAATGGGTCGTCCCCTTGTCTGACTGTATATTCCCTCATGTGGTCACCTATTTATATATGTGCTTTTCTATATCCCTTATACTTTCATTGATACATATTAATTTCAGCTTTTTTGTTTTTGCCAGATGGAGGAAACCTTAACAATACAGATTTTTTTTTTCCACTGAGAAGTTTTCAATGACGTTTATATTTTCACAGGAATTTCATTTATCCCATTTAAAAGAAAAGACCATTACACATTTTAAAGAGAAGTAAAAAGAAAGAAAGAAAGTAATATAGCACCTCACCACTGGAACCAGCCAGTGAGGAATACATGGGCTGAAATGACTCCTTCAGGTCTGATACTATGAATTATCGTACATCTTTTCAGTACAACTATATATATATATATATATATATATATATATATATATATATATATGCTGTACTTGAGAATGGCTCACAGATTTGCAATTTTCTATTTGTAACTGTTTATGAAATAGATCAATTTATAAACTAGAAAATAGTTATTAAAAATCATGCTAATCATGCATCATTTTAATTGAACCATCATTACTGAAAATAAGTTTTATAGAAAATATGAAATACAAAATCAAGGACATTTCTGAACTCCAGTAATGGCCACAGGAGGACTGCATAAGGTACTGAGGAAGAGATGGAAACAGTGGGAAGGTCAACAGGGCTGAAATATGCTTTGTAAATATGGCTACCTACTTGCTTGTATAATTAAGTTCCCTTTCTTGTCAAAGTTCACTCTGCTTTTACTCTTGAACTCTCCAACGTTGCGCTATCTACCCCTCCCAGTCCTCCCGAGTTCCCTTAATGCTAATTACTCCAGCAGAGCTCATTTTTCCTCTATTTTCTCCAGAATTTTTGTGGGACAGAGAGAAGAACTTGATTATTGTCTCAAGACCATACCTTTGCCTATTTCCTCTGAGTGTTTCATCCTTGCCTTAGATGGCATGCACATATACCTTCACGATACTTCTTTGTGTATACAAACTGATGCAATTGTTTTGTCTTTCCTAGTCACATCAATTATCCCCCTTCCCCCGAAAAAGCCCTTATTTTTCCCTAAACCGACTAAACCAATCAATATGTCAAACAGGTTAGGGATATGATCGCATAATTCTTGTGTCTTGTTTGCTAAAGCAGGCAATGGGTTCCCTGACATTTGATAAATTTCAAGTTACATTTTCTTTGAAATCTGCTGCTTCTCTTTAAGGAGGATATCTGTGAAATCTCTAGGCTTTCAACCTGCTCCCCCACATGAGTTGGAACTTGTCAGACTTGCTGTAATGTTTCGACTACACTTTGATCATACCCTCATTACTTCATGCAAAACAGTCAGATGAATACACAAATGTTTTCCCTGCTAGATTCTTCACTCTTAATAAAGTAATTTTTGTATACCTTTGGTATGTTATTGAGTTCTTTTTATTTAGTATGTTTTAATGAAAATAGTCTGTAAATGGTAAGTGCTTGTATCATAATTGAAAAAATTAAAATGGTAAGTTATCACTATGTAAAATAAAGTGGTAAATTATCACAATGCAAAAGACTAAGACATGGCAGCAAGACATATGATATCTGATTTCAAACAAAAACATCCTTTGTGCTGTTAGTTCTTTGATTAGATTATACTAAGAGTTGGAAATAGATCATCTTTGCTTATTCCTATTCATGGCTTTATAGATTTGCAGGAAAGAATACCAAAGAATTCTTAGGCTTATTTATGGAAACTGTATTTTTTCATTGAATTTAAGCTAATGTATGTTGTTCAGAAGCCAACATGCTTTGAAGCTTTTACTTAGACTTGAGCTTGTGTAAGTTTTAATTGGTAGCATATGTTCTCTGGATGTCCATGTAGATGACTTGTACAAAGTTTACTTCTGAATAAAGGTATAGAAACTGGGAAAGCTACTTTTTATCTGTTTATATTATTTTACTTTATAACATCTAAAATGTACTGAGGCTGTTTAATTACCATACTGCTCAAAACCTATAAAAATATATGTATGCATATATCTACCCAGATGCATTTGCAGAAAGAAGAAATAAGAGAAGAAGAAGAAAACAGAGGAAAGAGGCATGTTAGAGTCCAGGGGTATTTGTGAAGTCACATATATGTGCCTGTATCTCCTAATGTGAATCCACAAATGTAAGAATAGATGCTAAAACAACTGTATCATTTTACTTTCCCAGCAACATCTTCATACCTGTTTTATGATAGTTAAATTGTGTTTGTAAATTAATTATTTTTATATATGCCTTTTTATTTTTGTACATGAGTATTTTCATACCACCCAAAATAGAAATTATTAAAACCAGAATGCTAATAATCATACTGAAATATATACAGATACATTAACCAAAATGTTAACATTACAAGCTCTTCACTTTGCAGATAAATATAAAAATCCACAATACTCTTGATATGTATACCTTAATGGTGAGATACCTTATTGGTGGTAATTACTCATTTAACTTTTCCAGCTGTTTTTTCTTGCTAGAACAGATAGCTCAGTATCCTGTGTAACTTAAACTGAATTAACAGTTTAAGACTTTGATTTTTTTGCTTTTATTAATTGTAATTACTTTTCTGTGATCTGATCTTATACTTTATGTGAAAATAATAACCCTAAATATAATTTGGAAAGCTTAACAGGGAAATTTATCCCCACAAAGAAGATAGATGAAAGTTTAAAATAGTAAATTATTTAGTAAAACAGCTTATCCAAGGGGTGACCCTCGTCTTTCTAATTTTTGGCCCTTAGCAAACTTTGTTCATTTGTCAGTAGCTCCAACTTGAATTTGTTCCTACAGACTGTCACTTAAATCTCTACTCTCATCTGGCTATATTAAGAAGTGATTCTTCCATACATGTGAGCAAACAGAAAAAAATATTTATGTCTGTACCCATTCTAGCATAAATGATTTATTGATAATATAAATATGGATATTTCAGTTTCGGTAAATTAAATAGACACTGTCAGCCTTGAGAAGAGCATAAGGAAAGCCTTTGTTGAAAAGCACACAGAAGAAAGAATGCCTATTTAAACTGGACTATTTAGCCATCAGCCTAAAACAGATTCATTGCTACAAGTTTTATTCTGATAGCATTTAAGGGACATGAAATAGTATATGCCACAAAAATAAATAATAGTATGCTGGTTTGCTGAGAGTTTTATTTTAAGACTTGAGAAAACAGTTTTAAATGTAGCTGTGTATTGGTGAATGGATTTCTTTTAGCCTTTTCTTAACAAATAAACAAAAACATATTTTTAAAATGGCTAGGCAAATAAAGTCTTTAAATAATGAGCAGAGTTTCTGATGAGTTTCTTTTTAAGTTATCCAACAATGTTCAGTTTGTATCAGGATAAGTCCAAACATCATTATAAGAAAAATATGCACAATCCCTTTCTATGATACCCACAAACTGAGTATATACCAGCTTTTCTGAGTCTAATTCTCTTAGTTTTATTGTTGATGGTAATCTCATTGTTTCTTCTGCATTATTTAAATATATGGCTACACTCATTTATTGTAGAATCAGAAGACACAAAATGAATGGATATCTGTATTTTTTTAAATTTTATTATTATTCCTGGTGAGAAAAGACTGAAACAAAAGCTTTCTTTCATCAAAAATAAAGATTGGGTATTTAAAAAATATTTAATAATCTTAAAATATTAACTAGATGATGTAAGAGGTAAGATGACAATGAGTACATGGATATGTAGAGATTTGTCTGCATATCCATATGTGAGTGGCTCTAAAGCTCAGGATCTCTCTGTCTCCGCAGGGCTATTTCTTTCTCTGACATCCACTGTCTTTTTCACTTCTATAGAATTCTCCTTTCCTCCTTCCCCTTTCAGTCCCTTCTCTTTCTCTCACTCTTCCCTTCCCCTCCCCTTCCTCCTCCCATGCTCTCCACTTCCCTTCCCTCCCCTCCACTCCCCTCCCCTTCCTTTTCCCTTTACCTCCCTTCCTTTCACTCCCCTTCCTTTCCTCTCCTCCCTTCCCTCCCCCCTCATCTCCCCTTCCTTTTCCCTTCCACTTCCCTCCCCTTCCTTCTCCCTTCACCCCCTCCCTTCACTTCCTTCCCTTTCCCTCCCCTCTTCTTTCCCCCTTCTCCTCTTCTTTTTCCCTCTCCTTCCTTATCTAATTCTCTCCTTTCTTCTTTTTTAAAGGATGACTCAGATAAAATAATGAAATGCCAAAACACAGAAAGAAAATTGAAAAGCAAAGGATGAACGGAAATGTCATAGCCTTAACAAATGAGCTACTAGACGATGTGTAGGATGGAAGATGCTCTATGTTTTCGATTCATTTCTTTTTCCATGCTTTTTTATTTTCCCCTTGAAGATTGTCTGAGTATATGCAAAGAAACTGTAAAACAAGGATTATCTGACAGTAGAGAATTTAGTATCTGAAAGATATTTTAAAAACACAAAGGCCGAGGCATTGCAATATCTTATCATCTAATGAGTTATCTCTGGTGGTGGCTGGTCTATGTGATTCCTGGTTTGCGTCTCTCTTGTGAGGAGAGGCCTTGGTATTGCAAACTTTATATGCCCCAGTACAGGGGATCGCCAGGGCCAAGAAGTGGGAGTGGGTGGGTAGGGGAGCAGGGCGGGGGGAGGGTCTAGGGAACTTTCGAGATAGCATTTGAAATGTAAATAAAGAAAATATCTAATTTTTAAAAAAAGGAAAGGTATTCTGTACTGAAAATGTCTTCATAACTTCCTTGTTTTCTAAGAGATGTTGAAAATGGTGCCTAAGATTTTGGGATAATTCTCAAAATCTCATTTATCTTAACTCTACCACCTAGGTACATCTCTTATATCTGGTAGCGCACATTGGGAACTATCACTTTTCGGGATCACTTCCGTGTACTCCTCCTTTGTCTCTTAAGATCACAGTTGGGTGCATAGACCTGCTCATGGTGATGATCTTCTCATGCCCCTTGATGTATGCCAATGCCATTGTAAAGAGGTTCTCTTTCTACACATATTGTAAGGGAGTAGGAAAGAGGGAAGACTGCCTCATTGTATCAGTGACAGGTTTGTAATGGTACAAACTTTACATTCTCCTTGAATTTTCTCAACAGTTGCTTGGTTTGGTGTGTGGTACACTTAATAAGAGAGCACATAGGTTGAATTTGGCTGTGTGCATGCTGTGAAACATTCAAGGAACATACTGCAAATTACTCAAAGCTCTGTACATTCATGGAGAAGTAGAGTTCCATTCTTTTTTGTTTTGTTTTCCTTTGGTTTGCTTTGTTTTTTAGAAGAAAACACTTTTATTCTCTCCTTACAGACTTTGTAATTCTTATATGGGCACGATGATCTGCTTTATGTCTTTCAATTTTACTCAGTTGCATCCGCAGTTTGGGTTTGGATACAGTTTGCATGCATTTAATATCACATATCTCAATCTAGTCAATGTTTTTCCCTAAACTTAAAGGAAATAGTTGAAAGGAAAAACCCAGAATAAAATATCTTAGGAAGATTTAGACTTGGTCTGGCTATGTTTAGATTTCTTCCAAATTTTGGCTCAGCTTTAAGCTTTATTGGCAGTCTCATTCAGAACTGTGGCTTTATCCTATTTTTTTTTTTCGTTTGGCTAATATGATTTGTTAAAACATTCTCTGTTTATTTCTTCTTGCTTAACATTTTTCCACACAGCAGGCATAATGAATTTTTGTTTATGATGGGCAGTGCTGCCTGAATTATGGTATGGAATCTGGGTTTGGTTTCTTTGCAAAGGTATTTTATTGCTCTTTTAGGGAATTTGTGCTGCTTCTGGTATTCTATCTCTAAAGTTTGTCTGAAGTAGATTGCGAAGGAGGAGTTATTTCTAAGGAAAACTAGGCTGTATCTGGTAGTAAATAACCACCACAATTTATTAAAATTAGATTTACCAGATTTCTTAGTATAAGTGTTATCATATTTCCTTCTAACATATTTTTGCATTTGAATTATGTGCAACTCAACAAATACTGCATCTTTAAAGTTAAGACGCTCAAAGCTTTTTAAAATTCCATATGCATGGGGGTCTATTGATGCTGATCAACTGCAGAAAACATGTATTAAGATATATTCTCCCTCAAGAACTAAAGAGATCATGTTTCTGTCTACAAAGAATACCACTGTGGGCTGGATTCTGAAATGAAAGTAGCTGAAGAAATGACTATACCTCTTTGAGATGCCTCACTGTCAACTTAAATCGCATAAAATAAATGTCTAAAGAAACCAAACCACAGCTTCCGGGTTAATGTGAAAATTTACCACCATCTTACATAAACTGACTTGACAGGTTCGAGCTGTTGGTAGGGAAGAACATTCATTAATTCAGTCTTGTGCTCATTCATTGTTGAATCGCACAGTGTATTTTTACCAACGAATGTTAAAATGCAACAGTTTTGAGTCACTCATTGCACTAATTTTTTTCTTTAGATGTTAAAAATTTTTAAAGAAATTCCAATTCCTAAATGCCTTGAAGTTTACTTACTAGGGACAGGGCCACTCAAATGGCTGCTGGTCCAAGTAATACAGAACACAGAAATTGAATAAGGCCTACCTGATTTGGAAAAACCAGTTTTACTTCTAACAAAGTTGCTAAATCTATGCTGAATCTTGGCTTTCTTGTCTGTCAAATAAAATTAAACACCTGTGGTTGAATGACTGTTGTGCAGTGAGTATAAATTGACTAGACTTACAAGATATGTGTTTGAGAGAGGATAGCTGTTTCTAAGTTTTTTATTATTATACATGCATGGTTAATTTTACACTAAAACAGAATGTTTTAAATATAAATATGGACAGGTATTACATATTTCTGTAAATGCATATTAGACTTAAGTATATAAAATAAGAATAATAAGTGCAGAACTGGCATTTCAAAGGGCAATGTTGATAGGATGGTGTAGCTTCTATTAAATTTTGGAACAAGTTGCTCATGATCAAAATGCCTGAAGAGAATTTTAGTGTAAAAACGGAAAGTGATCAAAATGAAGAAAAGAAAAGTAAGTGAAATACTATTAGTGTTGCCAGATATTTATGTCTCTTTAAGACTAGGTTTGCCATGTTAGGGCTTTCTTTCTAGTAATTAAGAGTTTGGCTTCTAGATATGTCATTTACTAACTCTGGACTCTCAGAAGTTTCCTTCTATTTCCTTGTCTTGTATTTATAAAGCTAGCTTTACTCTAACACCTGATAAAGTGCATCCACTCTTTCATGTTAAAAGGGGTCCCTAATGGAGGAGTTAGGGGAAGGACTAAAGGAGCTAAAGGATTTTGCAACCCCATAGGAAGAACAACAAAATCAACCAGAACCCCCAGAGATCCCAGGGACTAAACCAAAGAATACATGTGGAGGGATATATGGCTTTAGCTGCATATGTAGCAGAGGATGGCCTTGTTAGGCATCAATGGGAGGCGAGGTCCTTGGCCCTGTGAAGACATAATGCCCCAGCATAGGGGAATGCTAGGGCAGTGAGGCAGGAATGGGTGAGTGGGTGGGGGAGAACCTTTATAAAAACAGAGTGTAGGTGGTAGGGGATGGGGTTATACAGAGGGGAAACCAGGAAGGGGGATAACATTTGAATTGTAAATAGATACAATGACCAATAAAAAATTCAAAATTAAAAAATAACAACAGTAAAATAAGAAGAATGTTTAGAATAGTACCTATATATATTAAGTAGCCAGCTAACCCAGCTAATACATTATGTCAAGACAAGAGCAAAATTTATATCTCTTTTTGATTATATGTGCATAGAAGAGTGCTATAAGACATTTTCCTCATGTAAATGAAATTTTGGCATGATACATAAGTATGGTATTTCTATATCTTAGAGTGGTGATGAGAATAAAGACTAAATGAGAAATTAACCACAGTATATCCATATTCATGTTTTTTCCAATCTTTTATTAGGTATTTTTTCATTTACATTTCAAATGCTGTCCTGAAAGTCCCCTATAACCTCCCCCTGCCCTGCTCCCCTACCCACCCACTCCCACTTCTTGGCCCTGGCGTTCCCCTCTACTGGGACATATAAAGTTTGCAAGACCAAGGGGTCTCTATTCCCAGTGATGGTCAACTAGGTCATCTTCTGCTACATATGCAGCTAGAGACACGAGTTCAAGGGGGTACTGATGAGTTCATATTGTTGTTCCACCTATAGGGTTGCAGACCCCTTCAGCTTTTGGGTACTTTCTCTAGTCCATATTCATGTTTTCTTACGAATTTAAAAATAACTTTTAACATAAAACCAGAACATAAAACAATTCAAAATCTCTGTCCCTGCATTCACAATGATTCAAGATGATTGCCTGAAAACAGCTTTTATTTGATGGTTTCTGTTCCCTGAAGTTCAGTGCTGAAGTTTGATCTACTTCCTCATATTATCACTTTCATAATTCAAAAATCTACATCTAAAAATTTAAAGAATATTTTGCAACTAACTTGATAGGACAGCCCAGGGTTACCAAAATAAAAAGAATTATAAGATTGATCTCGATAATATAATAATAGTCTTTTGTGTATTCTTTGTATGCATAGTTCTACATGTTTTTATGTCAGCATGCATTAGGCTCTGCTGTAATTTAAAAAGGTCCTCAAGCCTTGCAGTACAATAGCAAGTCCAGTGAGTTTCCATAGACAGTCAAGAAAGAAGGTTTTTAGAACATCATCCATTTCAATGCTGGTTGCTCTCATGACAGAGGGGTAGAGTGCCTCCCGAAGAATTTTGCATTGAAAATGAATACTTGGGAGCTCAACATATGGCTAAGTGCTTAGGAACATTTCTTGATCTTTCAGAGGATGCAAAGTTAGTTCCCTGGACCCATCTTGGACAGCTCACAATTTCCTGATACTCAGCCCCCAAACCTGATGCTTTCTTCTGGCCCCTGGAGGTACCTATACTCATGTTCACATACACACAGACACAGACACACACACACACACACACACACACACACACGAGAAAGCGAGTCACCAAGGCTCACACACAACCAAGTACACATAAATAATAAAATAAATATTAAAAATATGTGATTTGATATCAATGCCACTAGCCACAAGAACTGCTCCCATGCCTCTTTCCAAACCACATGCGGCATAATCCTCCTGCTCTTGATGGGAGAGACAACTGGAAATATTTGGTAAATGATTACCGTATTATGAGTCACTGAAGAAATACTATTATGTTAATTACAGGGTTCAGGCTCATAAACCCGCCAGTGGCTTTTGCAAGACATATCATATATACCATGTTGTTTTCCTATACTCTAAAATAATTTTAGATGCCAACAAGTCAATTAAGAATTAGTAGTATAGTGAACTTTATTTTCTGAAGAACAATGAGATATGTCCCCTACTTTTATAGCTCATAGTCCAATGGGGAAGACAGCATCAGAGCATAAAGGTTTTCAGTGCATATGCCACATACTCCATAGGTGATCTGATGAGTGTGATGGCAGCACAGAACAAAAAGGGACAGCTATGACAAGACCAAATATAGTGGCTTCAGACAGACATAGCATTGATGATGGGAATTGATGCATGGTTGGTTATAGACACTGAAATTATCTTGAGCATTTCTGATCATTTAAAATAAATGTTTGCTGCATACATCTCTGGTTCATAGAGAATCTACACCCTTATTTCTAGTTGAAACTAGAGTACTTTTGTAACTGTTTCAGGTATTTATTTCTTGAGACTCTCATACACGCATATAATGTGTTTCACCCAAATCTAGCTCCCCCCCATTCTCCCTCCCATTCCTTCCCTATTCTTCATACTACTTTCTTCTTCTGACTTCATGAGCTCTCTATTTTAAGCCCATTGAATACAGTTAATGCTGCTTGTATATATATATATATATATATATATATATATATATATACATGAATACAGCTTCCTGGCCTGGTGGGAGTGGGTGGGTTGGGGAGCAGGGCAGGGCGAGGGTATAGGGGACTTTCAGGATAACATTTGAAATGTAAATAAAGAAAATATTTAATAAAAATTAAAAAACAAACAAACAAAAGGAAGAAAACTGTACAATGCGTTATAGCAGAAAGAAAAGTGTTTTAACAGAGTCAACATAGAAAAGAGGGCAAATCACGAATGCATGAGAGTTCTACTCTGTGCTAGTAACAACAATAGTGTATTTTTTTTAATATTCTGGTGTATTATTAAATAGACATATTAGACTTCAAAGAAAACAAGACATTTTTGCTCAATCGGTGTGAATTTCTAAATGCAATAATAAATATCTTATTGAATGTTAAAATACTTTAAAATATTGCATTGAAGTTTTCAAGCAGTAAATAAAAATATACTTTAAAACCCAAACATCCTGCTGGACATGGTTGTGCATGCCTTTTATTGTCGAATGAGGTAGGCAAAGGCAGGCAGATGTCTGTGAGTTCGAGACCAGCCTGCGTACAAAGCAAGTCTGGAACAACCAGGGATTGTTACACAGAGAAATCCTGTCTCAGAAAACCAAAAATCCAACCAACCAACCAACCAACCAACCAACCGACCAACCAACCGACCAACCAAACCACATGTTTCCAAGAGCTGGAGAAAAAAAGCTCAATCACTAAAGTGTGGTCTTGGTTCAAAAGCGTGAGGACCAGTATAAAACACTGCATATGGTACCTGGTAGCAGACTTAGAAATTTAGCAGAGGCAGTCAGCTTACTGCTTGTCAGCATAGACAACTTTGTAAGTTCTAGGCCTATGAGTTAGCTATTTCAGAAAGATAATATATATGCCATCTGATGAAGACACTTGAGTAACTGCACCCTAGATTGTCCCTTGACCTTCATTTGCACTGCAAATATTGGCACAAACATGAACACACATTCTATATGCACACACATACCTATACACTACACATATACATATTCACACACTCATACACACATATACAATACACATTCTTAGACAAAGGAAGAGACATTGGAATGTCAAGCTCTTCAGAAAGAATATTGATAAAAAAATCAATAATGCTCTTCTGGTTTTGCATTTTATTTTTGTAGTAATATATTTTCAATACTGAGTTTATAATCTGTATTAAGTCTAGCTGGGAACTCAGATATTAAACATCTTTGTGCTTGTTTGAGTAAATGGCTAGGCAGAAGCATTCTTCATGTTTGTGCTGAGGTTTAGTTGACTTCGGCTTTCCCCTTGTGGTTTGATCTGACATCATATGCATTTTATCAGCGATATTGTACAATACAATTCTTGGAAAATATAAGTAGAATATGATGATCTTTGCACACTAAGTTGTATAAACACCTCCTCAGAAACACACCTGCACTGGCATCAACACTTGTGAAATTGCAGGAGAATCTGTAGGATGGGAAAAACATGAAAAATTGAAACCATTTACATTTGTAGAGGAAACACTTCATTAAGAAAAATATGTGGAGAATTTAAAAATATTGAAATCTGTTTCTAAGTTATATTTTGCACATTTTAAGTAATTGGAGAATTTAAAAAATATACTTTCAACAGAATTACGTATTTCTAAATGATTAAACTGTTTCAAAATATGAATCAGCTTATTTATTTTTTGACAACACATAAAATTTAAAACACTTTTCTATAGTTATCTCCTAATTTATACATTTCTTTTTTGGAAGAAAGAATATATGCCTCTGTATTACTTTCCATTACTATTGCTGTACAAGTTATAAAGGTAGTGTTTTAAGGTGAAAATTAATATCATACAGTTCTGGAGGTTAACAAACCTTTTGCCTTGTTAACAAGCTCACTCTCATTGAGCTGATGTTAAATTTTTCACAAGCTCGGCTCATTTTCTAGGTTATAGAACAGAATAAATTTCTTTACTTCCCCAATGTCTGCTACTAGTTCTACAGTGTTTCTCTCCCATATGATCTGAACTTCAATCCTCCCAACATTTCTCTCTCTGTCTCTGTCTCTCTGTCTCTGTCTCTGTATCTGTCTCTGTCTCTGTCTCTCTGTGACTATAATTGTCCTCCTACGTTGTCTCATAAAGACCCATGAGATCACATAGAGACTACCTGAAAAATACAATATCATCTTCCAACTGAACAGTCTAATCTTACCTGCAAAGCCTCTTGCTATTCAGGACAGTGTGGGGAGATTTCCTACCACGTCATTCAAGATTGTGGTTGACATTATTAATGTCTAATGGGCATTTGACACTTGCCATGTTAAAAATAGCTCATCCAACTATCATATTCCTAAGGATAAATATTTTTTGTTCCAAAACTTGTCTGTCAGTAAAGCCATTTCTTTATTCACTACAGTCAGAAATGTAGATGTTTCCAATGATTTACCCTCTATTCTTTGTATGTTGAAAGTATTTATTTTCCATTTTTTCTTAATTTGCATCCTACTAACATTGCCCTATTGGAGTTTAAACTTTCTGTTGTTTTCTTTTGGGATATCAGTCTCATCACACTTACCATCTAAAAATAACAAATGTCTTTAGTTTCTGGATGAAAGGTAGACTATATCTCTTAACCAGGGATAGATGTGACCACTTAACTGTATTCTAGACAGATGGAAGGAAAGTCAATTAGGTTAAGGATTGGTGCATGAAAGTCTCCCACATGCACATAGCCATGTTCTTCCCTTCTGACAGGCCAAGGCTAAAAACCTTGAACTCAGTGGAAGCTTCATTGATGATCCTACAGATATAAGATAAAGGTATCACTATTCCAAGAAGAAACTTCAGGAAATCTAAATCATGAATAAACTTCATGTCTATAGGATGTGAGACAATGTGTTTTTGGAAGCTTCTTTGCTCTGACAGTAATTATGACTTTGACCATTAAAAATGTCCACCAGGATCATAACTCTCTGATGCTATTCTTCCAGGGTCCTCTGTCAAGAGTGAGCTTTCACCCCATGCCATCCTCAATTATTTAATGTAGTCTGTACTTCCTCTAAAAGATGTCTTTGGGCCCATATACATTGGTGAATTCTTGCTTTTTGATTCTGTAGAAAGTAGTCTTTGTCTTGTCTCTGTATATCAAGATTAAATTGAAATTGTATCCAACTATCTTGTGAACAATTTCTGCAATTCATTTTTTTTTAACTTTATACAGGGAAGACGACAATAATTTTGTATCTTTGGCTAGAAACGTTTTTGCCAACCTTCCAAACACACATTTATTGTAAAAAATATTGCTACAAGACTGTAATAAATGCTTGTTGGACAGACCTCAAAACAATTTCCTTACCTATAAAAACAGTGTTAGAAGTCAGATGCCATATGGTTGCTAAGATGATTGAGTGATGTAGTATACACACAGCATCTGGTGCATGGCAGGGCTTGGGAGTTGCTTGAGATAGTTTTCCTCCTTCCAAACTTTAATTCATGCTTTCTCCCTTTCTTACCCTAATTGTCTCCACCCAGAATCACAATTTGCCTCCAAACTCAGTGATAATGATTTTATTTCTGCATTAGTTTTCTCTTCCCATTCAAGGTTCAAACTTCTTCTGGACACCACTACTCTACATACTTCTTGTGAGCCTCACTACTTTTGGACAGAGAAGGTGTTCAATATAAATGTTGTAAAATGGTTGAGTTCTCTCTATATGTGTTCTATTATGTCCCATTAAAGTCAGCTCTAAGCTCAGATATTCACAGAAGAAAGAAAATGCTTTAGCCAATAAATGAGCCAGTGTATAAAATATACTGTCAACTTGGCCTTAACACTAACGTAGGCAGCTATTACTTCACTTAGGGAGTAGAATATTATAGAGTCTCTGTGCCAATTTAGAATGCATGTTGTGGAGGGTTAGTTGAGGTGTTAGATGAATATGTAGAGAAATTCTGTAAAATCACTGCGATCATTGGCTCTCATTAACACAAGTGTGTGGATGCGTGCACGTGCGCGAGTGCACACACGCACACACACACCATATAAAAATTAGCCACAATTTGACATGGTCTCATCCTACAGTTCTTGCTCTATGTGTGACCAAGAACGCACTCCCACTTAAAATTATCCTTTATAACAATACTAATCTGTATCATTTCAACATGTGGTGCTAGAGCTGAAATAGTAAAGAATTTATGGAAAGTAGTTAAATCAATGGGGAATTATAGAAAGAGTGCATATGTAGAGTTGGGATCATCATCCTAAGAGAACTGTACCATGGATGATAACATAGACTGTGGAGTCAAGCCACTGAAGTTCCTCTGTGTTATGCCTCCTTACTATGTGTAACAGCCATGTCAGAGTTTGTTTAACAATCAAAACCGGGTCGTTAGCTCCCTAATTCATTCCCAACTCTACATTAGGTGCTCAGAAAAGAGTAGCTGATAGTGCAAGAAAACATTTAGATACAGTTCTTACACCCTCAGGGAATACCAGGGTAGACAACAATAATAAAATGTGTAGAGCACAATATAGTGAAATTCTCTATGGGAAAATGTAGACAATGAACTGGGAAGGTGGTTAAAAGGTAGCGTGAGTAAATGGGATTGAATTTTCACTGAGAGTCCATGCAGTGAGGGATCCTACTGAGGAAATGGTATTTGGCAGTGAGTCTCAATAAGGAAAGGCTCTGCAGAAATGAGGGAAAGCTTCTAAAAATGGGATAACAGGTGTGAACACTTTTAAAGGGTGAAGAAAGATGAAGGGTGTATAGGCTCCTTCGGCGTTTCCATTTCACTCTGAGTGATTTGTGAAGCATTGAAATGTATTGAGCAGAATATTGGCCTGCTGCAATTTATGTTTCTGTCATACTGTTCTACTGGAAAGAAGTCACGGGAAATAAAGACAAAAGCAGTTAGGACTTGAGTGAAATGAAATAGTTTAGAGTTGAAGATGGGGATTGGTTAGTTTGTAGTAATTGTATTAATAACAGCAAGTCAGTATTTATGGAAAGAGCCAATAAGCTTTGTGTTTGAAGCCCTATAATAAATAATAAATAAGAAAATATAGTCATGGAAAAAATTCAGTGATGTATATGTAGTTTGATTAGCCATAGAGTCACTTTTGAACTACAGACAAATTACTGTAGAGCAAAAATCTTAGTACAAGAGTTTAGAAATTATTTTTCTAAGTTAAAAAAAGTTTTATACCTAAAGTAATGAGTTATAGGGGGAAGCCAAGGGTCAAATTAGAGCAATCAATAATGAAACCAGTTCAAGACGATAAGCATACTTAGAGCCACCAGATTAGATGTGATCATCAACTATGTATGTGTGGTAGAAAATTCCCGATACTGAAAAATATGTAGTAGGAAGAATTCAATGATCCCTTGTTAACTTTAACTATATTGTAAGTATAACCATCTCAGGACACTGGTACATGATAATATCTTAGGAAATATCACACATGAGTATTTTCCTTTAAGCACTATCAATTGAGATAGTCTTGCTCAGAAATTATGTACCCCACATTATCTTGCTAAATGGAGATTATATCATTTGATACAATCCAATGATTTTCTGTGCTTAAATCATATAATAAAAATAGTCATAAAGTATTGGAATTGAAACTGAAGGCTAACCTTATTTGTCCTAATATTTCCCCCAGTAGAATTTAGTATTTGTATTGTTGTTTGTTCAGTTAGTCATGCTAACTGATTACACACATTTAATTTCATGTTTCCCCACAAGTTATGGTTTGTATGTGTGTTTTACTCAATAGACTATGAAATATTTTATATTTGTAGACTTAGTGGATAGCATACCTGAGAAAGAAATACACATCAAATATGTGGTGGATGACTGTAATTATGAAAAGAGTGTAAATCAGTTTTTTTTTTTTTTGCAGTCTATGTAGACTTACCTTCAATAAAACTTAGCTAGATCAGGCCGGGCATGGTGGTGCATGCCTTTAATCCCAGCACTTGGGAGGCAGAAGCAGGCAAATTTCTGAGTTCCAGGCCATCCTGGTCTCCAGAGTAAGTACCAGGATAGCCAAGGCTGCAAAGAGAAACCCTGTCTTGAAAAAAAAATAGCTAGATGATAATTAATAATTCTATTCAAAAGAATGAAAAGTTTACATACAGAGGTTAATAGATTGCATGAGAGTAAATAGGAAGTATGCTTCATTGTTTTGAATGCATCCCAGAAACACTTTAACATGCTTGCATTCCTTATTCTTCATAGAAATTTCCTGACAAGAAAGAAATCCATTTACATATTATGTAAAATAGTTATTGGTCATAAAAAAACACTTAAAAACAGAAGGTCACGATTATACATTTATTACTTAAGTACCATTAGTTGCGTTTTTTTGACATTTTGCATAGCAAGTAAAAAGATAAAAAAATAGCATTATAATAACTAGGCCTAGACTGTATATATAAAACTTGAATATGTGTACTGTATGTACAGTTTTTTAAAAAAATAGTGGCATAAATATTAACAATGCATAGATAATATATTTTGCATTGTCTATGTAGCTATAAGAATCAATAATATCGACACATCCATGATTACTATTCAATCCCTAGTCTGCAGTCACAGCCCAGCACATATCATAAAATGCTCATAACAGATAAGTAATCCAATTCAGAATTGTGTGTTTTATTTAGCTGTCACTTAATAGTTATTTTCTCATTATTAAAAGTTCTTTAAACAATATCAACCAACCAGACCCCTCAGAGCTCCCAGGAACTAAACCAGCAACCAAAGAGTACACATGGAGTGACCCATGGCTACAGCTGCGTATGTAGCAGAGGGTGGCCTTGTTGGGCATCAATGGGAGGAGAGGCCCTTGTTCCAGTGAAGGCTTGATGCCCCATTGTAGGGGAATGTCAGGGTATGGAGGCAGGCGTCCGTGTGTGTGTGTGTGTGTGTGTGTGTGTGTGTGTGTGTGTGTATGTGTGTGTGTGTGAGCACCCTCATAGAAGCAGGGGAAGAGGGATGCGATAGGAGGTTTCTAGTGAGGAAGGGGAAACTGGGAAAGGAGATAACATTTGAAATGAAAATAAAGAAAATATCCAATAAAAATTTTTCAAAAAGAAAATGTTCTTTAAGATTTTAAAATTTTGAGAAATGTCTTATGTATCCCTGCTGGCTGTAGACTCTCCATGTATTGAAGAATGACTGTGTAGACAAGAATGATCTTGAAATTCTGATCATTCTGCATCCATATTCTGAGTGCTATAACTACACAGCTATGCCACCATGTCCTGCTTATTCAGTCAGTGCTGAAGTTGAAGCCAAAGTTTTGTGCATTCTAAATAAGTACTCTACTGAATATACCCTTAGTTCCGAAGTTGTACCTTTTTTTCATGACCATGAAACTCTTGAAGATGACAAACAGTCTATTTATCTGTAACAGTGTTCAGCGTCTCTAAAATTAAATGATTTTGGATGTGTTACCCAATAGTACTTTGGTCGTTGTGACTCCCTCTGATCTGTTGCTTACATTGTGCTAGGTACCATATGGTTTGAAAAAATAGTTGCATGCTATTTTGACCCACAACCAATTAATCAATAATTATATATTTTTGTAATTAAAACTTACAAAATGTCCCCTGCCTCCATTTTCTTCCTCAAATTCCACACTCTATTAACTACCTCTTGAATTCATGGTCTCTTTTGCTTTAGTTTTTATAGTTATATGTGTATAAATGCATAAATGTGTTAACTGGATCTGGTGAGTCTTTTATTGTTGCTTACATGTATTTGACCACGTAGAATTGGGTAAGCAATGAGGGATTTCTTCCTTGGGAACTACTAATTGTCTCCATCCTTAGCTTCCTGGAGTCCTTCCTTTGTGTTGCCATGGGACCCCATAAGAATTCCCCATCCCACAATGGCTTGTCTACTGCTGTTGTCATCCTTCAGGTCTTGTTTAGACAACTATATTGTTGAGATATTAAGGTGTAGTTTACCTGTCATTTCACAGAAGACTTCATGGTACTCTGGCACTTACAATCTTTTTTCCTCCTCTTCTGCGATGTTTCCTAAGCCTAGGTGAAGGAGTTATAATGTAGATGTCTACATTGTATCTGGGTACCCTGTGAGCATTTATTTTCTTCATTTTGACTAGCTGTGATTTCCTGTAATTTTTTTTTTGCCACAAATAAAATCTTTAATGAAGTGTATAAGTTATACTTATTTGTGGTTCTAAGGATAAGTATTTAGAATACAAATAGGATATATATATATATACTGTTTTAGTAAATTGGTGCTAATAAGTTCTCCTAAAATAAATCCTTGATTTACCTCATTGTCCCTGGGTATTTGGCTAGGTAAGTTTTCGAGACCAAGCATGATTTCTTGCCTGTTAAGCAGACCTTAAGTCCAATAAAAGAGTTATTGATTATTGCCAAGATATATGCACCACTATCATATGTATGGGGTATTTTTTTCATGCAAGTCACTATGGTTCATAGGCACCAGAGCTAGATATATTTATTTGTCATTTCTTTCCCTTGACAGCTGTCATTGACATTACAGTGCTATGAAAGCTAATTCCCAGAGAGAAGGCAGACCAACCTAAGTGTTCAACATCAGAGCAATGTATAACACACACACACACACACACACACACACACACACACACAGGCCTGTGTACTGGAGGCTTTCTACGGAGATCTCTGGCCCAGCCGGGTGTGAGGGTTCCAGCAAAGTGGGGTGAGTGTGAACACAAAGGGGGAGTCTCAGTTCCTCCAAGTTGCCCTGCACTAGTTGGGAGAGTATGAGAGATAAACAGGAGGTGTAGAATGTAACAGGAAATCGTATATCATAAGAAAGTGGAAAGGAGGCAGCAGCATGATGGTTTCTAGGGCCACACATTGATATACAAATTCCAGTTTTAAGCAGGAGATTAATATTACATTGTCTGTATGAACCACATTTCCAGTATGCATCCATCTATCGATGTCCATCTAGGTTTTTCTCGATTCTAAGCCGTTATGGTTATGAATATAGCAGTCATTAACAGGAATGAACAACTACCTCTGCAGTAAGCTGTAGAATCAAAGAGTGGTACAGCTGAATTTTCATCATTCCGAGGAACCTCCAAACTGTTTTCCATAGTGGCTGTAACAGTTTGCATTCCCACCATCAAGCAGTAAGTTTTCCCCCTTCTCACCAGGATGCTTACCAGCATTTGCTGCCATTTTTAAAAAATCAGTCATGTCCATTTTGACCTGGTTTGGTTTACTACCTCAGAGTAGTAATTTGCACTTCTCTGAAGGCTAAGGGTGTTAAACTTTAATTAAAAAGTGGGTCTCAGACATTTATTTTGAGAATCCTGTCTATATCTCATGAAATTAAGTAGCCAAGATCTGAAAATGCAGTAGAAAAGCTACTAATATTCTTCCACTAAGGGAACATAGAAATAATTGAATCCTAGCACTATTTTGTTACATCTATAGATCAGAGCATCGTGCAACCCTTAGAAGATAAATGCCTTCTTGCAGTAGATGATAATTAGCACAAAGACCCAAAACCAGATGGGTGTGCATAGAATAAGACACTTTAAGGTATTCAACATTAAATAGTACATCTTTATCAAAAACAATGCCTCAGAGCTCAATGATCAATACAGAAGAGAAAGAAGAAGGTTAGTAAAAGCCAGAGGTGCTGGATGATTCTTAGCAAATAGAACTGCTACTCAAACAAGCTCACAGAGACCATATCAGGATGCACTGGACTTACACAGGCTCAGAGCAGACAAAACGCCGGAATGGAGAAGGGGTGGGGGGCTAGACAGAAATTCACAGCTCCTAACCAGAGAGAAGTGGAGGAGGAAGGGTCAGAAGGAAGGAGAAGGCAAGGAAGATGGACGGAAGGGGATGGAGTGATTATGAATTTGGGTGAGTAAAGTTGAGTGTATGGAATGAGTCTTGGGGCAGAGAAAGAAAAGAATCAAATGCATTGTAAGAAAAGGTTACATAGAAAAAAAAAAAACCGCAAACATCAACAACGAACCAAACCAGAAAAACAACAAGCACACGCCATAAACCCAACAGTCTTAAAGAAAAGAGAGTAATAAAGTTGGTTCCATTGTAATCTCTGATCTCAACACTTGTTACTATGGTAAAATGCTTTAAAGGACAGTGAACAGGTAGATATATGGATCTTTGTCACAGAATAGAAAAAAAAATAATTTACAGGCCTATATTGCAATGTTCCTTGGGCTGAATCCAAACCAGCTATGTCCTGTTGTCTTAGCAAGACGTACTATCTTTCCTGGGTCCAAGGGATGGAAAGGCTTTAGGGTTTCATTCCCATTGCAGTTAGAAGGACAATGGAAGGCACATTAGCCCTTGGCATCAGTGCAGGATAGTAAGTAGATTATATGTATCTCCCAGGATTAATCTTCCATTTTATACATAAAATTGTATATTTAATTTTTCAAATGGATAAATGGGCAATTATATCTTTATTAATAATTCTATGTTATAACTGTTTATAATAAATATTAAAAGCAATCTAAGAAGAAAAATTATGATAATTATAACATACCTTAATGAGAGCACAGTAGTCAAATATTGGGTTCAAATTATCCCTTTAAATCAAATTTTATTTTAAAAATTTTGTTGTTTTTCTAATATTCTAAAAATTATTTCACAGCGTTTGACTATATTTAATTGTGTTACTTTTGACAACTATGATTAAGAGTGTTGATTCTTTTCTAAAGTCATTGATTCTTATATAGAACAATATTGGGTTTTTGTTATTTGATTTATTTTTTGTTTTTTGAGACAGGTATTTTTGTGTGTAGCTTTGGTTGTTCCAGAATTCACTCTGTAAATCAGACTGGGCTGGAATTTACAGAGATGCACCTGTCTTTTCCTCCTGGCTGTTGGGATTAAAGATGTGCACCACCTGGAGGAGTGGAGGGAGATTGCAACCCCATAGGAAGAACAACATCAGCTGCCCAAACCACCCAGTGCTCCCAAGAACTAGACCAACAACCAAGGAGTGTACAGCGAGGGATCCATGGCTCCAGAGACATATATAGCAGAGGATGCTCTTGTCCTGCATCAGTGGGTGGGGAGGCCCTTGGTCCTGTGGAGGCTTGATGCCCCAGCATGTGGGGACTCTGGAGTGGTGGAGTGGGAAAGGGTGTGAGTTGGGTGCACCCTCATAGAGGCAAAGGGGAGGGAGGAGAGGGCAGATGTGGGATGGGGAGTTTGTGGAGCAGTTACAGGAAAGTGAGTGATTTGAAATATAGACAAATGGAATGATTGATTATGATGATGATGATGATGATGAAGATATGATGATGATGATGATGACAAAAGATGTACACCAGCAGCACCTGGCTAGAACATTCTTAACCTATATACAATGGTTTCTTACATGAATATTTCCACCAACTTCCTGTTGAAGTTATCAAATATGTCAGTGGAGGTTATATCTTTTTATGTATCATAAATAATAATAATAATTTTGACTAAAAAGCCGTCTGTGAAGATTGCTGCAATGAGCAGAAGGCACAGTAATAACCACTTCATTAGTAGTGTGCCCAACACCTGTCTAAAGAGAGAACAGGTAAGTAGTAGTCTGTCCAAGGATATATGTACAAGCCCTTTTATTCCCTGTCAGTGCCACCAAATACAGCTGTTTCATGGTAACTGGGTATTTTGAGGGGGTCATTTATTTTCTTAGACACCTATATCAGGTAATTCAATAGATATAATTTTTAAACTTCAGTATTTTAAAAAGTTCACAGATCGGCATTTTATACTCTCACTGAAATAGACAAATGTTCAACTCAGATATTTTTAAGAGTTGCAACAAATGTAACAATACATTAAATATAAGAGATTTACATTTGTGAGCTAGACATACTGGTTTATGATGGCAATCAAAGGATTTGGGAGGCTAATTTAAAAGTGTCATAATTTAAATAAATAAAACAATTAATAAAAAAGAAAGATAGTCAAGGGAAAGTCCGATTAAGTTTAATAAATGTTAATTCTCCTCCCTTAAAAAAAAAAAAAAAAAAAAAAAAAAAACAGATTGTCATGACTTCAAGGCCAGCCTGGTCCAGATTATGATGCTTGTTGGTAGAACTGTAACAGAAGAGTCTTTTAAAAAATATATTATATAAATTTATTCAAGTCATTGTTCCCTCTCTCAGTTCCCCCTCCCTCAGTTCCTCCTCCCATTCCTCTTCTCCCTTGCCACCTTGCTTCCTGCCACCAGACTTCCCCCTTCCCTGGGGCCTTGAGTCTATTGAGGATTAAGCGCATCTTCTCACACTAGGGCCTGGCCAGGCATACCTCTGCTATATTTGTACTAGGGATCTCAGACTGTCCCCTGTATGGTTCTGGTTGGTGGCTCAGTGTATGGGAGCTCCCTGGGTTCCGGGTTAGTTGAGACTGCTGGTCTTTCTATGGGATCACTCTCCCTTTCAGCTTCTTCATTCATTCCCCTAATTCTTCCATTGGGGTGCCTGACTTCAGTTTAATGGTTGGGTATAAGTGTCTGCTTCTGTCTCACACAGTTTCTGGTAGGGCCTCTCAGAGTACAATCATGCCAGGCTCCTGTCTGTACATAGTATGATATGCTCCTGCATATTATAGTATTAGTAATAGGGTCAGGTCTTGGTGCCCTCCCTTGAGATGGATCCCAAGTTGGTCATGTCATTGGACCACCTTCCCTTCAGTCTCTTCTCCATTTTGGTCCCTGCTGTTCCTTTAGACAGGAACAGATCTGGGTCAGAAATTTTGACTGTGGGTTAGTAATCCTCAGCCTGAGGCCCTGTCTATCCACTGTTGGGCATTTTATCTAAGGTTCCTCCCTTTGAGGCCTGAGAGATTCTCACCTCCCTGGTCTTTGATACTTTCTAGAGGCTCCCCCCTCCCCCATCTCTCACCCCTGATGCTTCTTACCTCTATTCATTCTCTTGGCCCTCAGAGTTCTCTTCCTGCCCCGGGTCCCCTTTCCCCATCCCCCTCTCTTCCCAGCCCCCCCCCCCCTCTGCTTCCAGTGATTATTTCCTTTCCTCTCCTAAGTGGAATTGAAACATCCTCACTTGGACCTTTTCTACTTGTTACACTTCTTACTGTCTGTGGGTTGTATCCTAGATATTTTGTACTTTTTGGTTAATATCTACTAATCAGTGAATATACACCATGCATGTCCTCTTGGGTCTGTGTCTTGACACAAAGAAATGTTTAAAGCAGAAATGTTGAGTACCAGGTTATTTTGACTGTTTTTATTATTGATGAATTATCCATCATTAGTAACATTTGGAATGTAATTCTAAAGTCTCTTCAGGAATAAAGAGTACTGGCAAATGATTGTAAACATCTGATGAAGTAACATGTGTCCCCGATAAATTTAAATATATTTAAAGATTTCAAAAGCCATGGACTTAAATTCCTGTAAGAATTTTAAATGCACAGTTCTGCTGTGTTTCTTGGTATTCCTGTGCCTTGACACTCGACTTTGATTTTGCCCTTTACTGAAACACATTTGTCAGGAGATCAGTGACCTCAGTATAAAATGAGAGCCTGACAGTGTGCACCTGGAAGAAATACCAGAAAATTCACTCTTAAAGTAATCCTCAATAAGTCACCAGCAGTTGTGTGGAAGTAACAGTTTAACTTCCCTGTGAAAAAGACTAATAAAAAAATTCAAGTCCAGTTTCAGGATACCAACTACTGTTTCTGAAATAAAAGCAAATGATCAGGTTCTGTCAGCCCAAGTCAATAGGAAGCAGTTTTTAATGAATAGATTCAATCTACAGCCTTATTTCTTGTGGCCTCCACTTTAGTCGATTGATTAGAAAACACTCATTTAGCCAATGGATTATCTATAATGCAGAAACTTCCTTACAGAGTCTTAATACATCTCACATGTAAAATCACTTCAGTGAGGCCTCACTCAACATAATAATTGTAATCAGAAATCTAAAATGGCCATTTTCTATAAAAATGATGGCAAAAAAATCAATAATACAGGTTTTTATACATGGGGCTGCATTTTTCTAACATGTTATTTTATTTAAAATGTGTGCCTTCTAAATAATTGCTGTATTGTGATCATGCTTAAAATCTAAAGTCTATTGGATATATATATATATATAAAACCTTACCAAAGTTACATGAGAAAATGTATATTTAATATTTAACACATGTTCTTTAATATAAATTTTTATAATAGAATATATATGTAGTGTGGTATTATACATTTATTAAATATAGATGCCTTATTCTCTGGTACCCTCTTTCTCTAATTCTTTTAATATCTCCTGGGTTTTTGTGGTTTTGCTTGTTTGTTTTGCTATCTGCTACTATTTTCTTACCATTGTTTCTGAAGATCTTTTCATAGAGAAATGTAAGCACCAGTATATAGTTTTTTCTCTGGTTTTTAACTTAACTATGAGTCTTTCCTATGAAATATATATACAAATGTATATAGGCTTCACAAATAAAATAAAACATTTTATTATCATAATTTTGAAGCATGTAATGTTGATATTAGAAATATCATACTTGATTGACATTTTTATAGAAAACATTGTTTTTATTTCTTTCAAAAAATATCACTGAATATCAGTATCTGATAAACTGCCTCGTATAGTCCCTCACATATCTAGATTGCACTGGAGCAGTGCTGATAAACATCACAGTTGTCTATATTAGTCATAGTCATTGGGTCTATGTTGGATTTTGTATCTAGACAAGATGACAAATTTCAAACTTGAAAGTCCATCTCATTCCTAATTCTCTACCTAATGAGTCTTTCCCTACTATAAACCTAGTGTCTAATTTATACACTTTCCTTCAATGTTGACATTTTTGCAACTTATTAGAGAAATTTATTATGCCCCTGAATATATGAGCGGTCTGTTTGAATTTATGTTAAATATCTACAATTCTTTCTGTACATTTTTGTCATATGAGAATGGCTGAAGTGAAGGAAAGAGGCAGAATATCTGTTGAACATCCCTGGTTGATGAACTTCTGAATTATTTCTTAAATACTTAATGTTGACATGGTTTAACCACCTAAGTGTATGGCGAATTGAGATTTCAAAAGCCATGGAAAAGGTAGGAATGTGAACGTAAAAACTCTGAAACAATATCGCATGTTAATACAACAGGTCTCATGTGTGCTAAAGGCAACTAGATGTTAAATGGTGAATTCCAAGACCCCAGGATACATGTGTGTTAAAGGCAACTAGATGCTAAATGGTGAATTCCAAGACCCCAGAATACATACTGAGAAGCTGTATCAAAAATAACAATATATTATAACAAATGTAAACCTTGGGGATATAACTCAATGCTAGAGCACTGCCTACCATGTGCAAGGTCCTGGATTCAATACCCAGTACTGACAAAATATCAAGTTAACTGAGTTAGTCTTCCTGTTTCTTGTGTTAGTGAATTATTTGTTAGATAATCCAATTCAGGATTACTATAGAAAAGAATGGTGAAATATTTCTCAATTTAATTCTTTATTAGCAACTGCTATTTTATTGGAAAAATTTAGAGGAATCTTTTCAGTCTTGAATTTTTTTTTCTACTGATAGAGTTTTAATCAATATTGTACATACAGGGAACTCAATGCAAAGTGTATAATGCTATTTACAGCTCTCACAGATAGCTTTAGGCTATTTGTTTTCCACAATTACTCACTTTGTTATTATTAATAGAAGTTATATTAGAATGCTATCCATTCATTATTTAATATACATCTTGTCACTAACATTTATGCAGATCAGTAAAATTTTGTTTAATTCATTCAAATCATGTGTTCTTTCATTATTAGTAACAGTAAAATAAAGCATCACACTAAACATTGTAAAAGCAACAAGTGAACACGTGGAATAAATTCAAAGACCTCCTAATGGTGCAAAAGTAGGAAGAGCCAGGGAGATTGATGAAACTAGGGAAATAGTGACTTCCAGGAACAGCAGGGTTGCCACAGGTATGAAATCACAGATACTTTGCCAATATGCTCAGGTTCAAGTCAGATTCCAGTCCTGAGAGAGGGGACTTGTCATGAGCTCGCACCCCTAACTGAGATATCTAATTGACAACCACTTGTAAAGAAAGAGTTTCAGTGGGCATAGAAATCACACTTAAGGGTAAGCCCCATGGTCAGACATAGATGGCCAAGACAAAAGGAACTCAATGGTATTTTGTTTTCCTTTTTAAATAAACCGAATATTGTATTTATTTACATTTCAAATGTTACCCTCATTTCCTGATTTCCCCTCCAGAAACCCCTTATTCTATTCTCCCTCCCCCTGCTTCTATGAGAGTTCTCCCCAACCCCAGCCCCATCTACTCCCACCATTCTGCTGTTACATTTCCCTACACTGGGGCATCCAGCTTTCAGAGGACAAAGGGCCTCTCCTCCCATTAATACTCAACAAGGCCATCCTCTGTTACATCTGCAGGTGGAGCCATGGGTCCCTCCATGTGTACTCTTTGGTTGGTGGTTTAGTCCCTGAGAGCTCTGGGGGTACTGGTTGATTGATATTGTTGTTCTTCCTATGGGGTTGCAACTTTTGTCTCACATTGCATTTTTTGGGCATTTTTATCTTATTTGTGCTTTGCTTGCATAATATGGTTACCAGTTTTGCTTGTTTGTGTGTTTGTGTGTGTGTGTGTTTCTTGTATTTTATTCTAGTTTTTTTTTAATTCAGACTTGTGTTTTTGTTTGTTTGTTTGTTTGCCTGTTTTTTAGTAGGAGAAAAAGAAAGAGTGTGGAGTAGGGTGGATAGGCTATTGAAGAGAATCTGGGAGGAACTAGAGGAAGGTAACCATGATCAGAATATATTTATGAAATAATATTTTCAACAAAATACATATACTTATAAAGAAAGATATCCTAAATATTTTAAATGTCAATAAATTTGGGGTTACTTGTCATTTACATAGTAGTCACATGTCATATAAATCTAATTACTTTTACCTAAATACCACTTATCTTATATATGTAGAAAAACATGATGTAATATCCAAATGATAATTCTCATGATCCTGAGAATAATAAATACCCTGAAGTAAGTTTTCTTAGTTTTATATCTGCACACACTGAATCTTTTCTTGCCACAGATTTTTGTCTATGCATTACGAATTGTTGAAAATAGTGATGACAAACTCTAGATAGATTTACTTCAATATTCTAAATACACTGAATATGCTGCAGATGATTTGATGAAGCTGGCTGACCATGGCAATTATTGGTGATGTAAATATAGAGGAAAACTTCTGTCATATGAAGTTGCAGCGAATAAAATATAACTGGGGATTTTGAAACTCCTTAGTGAGAATGGCAAATATGAATTTTACCCATTGTGTCATAATTCATTTATGCTCTTTTTAATTTTCCAAATTTATACACCTGGAATTTCTTTGTTTTTGCACGAATCAATCAATAAAACCATTAATTTTACATTAAACAGACAAAACTTTAAATTTTAGTGTTGCGGACGCCATTTTTATTTTAGGCACTATAAGGTGCTCCCTGGTTGAGCCAGTATGGGGTGCACATATATCTCCAAAATGTCTTCTTGACATTAGAGGAGGTATATTTTCTTCAAGGTATGTTATCCTATTCTGAGTCCCCGGTGATGACTTATATGTTCAAAGCCAGCATTTCTGTAGTGCCCAGTCTGTGTTCCAAGACAAGGTAATCAACAGACATTGGTGCTCACATTCAGACAACATGTAGATAAACTTGTCTCCTTTAAATTTATGTTAAATGTGCAGAGTTAGCTGTGAAGGTAATAATCATTTATGGAGGACTAGATATAAGGAATTTTATAATCTCCCAGATAAACCAACCATTAAAAATTAAAGATGATTTCCATGCAACCTACTGTCTGATATTGTCCAGAGATGGGCCAATAAATAACAGATGGTGGTAGAATAGTCTATTGTTAAATAGAAGGCTATGAGGTTGTTGAGAGATGATCATCCAGGTGGCCTTTGTTCTCTGAGTCTTATTCACTTTCCATAATATCATGTACTAGTGCTCTTCACAGATCTTTCTTATCTTTATTACTCTGCTGGACTACAATTTTTGTCTAATTTTTACTTTAGGGAATATTTTGCCACTTTATATTATATTTTCCAATTAATATACCACAATCAAAAGAAAACTCCACCATCCAAATTTAAAATTTAACACAACTAATGAAATAACTAATAAATTGACAACTCTCTGTTAGGGGAAGGACTGAAGGAGTTGAAGGGGTTTGCAACCCCATAGGAGGAACAACAATGTCAACCAACCAGAGTCCCCCCAGAGCTCCCAGGGACTAAACCACCAACCAAAGAGTACACTTGGAGGGACCCATGGCTCCAGCTGCATATGTAACAGAGGACAGCATTGTTTGGCATAAGTTGGAGGAGAAGCCCTGTGAATTCGTGATGCCCCAGTGTAGGGGAATGTTAGGAATATAAAGCAGGAGTGGGTGGGTGGGTGAGAACCCTTATAGAAGCAGGAGGAAGGGGTGAGATAGGGGGTTTGCAGAGGGGAATTCAGGAAGTGGGATAACATATGAAATGCAAATAAATGAAATGAACAATAAAAATATAAAAAAAGAAAATTCTCCACAAGCTATTTAGTTGGGGCAGGAACTAAGAAAAAAAAAACAACTATAATAATTTTTGAAAGGACAATCAGGGAGACAATCAGCTTTACTTTTAAAAAATTCCAACTTGTGGAAGAATAAAGGTATACACATGCTGCTGGAATAAGTTTTTGGTAAAGACAAGAAAGCAACCAGGGCTCTGGAAGACATGGTTTGGAATACTGAAATGTAAATGAGATGAGAGAGCATTTGTACTGATTACAAAGTTTATTACAAGAATTTTCCTGGAATAGAAATAGTTCAAGACATAGTTATTGATGATGGATTTTGTAAAAAGGTCTGTGCTAGTAATGACTCTTAAGTGGACTTTGATAACCCAATGGAGATAAGCAGCAATCAATCAGATAAGCTGACTGTTAGTGACTAAGCACACTATAGCATTGGTGATAGAACTCAGTGTAAATCAAGAAAGTGATCTACACTCTTTGTAGTGAAGAGACTGTTATGAGAGTGTCAATGAGGGATGTTATCCAAACAAAAGCTTGTTGAAGGGATGCTGAAAACAATCAGGAATGCTCCTAGCTACACAGATGAATCTTTAAACTTAATGGGTTGCAACCATGTATATGTCATAATTTGAATTTAAGTGTTTTAACTAAAATTACAAGAATCAAAAAATTAGCTTAAAAAGATCCTGCTAGGGTCTGACAAGATGGCTCAGTGGGTAAGCACATTTTCTGTCCAACCTCCTGATCTTACTTGGTATGATCTGCATGACACAAGGAACAAAACCCAATGTCCTCAAGTTGCCTCTGATCTCTGTGTGTGTGCCTTAGCAGGTTTGCCAACCATATTCATGTAAATGTATGCATATAGACACAATCAATAAATGTAATAAAATGTAAAGATGTTACCGACTGAGGAATATGCAATAAGGGTAGATGTAAGAGAGGACATCAAAGCTTTATATTGTAAAAAACATCATACAATCTTTAGATTTAATTTTCACAGTCTTAACCTGCTCATGTTTCAAATAATTACACCCTGAAGGCTTCTTTCCTCTTCTTGATGTCAGCTTGCTCTCACCAATCTCTACTCAAGTCAATATGCGACTTCAGTATATCTTTACAAAATATATAGACACAATGTGTACAGAGAATGTTTATTTAATATATAACATTCTCCATTTGATTTATATTTTGCTAAATTCTGTCAGTTCTTGAATTTGATATAAGTAAAACCATAACGTAGCTTATGTAATTTGCAATCAGCATGATATTTTGAGTTTTAGGTGTTAATTAGAGGTAGACCAGCTCTTCTGCACCTGGCTTTCCACAATTGTTATAGTTCTTATTGTAGAATTGAGACCTCATGAGCTGTCTTATGTGCCCTTTGACATGTTCAGTGGTGTTATCCTTATTCAGCTCACATTTTGGCAGTGCATAAATTTTATTATTTTAAAGTTGTCTGCTATGAGACATCAAAATGTGCTTATTATTTTTGTCTCATCAATGATAGTTCCGGTTTAGACATTCTTTAAGTCCCTTGAAAAAAACCTTTTATTGGATTGTTGAACTCAAGTCAATGGACATTAGCCTATTTCACAAAATCATGTAGTGTCAAATTGTTTTAAATATTGTAAGAGCACCAGTGATCATCCTCTGGGTCATGACTCCTTTGGGGTGGGATGGCCCTTTCACATATTTGATATGATTGCATATCAGATATCCTACATATCAGATATTTGCATTATGTTCCATCGCAGTGGCAAAATTACTGTTGTGAGGTAGCAGTGAAATAATTTTATTGGTGGATGTCACTACAAAATGACGAGCAATCATAGCATTAGGAAGGTTAATAGCCACTGCTATGGCTTTTAATTTGGTTATAGAATGGTTAAAATAATAAGCTATATAACAGATACACAAAGATCAAAGAGAAGTTTGATAGTGTGTCCATATGTAAATGGGTTACTTTGTATGTTTTCAGGATGAAGACTGAGGGGAAATGAAGAATTTTTTAAAGATAAAAATGAGATTGTAACTAATGACATTGGTTCTCAAAGGACTGGGGAAATAATATGAGAAATAATATGAGCTCTGGACCAGAGTTTGAAGGTAAATAATTGAATCTCAGAGGTGCCAAATGAATACAAACAGGACTTTTTTGGGTGGGTGTTGCTTAGTATTTCTTTGATCTCGGAAAAACTGGTTTAAAAATAACAGCACTGAAATATTTTAAAATGCACCATTAGTTTATACTTTAAGACAAATTATGTTCCAAATACACATATATTCTCTAGTTATCGCCATGCACCAATTCAAAAAAACTAGGAAGAAAAACATGACTCACCATTTCCCAAAGTATGAAGGTTGGTTAATTGACTTGTTAACACTAGAGCTACATTTTACAACAGGAAGGGTATCCTATTGAAGTATCTGTTTAATATTCTTCCTTTTATTATAGCAAAGGCTGTGGAAGCTGTGTCATGAATATCTCATGGAGCATTAACAAAGCAGGACCAATCTAATAAAAAGTAAATATTTGATATGGATCTATGAGTAAACACTCAAGTCAGAAATATATGGGCAAATTACTTGGCTGCTTATAAAGAAAAGTCCATGATGGTTGTTTAATCATTTTGGCATAAATCTAAGTGTTTAGAAATAAAGATAATTATAAATTTTTATGTTTAGTATTATAATTAAGACATTTCTCATTTTCTTTTTCTCTCTATAGACCATCTCAAATACTCCTTTCCACATTTCTTCAAACTCATGGCCTCTTCTATACATCACTTGTTATTGCACACATAAATATTTGTATTTGTGATACACACACACATATATATATATATGAATATAAGTACATATGAATATATATTGATAATTATAGCCTGACCAGTCCATTTGATATTACTTATATGTATGCTTTCAAGACTGGGCGTGTGGCCCTGGATAAGTAACTGGTGTTTTCTAACCTAAGGACGACCACCTTTCTTGTACAGCTTTCCCTAGTTGCCTGCAGTTCTTTCAGTAGCATCAAGGCTTCAGGGGCTTTTACTCTGTGCACTTTGGCACGTATATTTGTGGCTCCCTTATTCAGCCCACATTCCAGGAGTACGTTTGCTGCAACTTCTGATATTCCTAGGAGACACAATCTTACAGCAAATGCCCATACGTCTATGACACTTTCATTCTACCTGCCTCCTTTTCTACAGTCTTCCCCGAACGTAAGGTGTGGGGGCATTTTGTAGATGGGGACACATATAAATTTGTGTTGTTTTCAAAATGATTTTTAAAAATTCATTTAAATACCTAGGTGTTTGGGAAAGACACTTTCTCTAAGTTGGAAAATGAGATTCTGTATTCTAACTTTTGTCTCAAAGGGGCCTTAGTTTATTATTTTTAAAATGCAGTGGGTAAAGAATTATCAACAGAAGAGAGAACAAAGACTTCCAGCAACCCAATACTGTTTGATTACAGGATGAAAAAGCCTATTTATGCTGCATTTTCTTATCTTAATTGTTTGTATTTAAGGACTCTGTTACATGTGCATATTCTATGTCCTATAATACTTCAGTATCTATTATTTTGTCACAGAGAGATTTTTTCTTTATTAAATATGTGTGTGCATACATGTGTGTGTGGGTGTGTGTATGTGTTTGTGTGTGTGTATTCATTTTAATAATCCCAATGGGTAATCTCACTGGGGATTGTTTCCTGTTCCAAATCTCTGAAAATCAATTCTAGTGCTTTCTTTTTCTGTAAGTATTCAAGGTCAAATAAGCCCCGAACTCTGAAGCCTTGATGGCTTTAGTATTGAGAACCAGGCAGCTAACCGTTTGGAAAAGCCTGTACAATTTATATGGTGTGAGATATGGTATAGGCAATATCTTTAGCAGTCTGCATCTAAAAGTTTTAAGTAAAATCTTTCTGGCCTGCTACTATATTGTAACACCTTTATAAACCATCAAAATCATATGTGCATTTATGTCCTTGTAAAAACTTCCATGTGAGTTGCATATTGAAACCCTATATGATTTTTCCTTTCCTGCCAGTTCTAAGGTCACAAGCAACTCTGACCTCATCTGGAGAGATAACACTTTATTTCTTAAGGTCTTTTAAGAAAGAAAGTTTCCATTTTCTTTATAACCTTGGCCACAGCAGAGAGTATTTAGGCATATTATTTATAAGAGAGTGTTTTAGTTTCTGGCCCAAACTTTTGAAATTCATACAGGGTTTTATCTCAACCTCTCCTCTGTCCTTTGCTTCCTATGGCATCCACAAAGCCACAGTACAATAGGAAATAGAAATTTTAAACTTCGCCAACTATTCCAAATCAGTGCTTGGAAACTAGAAGTTGTCTGACAAAAATAGAAGTCTTACAAAGTGCATCTGTCCAGGTTTCTAATGGAATTTGGAAAGGCTTCTGCTATAAACTGAAAAGTTATAAACTAGCCTCCCCAGACTTGCTGCTGATAACCTCCGCTGTCTGTCTTGTGTCTGAGAGCTAAGCTTCCCTCGGAAACCAGGCAATCTTTCCAACTCAGAAGTCAACATGAGAAGAAACAGTGACAGCATAAGCAGGAGATGATTTATATACCTTTTGACTCCCCTTACCTTTAGCAGACATGCATGCAAGGTTCCCAGTGATCTCTCTGCCCTTCTAATGCATAATGTTCTTTGACTGTTTTGTTTTTCTTGCCGATTAGTTGATACCTGACTTAGTGATCATATTTACAATAAGACATTAAATAATTTTCAGTGAATGTCATCAGTCATTCTATTTAGCTACTAGATAGCTAATAAAACTGATTAAACATGAGTATCTTATTCTCATACTAAAAAGCTTAAAGATAAAAGTATTTTAAATAACCTTCCAAAATCACATGTGTAATAGATACAGGAGTAAAAGTCTAGATTTCTGACTCTTCATCTGGTATTCACCCCTCCCCCCCCAATCTTCTGTTTTCTGATACACGATAACATAGACAAAGAAACACAACAGAAATCTTGCGCTCACATTTTGTATTTAATGTCCTTAATGGCTACAATTATATTTAGGCAAGTTTGCTTAAAACCTTACTCAACCGAACAAATGCCTTTATTTGCACTTGTGTAAATCAATTAACTTTCTTTACTTTTGCTGAAGGTTTCAAGGTTTTAAAAATATATTTATTTATTTATTTTATTTATGTGAGGACACTGTTGCTGTCTTCAGACACACCAGAAGATGGCATCAGATCTCATTACAGATGTTTGTGAGCCATCATGTGGTTGCTGGGAGTTGAACACAGGACCTTTGGAAAAGCAGTCAGTGCTCTTAACTCCTGGGCCAGCTCTCCAGCTCAGGTATCAAGTTTCAAGTGAATTACCCATTAATTTCAACTGCAGGTCCACTGAATTACAACAACAAACACAAGTACAAGACATGTGTTAACTACTCTATAATCTATTCCATTCCCTTAAGTGTTCTTTGAGAAAGACCAAGGGGAATGACCCAGAAAATTTTCCATGGTAGCACTTTAGGTGACAAAAACAATCACAATTGTGAGTGACCCCTTTCAAGCTCTGTTTTTTTTCAGTTTTTAGCAAGTCTTCTGATGCTAGCAGATGCTGGTACTCTTGTACCAGGTAAGTGAGCATCCAGTCTCTAGCAGGTGTACAATGAGAAAATAAGCCCAAACAGCACATTCTCATAGTATCAGCAAATAATTTTTAAAGCTTAGTGGCTTTTGTCCAATAAGCAAATGACTCTATGCAGTTTACTTCATTGAACAAAATACAGACGAGGAAGCCTGAAGCCAACCATTGGACTTAGCTCAGGGTCCCCGATGGAGGAATTGGAGAAGGAACTGAAGGAGTTCAGGAGGTTTGCAGCCCCATGGAGGGAGTAACAGTGTCAACAGGCCAGACCCCACGGAGCTCCAGGGAACTGGACCACCAACTAAAGAACACACATGGAGCGACCCATGGTGCTGGCCACATATGTGGCATTAGATGGCCTTGTTGGGCATCAGTGGGAGGAGTGGCCCTCGGGCCTGAGGATGTTCAGTGATCCAGTGTAGGGGGATGCCAGGGCAGGAGGATGGGAATGGGTGGGTAGGGAGCACCCTCATAGAGGCAGGGGAGGGGAGATGGGATAGGGGGCTCCCAAAGGGGAGACATGGAAAGGGAAAAACATTTGAAATATAAATAAAGGAAATATCTAAGGGAAAAACAAAAAAACAAAAAACAAAACAACAACAACAAAACGGGCCATATAAAGACCGAGAGACAGTTGGGCCAAGAGTAGAGCTTTCCAGCTGTAGGAGAGGATATATTTGATGTTTTATAAATATTTTCTTCTCTTTCCTTGTCTAGTTTCTCTTGTTTATGTCAGACACTCTGTCACAGTGATAAGAAAGCAACTCATGAGGCTAGATAATATTCAGGTAAGAGCACCATGGCAAGACATAACCAGAGTTGCACTTCAACACTAATCTTTGTGCATGCACTATTTAAATAATACTATGTATACACAGTACTTGTTCAGTAAACCAATTACTTGTAGGACTGAAGAGATTACTTAATGGTTTTGAACTTTTATTGCTCTTGAAGAGAGTGAATATCCAGTTCCCAGAACACATGTTGGGTGATTCACAGCTGTCTGTAACTTTGGCTCCAGAGGATCTATAGTCCTTGTCTGGCCCTGACAGACATTTACACAGGCCTAAAACACACACACACACACACACACACACATACACACACACAAATACAAACAAATTATTTAATTCTGTAATGATGTTTCAGTAAAAAATCAAAGCATTTATAAAAGGAAATTTGTTATCTTGGACATAATGCTTATGGTGGTTTGAATATGCTTGGCCAGTGGGAAATGGCACTATTAGAGGGTGTAGAGGAGGTGTAGCTTTGTTAGAGGACCTGTATCGAGCTTTGAAGGTTCCTATGACCAAGCTCTGCCCAGTACAGGGTGAGACACTTCTCCTGGCTGCCTGAAGAAGACAGTCTCATCTGTTGCCTTCTAATCAAGATGTGAAACTCTTGGCTCCTCCAGCCCCAATGTCCTCCTGCATGGTCCCATGCTTCCAACCATGATGATAATATTCTGAACTTCTGAAACTTTAAGCCAGCCCCAATTAAATGTTTTATGTATTAGAGTTGCCTTGGTCATGGTGTCTTTTCACAGCGATAAAACCCAAGCTGAGACAGAAGTTGTAGTAGGAGCTTCCTACCACGATGCTACTAAATATGGTCCCCATAGGTTCCTGGGTTTAAACAAGCTTATGGGGGCCAGGAAATGGAATCTGATGTTTTCAATGTGCTTGGCCCATGAGAAATGGCACTATTAGGAGGATTGGCCTTCTTGGAGGAAGCATGTCAATGTGTGGGTGGGCTTTGAGGGTTCTGAGGCTCAAGATTCACCCAATGCAGAAGAGACCCACACTCTGTGACCCACACACTGCCTGTGAAAGACCGTTTCCTCTTGGCTGCCTTCAGAACAAAATGTAGAACTCTCAGCTGCATCTCCAGTACCATGTCTGCCCAGATTCTGCTATACTTCCCACAATAATCAAACTGAAGCTCTGAAATTGCAAGCCAGCCCCAATGACATGTTTTCTTTATAAGAGTTGCCTTGGTCATGATGTCTCTTTACAGCAATGAAACTCCATAATAGTGGTCCATGCCTTTTATCTCAGCATCTATAAAGCAGAGTCATGTAGATCTCTGTGAGTTTAGGGCCAGATTGGTCTACATGAATGAGTTCCAGGATAGCTAGGGATACACAGAAAGACCCAGCCTCAAAAGAAAAAAAATCATCAAAACACAAACAAACAGTTTGAAGCAGAACACCTCAGAAGTAACTGAAGAGACTATTCTATCAAGTATAAGGAGAGAACTGGGTAGGATGACAAATGTTCTAAAGCAGTCAGAAAACTATGACCGAAAACAGTTGATTACACATCTCAAAAAACCCTATTTGAAAAATTATAAATGTTTCTCACACAAATAAATGTTGATTGCTTGAGATGATGCATATTGCAACTGTCTTTATTTGACCATTACCTTTTATGTACATGTAGACATACCCATTGGTAAGCTTAGCTTCTTTAATAGGTAGGAAAAATGCTCTAAAATTTGATCAAAGTGATATTTGTAGAATTGGAAACATAAAAATTGGATTGCAAACTTTAAATGTATAAATTCTATCATGTGTGAATTATTCCTAAGATATCTGTTAAAAAACAATACAAATATCTGGTTATCATCCTCATTTTGCTATGTGTTCAGACTAAATCAGACAGTGTTTATATTCTGTCTACAACAGGATAAAGAATGTGAAAAGAGAACTTCTACATACACTATGCACCTTTTTAAGTTTACAAAAGTTCATAAAGAGAGACAATGTGTTATTATTGTCTTAAGACTTATATTTGACATTTGAATTACAGTCATTTCCCACAGAACAGGATTCCTGTGGTATCATTCTGAGTCTCATGACATGTCTTTGTTGAATCAGGAACTAGAGGCAGCCAAATACTTGTGGCAAAGCTACTGAGAGTGTTTTTGTGTGTACAAGAAACCTGACTCCTTCTTTGCCCCAGAGAAAATGCTGGTTACTCTGAACCAATCATAACTCTAGCATTTCACTAATGAAATCACTAAGCAAGGAGCAGTAACCTCAAAAGAATACACACAAAGGAGGCATAGTCTTCTCTTTTGTGTCTAGGGAACACAGAATGTGTGCAGATCATGACTATAAACTAGATGCGCAAAGATTTATCTAGAATTTCTGGAACTCCAGGTCTGGGAAGAAATTAAAGTACTGTTAAGCTTGACAGTAGTTTTCAAACAAGAACGTTCATACAAATCACATGTAGATATTGATACATTTGTGGAGATAACGCAGTGAGCTATCCAGGAGATGATTGCTATGCTGCTTGCCTATAATCTATGATTTTGGCAAAAAATATTAGGTATTCCTTATACCCCAAACACACCAAGTGTACAAACTATGCATAAGTGTTGAAAAACAGATTTCTTTCTATCTCTATTTGCCAATAAGCACAAATACAAATTATATTATAGGAGAACTCTCTCTCTCTCCTTCCCTCTCTCCTTCCCCCTCTATCCCCCCCCCTTTCCCCGTGTGTGTGTGTGTGTATGCATGAATAGCCCTGTGTTTGGAGATCAGAGGTTGATGCTCAGTGCCTCCATCAAATACTCTCCACCTTACATTACTTTTAAAACTTTCATTTTGTGTGTATATGTGTTTTTCTTGCACATACATCCACGCACCACCGTTTTTGTGGAGGTCAAAGTGTGTTAGACTCCTAGGAACTGGTTGTGTGCAGCCATGGGGGTACTGGAAATCAAACACAGGTCCTCTAGAAGAGTAGCCTGTGCTCTTTGTTGTTGATCCATTTTCCTAGCCTCTATCCTAATTTTTAAGATTCTTCGCATGGAACATGGTGTTCAGTGACTCAAATAGACCACGTCTTCTGGAAAACCTCACAGAACTTCATGCCCCTGATTCCAAAGCTGGGAATAAATGACTGCACCAAAGTACTCAGCTTTTTTGTTTGGTTGTTTTTTTTTTTTGTTTTTGTTTTTGTTTTTTGGTATGGGTACTGGTGTCTGAACTCAGGTCTCTTTGTTTGTACAGCATGCACATAATGGAATAAGCCATTTCCCTTGCCTAGAAGGTGTTTAAAATTTAGAAGTTATCATTGAATCTTACTCTAAGCACTTTTCTATGAAATAACAACACAAACAGCTCTATTCTGCACTAATTTTGAGAACATTATAAAAAACTGTAGCTTCTTTTGATCATTTAGAATTGTGCTGCCTTTGCCAGAGAAACAGCTTTTTAAAACTGCTAAGTGGTGGGAACCAATCATTTTGGATGCACAAACACTGATTTTAATTTGGAATTTAATTAAGAAAGAAGTGTGCTAGGTGATAAATTTTATGTTCTTCTACATACAGGTCACTAGTAAATCCAGCACCACTTGTTGAACACGCTTTCTTTTTTCCACTGTATGGTTTTGGCTTCTTTCTCAAAGATCAAGTGTCCATAAGTGTGTGGGTTTATTTCTGGGTCTTTAATTCTATTCCATCAATCAACCTGTCAGTCTCTATACCAATACCATGTTTTGTTTTGTTTTGTTTTATCATTATTGCTCTATAATACAGCTCAAAGTCAGGGATTGTGATTCCCCCAGAAGTTCATTTACTGTTGAGAATTATTTTAGCTCTCCTGAATTTTTTTGTTATTTCATATGAAGTTCAGAACTGCTCTTTCCAGGTCTGTGAACAATTGAGTTGGAATTTTGATGGGGATTGCATTGAATCTGTAGATTGCTTTTGGTAAGATGGCTGTTTTCACTATGTTAGTCCTACCAGTCTATGATCATGAAAGATCTTCCAATTGTCTGAGGTGTTCTTCGATTTCTTTTTATTTTTTCCATTTTTTATTAGATATTTTCTTCATTTACATTTCAAATGTTATCCCTTCCTTGGGGAACTTGATGTTATCATTTTAAATTTTATTTTATTTATTTAGATTCCAGCCATTGCCCTCCTTAACCCATCCACAGTTCCTCATCCCATTCCTTCTCCCCCTTTCCTCTGAGGGTATGCTTCCCCAACCACCAGGCATCCCTGTTCCCCGGGGCCTCAAGTTTCTCCTAGATTAAATGCATCTTCTCCCATGCAGGCAGACCAGGCAGACCTCTGTTATATATGTGCCAGGGACCTCAGACCTGACCATGTATGCTCGTGGTTGGTGGCTCAGTCTCTGGGAGCTCAGTGGTTGGGATCTGGGTTAGTTGAGGCTGCTTGTCTTCCTATGGGATTGCTCTCCCCTTTAGCTTCTACAGTTCTTCACTTAATTCAACCATTTGGGCTAATGGTTGGGTATAAGTATCTGCTTCTGTTTCAGCCAGCTGGAGGTAGGCCCTCTTGTCTTACATATCGTTCACTTGCTTGGTTAGACTTACAGCAAGATATTTTATATGATTTGTGACTATTGTGAAGGGTGTTGTTTCCCTAATTTCTTCCTCAGCCCATTATTCCTGTGGATAAAGGAAGGCTACTGCTTTGTTTGAGTTATTTTTATATCCAGCCACTTTGCTGAAGTTATCAGCTATAGGATTCTTGTGATAGAGTTTTTGAGGTTGCTTATGTGTACTATCATATCATCCACAATAGTGATTCCTTGACTTCTTCCTTTCCAATTTGTATCCCTTTGACCTTTTGTTGTCTAACTGCTCTAGCTAGGACTTAAAGTACTATATTGAATAAATAGGGAGAGTGTAGCAAACTTGTCTTGTTCCTGATTTTAGTGGGGATGTTTCTAGTTTCTCTCCATTTTATTTTATGTTGGCTATTGTTTTGCTGTATATTGCTTTTATTATGTTTACATATGTGCCCTGAATTCATAATCTCTCCAAGACTTTTAACATGAAGGGGTATGGTATTTTGTCAAAGGATTTTTCAGCATCTAATTATATGATCATGAGACTTTTTTCTTTGAGTTTGTTTATATAGTGTATTACATTGATTGGTTTCCATATATTGAATCATCCCTGTATCTCTGGAGTGAAGCCTACTTGGTCATGGTGAATGATGGTTTTGATGTATTCTTGTATTCAGTTTGTGAGAATTTTATTGAGTATATTTGAATCAATATTCATAAGAAAATTGACTTGAAGTTCTCTTTTTTTGTTAAGACTTTGCATGGTTTAGGTATCAGAGTAACTGTAGCTTTATAAAATGAATTAGGTAGTGTTCCTTCTTTTTCTACGTTGTGGAGTAGTTTGAGAAGTATTGGTATTAGCTTCTTTTTGAAGATCTGGTAGAATTCTGCACTAAAACCATCTGGCCCTGGGTTGTTTTTTGGTTAGGAAGATTTAGTGACTATTTCTATTTCATTATGAGTTATGGGGCTTTTAGATTGTTTATCTGATCTTAATTTAATTTTGGTATGTAGTATCTGTCTAGAAAATCATCCATTTCATCTAGATTTTTCCTGTTTTGTTGAGTATAGGCTTTTGAAATAGGTTATGATGATTTTTTTTTAATTTCCTCAGTTTCTTCTGTTATGTTTCCCTTTTCATTTCTGATTTAGTTAATTTGGATAGTGTCTTTATGCCCTTTACTTAGTTTGGCTAGGGGTTTATCTATCTTGTGGGTTTTCTCAAAGAACTAGTTTTTAGTTTTGTTAATTCTTTTTATTGTTCTCTTTTTTCTAAGTGTTTGATTTCAGCCCTGAGTTTGACTCTTCTTCCACCTAATCATCTTGGACATGCTTGCTTCTTTCTTATCTAGAGCTTTCAGGTGTGTTGTTAAGTTGCTAGTATGGGATACCCCTAATTCCTTTATGAAAGGAGTTAGTGAGTGCTATGAATATAACACTCATATCTCTTAACACTGCTTTCATTTTGTCTCATAAGTTTGGGTATGTTGTCTTCATTTTCATTGAATTTTAGAAGGTCTTTGATTTCTTTCTTCATTTCTTCCCTGACACAGTTATCATTGAGCAGAGTGTTGTTTGATTTCCATGAACATGTGGGATTTCTGTTGTTTTGTTGTTATTTTACTCCAGCCTTAGTCTGTGGTGATATGATAGGATGCATGAGATGATTTCAATATACTTGTATCTGTTGAGGCTTGTTTTGTAGAAGATTCCATGAAGGACCGAGATGAAGGTATAGTCTCTTGTTTTAGGGTGAAATATTCTCTAGATATCTGTTAAAAACCATTTGGTTTATAATTACTGTTAGTTTCACTGTGGTTCTGTTTAGTTTCTGTTTCAATGGCCTGTCCATTGGTGGATGAAGTCTCCCACTATTATTGTATGAGGTTCAATATGTGTTTTGAGCTTTAGTAAAGTTTCTTTTATGAATGTTGGTACCCTTGCATTTGGAGCATTATTCATTTTACACCCTGCTCACTTCCCCCTCCTGGTACCCCCTCCCACAATCCTTCCCCCATTCTCCTATGAATTGGTGGGGACTTCCATGGACCCACTTTGTTCAGGACCCACATGAAGATGAAGCTGCATGGGAATGGACAATCAATAAATGGCCCAAATTGAGTTCCACCCCATGGATCAGCACCAATCCCTGACACTATTAATGATTCTCTGTTATGCTTATAGACAGGCATTTAGCGTGGCTATCCTTTGACTCAGAGACAGACAGGCATTCACCCACAGCCAAACTTGATGGAGCTTGGGGACTTTTATGAAAGAATAGAGGGATTGTAGTCCCAAAGGGCATAGGAATTCCACAGGAAGAGCAACAGAATCAACTAATGTGTATCCTGAACTGAAGCACCAATGAAAGAGCATACAGGGGCTAGGCATAGGCTTCCCCACACATATGTAGCAGATTTGCAACTGTTTGTTTGTTTGGTGTTTTGTTTTGTTTTGTTTTATACTCATTCACTACCTCAGGCTCTTATAATCATTTACCTCCTCTTTTATGTAGATTTCTATGGCTCAAAGGGAAGGGTGTGATAAAGACATCTCATTCAGATCTGAGAACATAGATATTTCTTACTCTATATACATAGTCCAGTTGTCACATTGACATTTACTGCAAGAAGTACCTTATGAGAGTTGAGAACTGTGCTGTTTAATGGGTAGAGCTCTACCATCAACAGTCACTTTAGTGTTGTGTAAAAATAGATTTTTAAATCCAAGTTTTCTTGTTCAGGTCTTTAATTTTGACATATTACAGGTGTTGTCTGTATGAAATCAATGCAAATTTTATGAGGACCTCAGAGATGATGAGAGTTTATGAAGAAAATGGTATCAGTGTAAAAACTGACTTGAGAGAATATGCATGTTCTTTTGTGGACTAAAAGAGTTTGGGTCCTATGACAAAAACAATCTTCAGTTGTTTGCTTGTTATTGAAAGGAAAAGAATGTTCTCTGCATGCACTGTGGCTATTGTTGTTGGTCCAGTATCATTTATTTACTATATAAAATATGTCTTGAATAATGATAACAACTGTTTCAAAATATAATTTAATCGTATTATTTTCCATATTTTCCCAATTGAAGTAAAAATTATGCTAAAATTCCAAAATCCACTCTTTCCTGAGAATAAACAACTCTCTGGATGAGTAGCCAATGCAGATACAAGGCCAACCAATGGGTGAAGAAATTAGTTTAGCACTCCAGGAACACATTGTTGGTTTTGGCCATCCTTTACAAAATTCTTGTCCATGTATTCAGGGTGGAGCTGTCTGTAGATTTTCTTTCTGTGAGCAGGATGCTTAAAGTGAAAACTCCTTTTGCAAGTCTCCTTCCTATCAATGGTTATTCCCTGAAGATATTATTTGAAATGCTATTTAAAGCTTTTTTTTTTTTTTTTTTTTGTAAAATCCCAAGATTTGAGCTAAGATATATGGAAACTCAATAATTGTTTAGGCTATTAGTTTTTAGATACATCATTATTATGGGTACATTTATTTTTCTGGTCCTTACAGAATCAATGTTGGTTACATGCTCTATTTAAAAACAGTACTTTATGCAGTCTGTCCAGGGAAACAGGTAGGCTAACTACAGATCTTCACTTCTCCCTCCAATCTTCCAAGCACAGTCTTAGCCCAGATCTGTAACAGACCACATCATGTCTCTAACCCATTGCCTTTCTCTCTAACAAACCACTGTAGACCTGCTCCAACCACACTTGCTTGTACTTTCTGTGCTTTATTCTAGCAATAATTGCAGCATTTATTCCCTGGAAACTCCCAAGCTACTCTCACCAGAAAAACAAGTAGGCTGGCTGCACCTATACCACCTGTCCTCCAAATCAAATTTCCTAATTTTATCCCCCGCTCTTTAGCTTAAGACATATTGTGGTGTTGCCTTCCACTCTGAATTCCATCTCCAATGGATTCTACAGACCCTTTCTTCCAACTTTAATTCACTTCACTAATCACATTATTGCAGTCTTCAACACAAGCAGACATTCCATAGGAACACACCAGGGAAACATATAGGTTAATTGGTATCTCAAAATATTAATGATCTAAATTTTCCAATAAAAAGACACAGACTAACAGACTGAGATCCATTATTCTGCTGTATTCAGTAATACACTGCAACATCGAAGATAGAACTCATCTTACAATAAGAAGATTCAAAAAGATACCCCAAACAAATGGACCTAGAAATAAGCTGTTGTAGCCATTTTAATATTTAAAGAAATAGACATCAATCCAAAAACTAATCAGAAGTGATAAAGGACATGTGTTCATCAAAGGAAAATAGCCACCAAAAAGACATTGCAATTCTTAATATCTATGTACCAAAAATTGAGGGCACTCAAGTTGGTGAATGAACCCTACTGTAGCTTGAATTACATAATGGCCATTACACAATGATAATGACCGTTACACAATGAGAGTGGGAGATGTTAATACTTTAATTTTACCAATAGGCAGGTCATCCAGACAAAAACTCAACAGAGAAGTCCTTGAGCAAACTGAAATTATAAACCAAATGTAACTAACAGATATTTACAGAATATTTCAGCCAAGTACAAAAGGATATGACTTGTATGGATCTCTTGAAATGTTCTCCAAACTCGACTTCATACTCAAACATAAAGGAAGTCTCAACAGATATAAAATTGAAATAATACTTTGTATTCTATCTGATCACCTAGGATTTAAAAATGGATATCAATAACAGAAACTTTACAAACCCCAGTAAATGGGACACTTTAGTGGGTTATGACTGAAATAAGGAAATAAATTAAAGAAATTTTAGTAATGAGTTAAAATACTTATAGAACATATCCAAACTACTGGTCCACAATGAAGAAGTTTCTAAGAGATGCACAGCATTTAGTGTCTACATTAAAAGAGAAAGAGAAAGAGGGAGAGAGAGAAAGACAGAGACAGAGACAGAGACAGAGACAGAGACAGGCAGAGTCAGACAGAGATACAGATCTCATACTAACATCTGAAAGTTTTAGAACTGAAAGAAAAAAATTACATCCAAAAGGAGTAGATGGCAAGACATAAGAAAACTCAGGTCTGAAATCAGTAAAACAGAGACAAACATGTCAAGCTAATAAATTGCTTCTTTTAGAAAAATAAATGAAATTAATAATCACTTATTCAAATTAACTAAAGGCTAGAAAAAGAGATACTAAACAAATACTTAAAATTAGAAATAAAATGGAAAACATAACAACAGACACTGAGGAAATCCAGAGTATTAAAAAGACATTAAAGAAATAGACATCAATCCAAAAACTAATTGAAAACTTGAAAAATTGAGGCTCACATGGGAGTAGTCTAGGATCCTAGCCCAGAGGATTCTTTTGAGAATCAATGAGGGTGACCCTAGTGAGGACTCCTAGTAACAGAAGATATGGAGTCTGAACTGATCATCTTTTGTAGTTAGGTTAGGCTTCCAGTGGTGGGTAGGGTTCACACTTAGTAGATTTGTTGACTGATGATGTCCCATAGAGATGCCCAGATAATCCAGGCTGATGTTAGGGCAGAGGGTAGCCCTCAGAAAACTGACAATAGGACCTCACTGCTGACAATAGCATACACACAGTCCATTAAATGTAGAGGCTGAACAGGTGCCTGCATGGAGCCTTTACTCATCCATTCTAGTATCTTCCTCGCAGGAAGGTACTCTGAAGACTACGAAAAGCAAAACCTGGACATCAACACAGCCACGAAATCATCACTATACAATCTGTACTGCTGGTAAGATGTGCAGAGACAATGGGTTATGGAGATCTTGTGGGAGTGGCCAACCAATAACTGGCTTAACTGCAGACAACGCATGCTCAACACTGCCTGAATGTCCTGGAATCAGAGACTGTAAAGTCCAGAGATCTAAGGAAGAACCCTGCAACATGATAATGAGAAATGGACAGAGAAAGAAATCAGGGAAACAAAATCTTTTATAATAGCTTCAAGTAATATAAAATATCTGGTAAGGATGTAGCGCAGAGGGAACACCCCTCCATTGCTGATGGGAGTGCAAACTTGTGCAGCCTCTATAATAATCAGTGTAACATTTGGTTGGAAGGTTGGGACTTGATCTACTTTAAGATCTAGGTATAACTACTTTAAGGAATGAACACAAAGGGTGTTCCATCCTACCACAAGGACAGTGGCTCAACTATGTTCATTGCTAATTTATTCATACTAGTCAAAGATTAGATATCCCTCAATAGAATAGAAGGAAACAATATAGTTCATTTACACAATAGAGTAACCAAGCTGTTAAAAAGAATGACAACATGAAATTTGTAGCAAAGAATCAATCAGAATGAGTTAGCACAGACCTGAAAGATAAATAAGATATGTATGTGTTAATTAATACATGGATATTATCCATTAAGTAAGTGATTATCGAGCTAAAGTCCATAAATACAGAAAGATTAGGTATAGAGGAAGGGCATAGGGTAAACACATGGATCTTCCTGGGAAGGAGAAGTAGAATAGATTTTACAGCTAGACTGGGAGAAGATGGGGAGAGGAATGGAAGAATCATGTGGGGAGAGGAGAAAGAAAAGAGGGAGAGAATATAGGAAGAGCCAACTGAAGTTAAGGGACACTTGATGGGTAATATGAAAACTCGTGCAGTAGAAATTTTGTAAAATATGTCAAGGTGATTCTAATAAGGTTTCCTAATAAGGAGTGCTGGGATTAAAGGCATGCACCTTAGGGTCACACCTTCTTATCCTGCCATTCCCTGGGCCAAGCTTATACAAATCATCACAGATACCATTGTTCTTCTTCATTTCTCTCTCTCTCTCTCTCTCTCTCTCTCTCTCTCTCTCTCTCTCTCTCTCTCTCTCTCTCTCTCTCTCTCTCTCTCTCTCTCTCGTAAATTTACTTGTTTTGTTTTATGTATGAGATTTGTCTTTATGCATGTATGGGAACCATGTATGTGACTGGTCCCCACAGACTTTAGAAGTAGGTGTTGGTTCCGTGCAAGTGGAGTTATGATTAGTTGTGAGCCACCACATAGGTACGTGGAATTGACCCCTGGTCCTCTGCAAAGGAAAGAGTGCTCTTATCTTATCAGCCATCTCTCTGGTCTGAAAGGAGAAGAGTTATCTTTTGAAACCATATGGTGAGACTGGTGCAGTATTAAATTCAGTGTATTACATTGGTGCACTATATTCAGTGCTTACTGTTGTCGTTGTGACCAAATAATTGACAAGAAGCAATTTATTTATTTTACTCAGAATCTCAAAGATTTTTTAATTTTCATGTTTTGTTTTGCAACTAACATTTCATGTCTCTAAATCAACACAGTCAAATTCAGTACCTATTATTTCTCTAACTGTAACACTGTGTTCCAGATGCTGTGAGTCTGAGACACTTCCACCCATATGCTAATACATTTGGTTTGATGAATTGTCAGAAAAGTATTCGACTCATTCATAGATGGCACATGAGCATGCAGATAAGCCATGGAGTTTGAATAATTTTGCAGGGTCATATATTTTAGCTCTAGCAGTGTGACAGTGGACCTCACATTTTGTTGTTGTTGTTTATTTGATGTTTTATGTATTTACATTTCAAATGTTATCCCCTTGCCCTGTTTACCCTCTGGAACCCACTCTGCCATCCCTTCCCCCTGCTTCTATGTGGGTGCTCCCCCTCCCACCCACCCACTCCCACCTCACCTCCCTGACATTCCCCTACAATGGGGAATCTAGCCTGAAGGGAAACAATTTAAAAGAGGAAAGATTTATTTTAGCTTAAGGTTTGAGGGGCTACAGACCAGCATTGTGGAGCCATGGTAGTAATTTCACCAGCATGTACCTGGGACTCTTCTCTTCATATCTCGGCAGAATATGAAGCAGAGACCAATATGCAACTAGGATCTTTAATTACCCACTGCTGCCTAGCTAAATCCCAAAGGTCCCACCCATTTCTCAGGCAATGCTCTTCAATGGGAATCACAAGCTCTAACTCACAAGCTTTCAGGGGACATTTTTCCATTCAAACTGTAACACAAAATAACACAAAAATCAGATATTTCATCACCTCTTTATAAATGCACGTGCATTCAAAACTCTACATCTTATCTATGTGAAATGTTCATATGAAATTATCATATGAAGATTTCTTTTAAAAATATGATACATGATCAAGGTGTGGTATTATAACAGTGAACACTTAGAAAGTAGAGGAAGAACTAACATGTGAATATGTTATGTCTCAGAGGCTCCAGGTGATATTTTATTTGTAGCTGGAGTCTTTGCCTCCTTTATACAGTAAAAGAGCAAGTGGATAAATCAATTCGTGTTTAAGCTTCAAAAGATGCCACAGACCATTGTTCTACTCCAGGTTATGATGGCTATTGCAGAAAACTAAAATTATATGCTGGTGATTTCGTTTTTTTATAAAGAAAATCAATAAAAAGCAATTTGACTTGAGCTGTGATTTTCAAAATTATAAACAACTGCTTCAGATTTCCCGTATAACCAATTCTGAGACGACTATAACATGATCATCAGAAAAGCTTTATCCAAACAACCTTTAAAGAAAAAAAAATGTGTTTAGGCCTCCTAGAAAGTTTATACACATTAGCTTTTCTATAATTAAAGAAGCATGCATAATAACAGTCACAGACCTGCATAATAGGCCATTTTCTAGAATTACACTTAATTTTGTTTGTATGCTGTAATAATGTATCTTCAGGGCTGGGTTGAAGAGAATGACTATCACAATAGCTCTTATCAGGCACTGAGTTCTTGCTAGGAACCAGATGCTGCACCGAAAGCTGGATAGGAATCTTCTCTTACAGTGCAATAAACTCTAAAATTCAGCTGTTCTTCGGTTGTTTAAAGGTTTAGAAACTGAACTTTAAGTGTTTTTATAAATGGATCAGATGCTCAATGTTAGCAAGTATTTGTAATCAGACTTGAATCCAAGAATTTGGGCTTGAAATATATATTTTTTGTATTCTTCTCATGTCCTCTTCCTCCTCATTGTCATCATTATCATCTTCATCTTCTCTCTGTCTGTCTCTGTCTCTGTCTCTGTCTCTGTCTCTGTCTCTGTCTCTGTCTCTGTCTCTGTCTCTCTCTCTCTCTCTCTCTGTGTGTGTGTGTGTGTGTGTGTGTGTGTGTGTGTATGTATGTACGTGTATATGTGAAGGTAAGTAAGCAATTCAGTTCTCTGCGTTGTGGATTCTGAAGATTGGATTCACGTCATTCACTTTCAGAGTAAGGACTTTAGATTCCTGACCATCTTATTGATGCTATTTTTAGATTATTTAAATGAAGTCTTCCCCCAGTTTGGGTGTTGGAGGTTAGTTCTATTCTCATTTCATGAGTACCTGAACCGCTTGTGTCCACACTTAAATGAGATTTCCTTTGGCCTTCCCCACTCTGGGCTTTGTGTATCAACTTCAGTTATACCAGAGCCAAGTTTCAGAGAAGTAGGGAGATTCTCTTTGTCCTGAAACACCAGAAATTATTAGATTAGCTGGTCATAAACAGCTCAGCACACAGAAAATCTTATCTTTTGCATACATTAGTCATTTCTCTATACAACCTTCTGTTTCTCCTTCCCACGGAGCAAACCTCTTTCCCCACTTAGGCTATATCTGGCAGTAGTAGCTGTAAGCTACCAAGTTGTCTTTTATCCATTGATCCAGACTCTCTTTGTTGTGCCTTACCTTCTCAGCAGTCTTCAGTCTTAAAAAGCACAGGGCCCACTCCTTCCACCTCTGTACTCCTTCCCTCGAAAGTATTTAAAAAGTTATTTATCATCTTAGATCAATTATTGTTATAAGCATTAGACTAGAACTATAAATTATAAATCAGTTAATCCTCTTTTCCATATATATTAGGTTGGCCTTGGTTCTTATTAGCTAGAATTTGTTGCTAGCATTTCACTAAGACCTTTTCTCCCATGTGGGAGTAGAGATCATATTTAAGATAGCACTAAATTTAATAAGGCAAAGGGGAGCTTATAAAACTAATAAAATGAGCAGGCTTTAAATAACATAATGGTTTCTGTCAGGTTTATGAATAATAAATTGCTAAGTGAACTTATCAGAAAAGTAAAAGGATTATTATATATGGGCATGGGCAATGAAAATATAAAGTAATATGAAATGTGAAAAGAGAATAAAACTTCATGTAGATTTCCTTGTATTTCAGACATACAGAGATAAATATATTGGTGATAATTCTCCTTGAGTGTGGGAAAGAAGTAACTAAACGGTGTAGCCAGCAGTGAGTTTCTTTAGCAGAGTGATAACAGATTAGAAAACCTTGTAGACAGTCAAATTAGAAGAGCTTTGAGCTTTGGCCCATGAGGTATCAGTGCCACCTACTCCATGCTGACTTTGTCGTATTTATAGGGCTGTGAAGAGAATTTCACAATCACCGTGTCTATGTTCTAGGAACGCTCTATGTATAAGAACCGGCAGCAGGTTAGTCATCAACCATATGTTGTATTTTGCTGACCCCTGGCTTAATATTCTGAATTATGATTTTTGGTTTCCCCTTTCATCTATGATATACTGATATTTATATGAAGAACCACATGCCAGCAAAAAAGTAAAGCTTTCTAAATAAATCATAGTATTTCCCTGTTTTTTAGCAGTATATTTATTATATCTTTAAGAATATACTGTATTTTGAGCAAATTCACATTTCACCCTTCCACCTAGCTTCTCCCATATGTAAATCCTCTTCCCTACCCCTTCCACTATATGTCCTTTTTATTTATTTTTTTAAGATGATATTGTCTCACAGTAGATGTCCTTTGCCTCTTAAAAATCTTCCTGCTCCTTCTTCCACAGTGCATCTCTTTATAACCACATTATGATTATAATTAATCTAGTCCTTTTAGCACCAAACAAGAAGGTTCTAGGAACCTTTGTCAAAACCATTTTCTGTGGCTCTGTTGCTCTGCATTTTCTACTTGTCAACTTTGAAAATATAATATCTACTTTTGTTCACATCTCTTACATGAACACTTGGTTGGCATAAGAAGAATAACACACCTTTATTCTATGTGAGTAATGATATTAATATCTACTGTGAGACATTCCTGTTTTTCCTAGGAGCTTTCTCTTCTGGCTCTCTCACTGAAATAATTTTGTACTCCCTTTTAATTTTCCAAAGTGGTTCTCAAGGTTTCTTCACATCACAGTAATTATCACACTTTGAAGTGCTCAATATTATTTCTTTCCTAAGCTGAGACCAAGTGCAGGCTTCCGAACATATAATGTATTCAATTTTTTTCATAACGTTGAGCATTATGCCCAGTTCCTAGTAGATTCTTCTGCTCATAAAAAAAAAAAAAAAGAACAGATCATTATCTGGCCAATTCGCATACTGAAATCCTTAGGAACCTGAGTCAAGGGTCCTGCCTAAGGTTAATCTGAGAGGCTCATAAATATTCCCAGAATAGCCCAAGAGCATCTTTGTGATGGGCCTCACTGATACTGTGCATTTCATCCCTCTAGCCCCACACTGATTCTGATTGTAAGTTGGCTTGTTCACTTTCAGGAGTAAGAAAGCACGATTGAAGAAAAAATGATGAAGACAGATTTTTTTTTTGTCTGATCCCTGCTTGTTTCTGTTTATCACAGTCTGGGCAGGAGGATGCCAGGGAAGATGTGTATAGATAGGTTACTAAGAACTAAATCCCAATTTAAACTTGGCACTGAGTGAGTTGCTCACCAGATGCCTTTTACAATGTGCTGACTGTAATACTTTGAAAAGAAACCACTGGTAATAACAAGAAATTAGGCCCTGGTAAGAAACATATTACTGTGTTGCCAAATCTTCTGTGGAATTCAACTACTACATATTTTGGTTTAAAGAAAACTAGATCTTCTGCATTTTGGCCTAAATTTGATTTGGGTTTCAAACTATCTCAGAGTAAAATGTTAGCTGATAATTCATTTTATGTGATTTGTTTCACATGGAGATATATTTACAATATGCATGGGGGTTATATATCTTTTCGTAGTAAAAAACTTTTTTTTTTTTTTAAGTACACCTAGTTCTACAAATAACTGATGGGTCCTTCGGGGAAAATGTTAGTTGCCTTGGAGGATAAGTAGAAACAGAAATTGATCAATAGAAGCATGGATATGTTTAGGAACTGTATCTAGCAGTGAGTGTGGGGACTAAACAAGTGGAATAGACTGTGAAGAAGAAAAAAAAACAAAGTAAAACATGTGCAGTCCCTAGATTAATATCTGGAAATATCTGGACTCTAATTCTAAGTTAATACTTTGTTCTCCAATTCTGATTGTGGTTCCTGGGCCTATTCACTAAGCCACATACTTTGTGACTTCTTTATTTGAGAGTTTAGAATTTTTCTGATGATTCATTGTTTCTCTTTCATTTTCTATGGAATGGTAAAGTGTGAAAATAGGTACCTAGCACCTCTCCATTGAGTGCAGTGGAATGAGGTATTGTCTGGAACAAATCTATATTTATCTAGCAATTTATCATCCACCACACCAATTCTGTGTGCATATTGCCATCACTAATAGTCCAGGAAATGTATCACTAGATTTTCATGAAAATAAAAAGGACAAAAAAAAAAGCACTTTATGGAAGTAGTTTGTGCCAGGGGAAAGTACACTGATGACTTACACATTTGACAAATATAATATGGAGTGTTCGCTATACAGAGTAGGTGAAAGTCATTTTAAGACATTGTAATTCATAGTCCTTTCAGTAGAGGGGCTTAAGCTATTGTAAAAAATAACTTACAATTGACATTTTCATGTGATGTGTTCTCAGACGCATTCACTCCCAAATTCCAACAATGATTATTTTCTGTGATAACCCTGAACTCTGACCTCTGTAAATTTTTACTATTTGGTCACTTGTGTAATTCATCTTAGTACATGTTTTCTTGTTTTCTATATTTTCCCCCAGTCACTCCTTGACAATGATAAAATAAAAGTCTGTGAAGTGGCTTGTCCTATGTGCTTCAAGCTCTGTCTCAGAGCTGTTAGAGAACAGGAACAAGTGTATTTTTAGCACCAAAAGGTTTCATTTTAGTAAATTAAATACCCTTGCATTAATGAAAGCTCTTATTCATAGTTCATTGTTGCCATTAGGAATTTTTACTGTAAACTCCCTTTGTGTTTAAGGAATAAAAAACCAAAATTCCAAATTTTGTATTCATTTATTGTTAAGAAAGTTTGAATATAGACTTTTGTCCAAGCAATTCTGATGGTTATTGAGTATTTGTACATTCACAGCTGTGATAAATATCTGATCTGAAAACACCAAAGGAGAAAAATTTATTTTGAATCAGGGTTTCAGAGTTTTTAATCTGTAGTCATCTGCCTGCCTCATCTATAGACTGCAGTGATGTAGTATATGGTGGAATAGATGGAACAAGGTTGTTCATCTCATGATGGAAAAGAACTGTGTGTGTGTGTGTGTGTGTGTGTGAGAGAGAGAGAGAGAGACACAGAGAGAGAGAGAGACAGAGAGAGAGACAGAGACAGAGAGAGACAGAGACAGAGAGAGACAGAGAGACAGAGAGAGACAGAGAGAGACAGAGAGAGACAGAGAGAGACAGAGAGACGGAGACAGAGACAGAAACAGAGACAGACAGACAGACAGCGAGGGCACGGACATAATGAACCAAGGTACAGAATACCCTGCAGAAATATGCTCTCAGTACTTAGAAACCATTTTCTTTTTATCTTGATCTACTTCCTATTAGGTAATTTAGTATGAGTTTATAATAAATTTACTTGTGGATGATAATGAAAACCTCAGAACACCATCTTCTCTAAGTAGAACCACCAGCTAGGGAATAAGCCTTCAAAAATACATGCATTCCTGGGAATCAAATCACACCCAAACAACATGGCATATGGACATTTTAAGACAAAAACCCTAATTGAAATGAATGCAAAAGGAAGTACACAGACTTTGATGTACTTGATTCTTTTTACAACATAATTTAGTCATATTCATGTCAGTCTACAGTCATGAGTATGAGAGCACCTGTTCAAAAACCCAGTGGTGTTAACTTTTGATTTTATTCTTTTGGTTCCACTCTTATTCAATGAGCTAGAAATAAGATACCAATATCCTTAAGTTTAATTGAAATGTATGTTTGAGATTTGTTTTTTGTTTTTGGTTTTTTTTTTGTTTTTCGAGACAGGGATTTGTTTATTATTTATAGATTAAATTACTTATTTAATGTGAGTGTCAAGAGTATAAGGGGTGTGTATACCACAGTACTTGTGTCGAGGTTACAGAACAACTTGGGGGACCTGGTTTCCCTATCTACCACATAAGCTCTTGGAATAGAACTCATATCATCAGACTAAACCATGATGGCCTTCAGCCACTGTGCCATCTTGCTGGCCTGTATCTATAAATATAAGCCATTTATAAAAGAAAAAAATACCAATTTTTGATCTCTATATTAAGACCTGTATCCATATTCATAGGTATAAAGAAGAAATCTCTGCTGAGCATTGACCTTGCTCTTAGATTTCTGTTTATACTTCAAAGCAGATAGCTGCTGTGGATACTATCAAGAAAATAATAATAATAATTCTAATGAGAATTCAAGTAATTTGCATAACATTTGAAAAATAAGGAACCGATTTACAATATATCCTTTCTGTTAGCAAATGTTACCCACAAAATTACAGAGCAATATTGAAATAATTGTATAATATACAACACAGTATAAGTAATATATGCAACCAAATATGCTGATTCATATATACATATATATGTGTATACATTTGAATATATATGTATATAAATATGTATTTGCCTGATTAAACCATACAGAATTTTCAGGTAAAACTGATATATTCCATAACTTAAAGGATATCAAACAATGTATCCTGAAGATCAGTGACTCTGGAAATAGAAGACATGCGTTCTGATTTACACTCTGCCATGACTTGCAATGTGGCACAGGGGAAAAGTCTTTCAGCCCTACAGCTTTGGTTTCCTTATCTCTTCAATTTCTAACAGTCAGCCCTTCTTTTCTGCTACAAGACTATGTAAATATAAATGATCTGGTTTGAATAACTTCAGTGTAATCAATGGCTACCTGACTTTCTTGCATTAAGCCTTGTTTTAGTTGTTTGCTTTTTATGATGATCTTAGCATATTTTGTCATTAGACAGATACATATTTACATGTTTCCAGTTAGGGAAGATACAAAGTGTTAATAGAAAGAGGAAGCCAAGCATAGAAGGACAGGATTGTGTACTTACAGGTAGTGCTTCGAAGGTAAAAAGCTCAGATTGCAAAATCTCTCTCTCTGTATTGGTGTGTTTATGCTCATGCACTTAAGTGCATGCATGTTTACATGCCTGACTCTCTGTGTTTGTGCACACATGCATGCACACATGTGAAAGCACACCTGGACATGTCCAGAGGTTGGTGTTGGGTGTCTTTATTGTTCCTCACCTTTCTGTCATTTATTGCCAACATACTTCTGAACCTCCTTAAAGAGCAAACTACCATTCCTTTTTCTCATCAGTCAACCTAGACTTGTTTTCTAATGTGATTGTAAACGCTTAGCTATCAAAACCACTTAGCCTTTTTTCTATCTCTCTTCTGGAAAACTTGATTTGGGATAGATTGCTTCTTACTGCCTCCCTCTGCCTTAGCCCCACATCAGATCCATCCCATTCTTTCCTATGACATCAACACCTTGGCCTCCACATATACACCTCTAATTTTGTACTCCCCCATGTCCAGGTTTGTTTAAATGTAGTCTACTCCTCTTAAGCTTCAAATAAATCTTTAAAACAACATAAATGGAAGCAAATTTTAAAGTCAGTCCTTTCAAAATGTCTCTTTTCCTCTATACTTTACATTTTTTAAAATTTAATTTTAATTTTAATTCATTTTTTCAACTCCATATTCCATTCTCTGCCCCCTCCGACTACTCCAGGTCCCACACTTCCTCCCCGACCCACCCCATATCCACGTGGATCCCCCAACTCCCACCCCACCTGACCTCTAAACTCCCTGGGGCCTCCAGTATCTTCAGGGTTAGGTGCATCATTTCTGAATGAACACAGACCCAGCAGTCCTCTACTGCATGTGTGTTGGGGGCCTCATATCAGCTGGTGTATGCTGACTGGTTGGTGGTTCAGTGCTTGAAAGATCTTGGGGGTCCAGATTAATTAAGACTGCTGGTCCTCTTTCAGGGTCGCCCTTCTCCTTAGCTTCTTTAAGCCTTCCTTAATTCAACAACAGGGGTCAGATGCTTCTGTCCATTGGTTGGGTGCAAATGTCTGCATCTGACTCTTTCAGTTGCTTGTTGGGTCTTTTGGAGGGCAGTCATGATAGATCTTTTTTGTGAGTGCTCCATAGCCTCAGTAATAGTGTCAGGCCTTGGGACCTCCCCTTGAGCTGGATCCCACTTTGGACCTGTTGCTGGACCTTCTTTTCCTCAGGCTCCTCTCCATTTCCCTCCCTGTAATTCTTTCACACAGGAACAATTATGGGTCAGAGGTCTCCCATGCTCATGAATTAACATAGTAAAAATGGCCATCCTATTCAATGCAATCCCCATCAAAATCCCAACACAATTCTTCAAAGATATGGAAAGAGGAATTCTCAGATTTATCTGGAAAGGCAAAAACAAACAACAAACAAACAAACAAACAAACAAAAAACAGAATAGCAAAACCAATTCTTAACAATAAAAGAACAGCTGCGGGAATCAACATCCCTGACCTCAAGCTTTACTACAGAGCAATAGCGATAAAAACTGCACAATATTGGTACAGATACAGGCATAATCAATGGAATAGAATTGAAGCCCCAGGAATAAAACCACAAACTTACTGTTTACTTTTAAAATTAGTGTATCCTACGTGTTTTTTTAAACTGTTCAGTGACTATAGGAGATGACAGAAATAATCAACATGAAGGGAAAGAGATACAATTTGACTCACAGTTGTAAGGTTCTAGATTACAGGATATCATTATATGAGGATGTGGCATAGCAAGTTGCCAGAGCAAAAAATGAGAATAGAGTTAATATCAAAATCCCCTTTGAGGAAACATTTTCATTTCTACATTTATTACCTGTAAAGTAGCAGTAATAATACAATAAATTCTTAGGATTATTCAAAAATATTAAATATATTAGTTATGTATGATATTTTACGAGGTACAACATACTCAGTTATATGATATCAGCAGCATTATGGCTTAATGACTTACTTCTGTTACTTGAGACAGCTTTTTTTTTACCAATTTTTTATTAGGTATTTTCTTCATTTACATTTCAAATATTATCCTGAAAGTCCCCTATACCCTTCCCCCCACCCTGCTCCCCTACCCACCCACTCCCACTTCTTGGCCCTGGTGTTCCCCTGTACTGGGGCATATAAAGTTTGCAAGACCAAGGGGCCTCTCTTCCCAGTGATGGTTGACTAGACCATCTTCTGCTCCATATGCAGCTAGAGACACGAGCTCTGGGGGGTACTGGTTAGTTCATATTGTTGTTCCACCTATTACCTGAGACATCTTATTTCTCTATATTATCCTCCCATGGCATTGTTGAGCTATAGAATTTTCAACCTTCCCTTGGTTTTGATGATTATCCTTCATAATGTGCAGTCTGCTCTGCTATTAGAAAAGTAGTAACAGAACTTTCAGTTTTTCATCAATCAATGAACCCTACCATCTGTCCCTGTCATTTGCACATTCTTCTACCTCATTAACATAAATAAGGAGATGGATAAAGAGAAGATGCCAGGATGTCACTTAATTTCTAGGGTTTGGTATAGAGATGATAGATGGATTCAAACTTCATGGCTATCACATTTTACTTGCCAGGAGAGTACTGAACAAATACAAGAAGTAAATAGTTCAATCTGGTTTTTAGTTCAAACATCTCATCGACAAAACTTTCAAAAAGAGTGGTAAGATTTAATTTCTAACGTTTCTAAAAAGTCTGTTAGGTTTGAGCTCCCTACCCCATTTTCTCTATCTGTTTTGGTAGGAATTTTCCAGGTCTAGTCTGAACACTTCCTGTCCAAATAGGCCCCCTTTGCTTAATCTTTAACCCTTGCGGGGGGCCAATTAGAAGCCACTTGTTAATGTTTTCTTAGAGAATTAATCCATGATAAACTATCTCAGAGTAATCCTGCTAGGCAGCTCAAGAACGTTAGTGACTGTTGAGAGCAGCCCTCAGACACAAATATTTGACACCTATTTCTCCTCTAGAATACCCAGGATACCACAGCAAGGCCTCTCCTTAGGTAAGAAATACGATAAGTCCTCCAATCCACATCTTATCCTGGTCAGCTGGCATCTAATTGGTTGTTAATCTTTTAGAAAAACAGAAAGAAAATCGATGACACCTTTGCATCTTGATTACTTGCTTGAAAATACCAGACTAGAGTACAATTCCCCTAAATTTGTACTTTGATTATGCTCTGGTTTTGCCAAAGGAGTCATTAATTTTTTTTTCAGTGTAAGCAATTGTTTTAAATGACTCAGAAAATGTGTCTGTTTATTCAATAATAATTTATTTCCCAAATTTTAGTGTGATCATAAACTATAATCAGAACAATAGTGCAGAACACTGAATAATGTTTTTTTTTATTATTTCAAATTAATTGATCCTTTCTAGAAGCAGCTTCACATGTATTTCTTTCATGGTGAAATTTCTGAAACAGACAAGTCAGTTTTTCATGGATGAGATGCCAAGGGCATTTACTTCTGAATGAATAAGGATTTCTGCACAACTGCCTCAATTATCACTACTAATCTGAGTTCAATCGAATGAATTAACTGCTCTGTATATTCCTCACATGGGATCTAGTCACTATGTGTACACAAATAATCCAAAGGTTTGGCTGTTCAGTTTTTGTTCTAGAACTTTTTCTTGTCTATAAATTGATTTATTCACTAACCTGTGTTTCTTCTGGTGTGCGAGTGTGTGAGTTTGTGTGAGCGTGTGTGTTTTATGAGTGCGTGTATGTACACATCCCTGTATGCATTTGTATTTTTAGTGTCTCTTTAATTAAAAGAAAATATCAGATACATGAATGCACAATTGTATATATAATTTATCCCCTTTTCTTCCATACACACAAAATGGAGCAAGTCATGTACATTTTTTTTTTGTAAATGTACATACAGATTCCGGATTTTTTCACTTTAATATTTAACAGCTGTTTTCTGTTCTATTTGTTTCCTATTGAGGAGAAGCATCAGGGTTTACCTTATCATTCCCCTAAATATAGATACAAAGATTAATTTGATGAATTTGATGATAAGATTTTCTTATAATTAATGTCACAATAAATATGTGTATATGCATATTGTTTCAGAGATAAGATAGCATGTATATAGGACCAAGTATTTCTCTGTGAAAGAGTAAGTATGCTTAAACATTGTTTAAACTACCAGCATGCTTACTATAGGTAATCAAATTCTGTTTCCCATGTCCCCTTTAGCAGAATCTTGAAAACCAAGTGTGTTTACATTTAAAATTTTGTTAATGTTCAATTAAAAAAGTAATGGTTGAGTTTATATTTTTGCATACTCTGGTTAAAAAAGTAAATATAATTCATGTTTATGAAAGTCACTGGATTTAATATTCTGGAAAATATGAATAATAGACTTTGCTGGCTTCTTTCAGACTTGCCTTTATTAATACCATTGGACTTCTCTGTGTAATTTTGTATCTGATAGTAATTTACAGGAAAAAAATCATTGAGAATTTTATACAAAAGTATTAAGTCTAGTTTTTTCTTAATTTTAATTGATTTTCATTCTGGGATTCTGTTCTTACATGGTTACAAGCTGTTTCATTCCACTCTTTAGTATGACTGTCTTAGTTACACTAACTCATTTAAGTTTGTTAGTGGGACAGTCATAATCAGTCATGGAACATTATCTAGTTTTCCACTGACTTACATAAATCCATCAACAGTTTCTTCCAATAAAGGGTACAGTGTTCTTTTATATTTGTAACAGTTTAGGATTAAAAGTCTTTTGAAATTATCTGGAACAACAATGGTGTGGCATGGGTCACATTTATCTTTTTCCTAGAAGACCTGTCAAACCTTCTAACATTAAGAATTGTAAACTTGGTTTTTATGCAGGTTTCAAGAGGCAATCCTCATAATTAAATAAGAGTAGGCAGGGAAATTGGGGCACCTTTCAATACTCTGATATCACTCTGTGTGCTCCAGACCACATTATTTTAACAGTCAAGGCACTGATTATTTTCTTTCCCTCTTTATATGGAGGCCTCTCTATGCTGTATTTTATTTAGAGTGCCACTGGGTATTTTTGCTTAGTTATTTTTCTTACTGAACTTCAGAATAAACACATATATTTTTCCAGAACATAATCAAAATTAAACCTGAATCTGTTTAATAAGTACATAAAATTTCATACATTTATCTTTCTTTTTAGCACTGTTCACTAGAATTTCTCATCCATTATATATTTTAACTCAGCAACATGATTCACATCACTTATGTATCTATATTATATTAAAACCACTGTGATATTGAATCATATCAATATTGGAATAGATTTTAATTAAAGTTTTCATTACTCCCAATGACTACAATTTTACTCCTAGATAATTAAATATTTTTCTTCTTTATATGCTGTAGAGGAATATGGCTGCTCTATCAAGGGATCATACGCAAAAGATCTGGAATACACGCCTTTAATCCCTCTGGCTGGAATAGAGTCATACTATTAGTACACACCTTTCATCCCAAACACTGAAGGTAAAGTTAGTTTGTAAAAGGATACAGCCACATTTGAATGTGACATCTAATTGAGGCACAGACAAAGTGATAAAATCAGAGAAATATGTAACCAAATGAGTCAGAGACAGCATATGCCCAATTCACACTAGAAGACTAGAGGAAGAAAGGCTGCCTGAAGAGTAGCAAAAGAGAAAAAAGGTGTGGGGTGGCAGGTGGTGGGTGATGTGTGTGTGTGAATGACAGTTTTACAGGGACAGTTTACAGAGAGAACAAACCAGATACAGGTGAATAAAACAAAAAATGAGCCAGAGAATTCGAGGAGCCAGAAGATTATACTATATTGACAACGTTAGTATGAGGCCAAAGAGAGCAATTCTGTCAGAAGCCTAGAAAAGCCAGATTGAATCAGTCAGTTTGGAAGATTAGATTGTACAGAGGATAGAAGATTCCAGGCTTAGGCCTAGGATAGTTAAAGAAGACAAAGAAATGTATTTTCACAGCTTGGGTAGAGCTCTCATCTCATCCCTTCATCAAAGGAAGTGAAAGGGGCATTTACACATTTCAGTAACATTTTCAGTAATGCTTTCCTAATAATGTATTTACTAAATTTATAATCTGTTCACTGCCTCCCGCTCTCCTCTGCTCCTCCCTCATACCTCTCCCCTCCCCGTCTCTCTGAGAAGGGGCAGTCCTCCCACACCGTGCCCCAAGGTACCAACTCACTCTGGCATATCAAGTCACTGCAGGACTGGGCACATCCTCTTCCAATGAGGCAGACACAGAGCCCAGTTAGGGAACAGGATTCACAGGAAGGCAACAGAGTCAAGGATAGCTCCCACTCCAGTTTGAAGACCAAGCTACACATCTACACATATGTGCAGGGGGCCCTAGGTCCAGCCCATGTGTGCTCTTTTGTTGGTGATTCAATCTGTGGTTGCCCTCATGGATCCAGGTTAGTCCCAAGGGACAATGCTTGGACCTCACTCAGAAGAGGAAGTAAAATAGTTATTGGAAGTAGATGGAGAGAGGAACCTGGGTAGTAGAGGGAATGGGAAGGAGAAAGGGGATCAGGTATAGGGAAAGCAGAGAAGAGAGGACTAGGAGAGTAAATGGAAATAAGGAGGTGGCTGGCGTAGCATCTCTAGGACATATCAGGGACCTGGGATGGGTAAGGCTCCACGGAGTCTTTGGGGGTGACTCTAGCTGAGATTCCTAACCCTGGGGGATATGGAGCCTGAAGTAGACACCTCCTGTAGCAAGGCAGTACTCCCAGTGGAAGGATAAGGACACAAACTCACCCACAAAAACTTTGACCCAAAATTTTTTTCAGCTTTTTATTAAAGAAGCAATTATAATAGTTAATATTCATAAGCATATTCCAAATTACAAAATACTATCAAATCCTTTACCATATATTAAAAGTTGAGACACTCAAAGGCTCTTATACAAAATATTAATTTTCAGGTGTGCATGCATTTTGTCATCTCTGACTTTGAGCTAAAGGTTTGGAGAAAATGAACTTCTTTCAAAATTTATGATTCATTATTTTACTTTCTATGGGAAAAGAAATAATGCAATACAACTTTCTCTGTATGAGTACAGTATTTATGATTCAGAAACAAACCAAACTGGAGCCATCTGGGAAACTGCTATGCTTCACCCATCAGTCTATCCACTTCAAGGTGAAGATCTTGGATCTTATTTACTGTTTGGTGCCTAAATTCAATTCACATCTGCACTTGAAATGAATCCCATTCACTTGTCCATGTGATTTTTTTGAGACAAAAGGGTTTATTAAACTTAAACATTCAGATCTCAATCCCTCACTGGTGAAAGTCAGAACAGAACATCTAGAAATGTAAATAAATAGAATAACTAATAAAAATATAATGTTGAAGGATGAACTTCAATGAGATCCATATCTCTCACATATTTGACAACACCCTTTTAGAATCCAGGACCTAGACAACCATTTCAAGAAATACTCTTAAATTCACTGTACCTCTAGAACTTAGACAGAACAGAATTTAACAAGATAGGCTAAGGTTCTGTGGTCATGTAATGTACATTATTATACGTTGTGAAGACACATAAGTATAAAAAAGTGAGAACATCTCATGATAATCAACATGAAACAAATCAATGTTTCTTTTGTTACACAGGGAGGCAGAGGCTAACTGAGATGAGAAGGGGAATAATCCTGGCTAAGATGAACAGGCTGGCTAAGAAAACTAGGTCATTTTCTGTAAGACAAAGTATACCAAGCTGATGGATAGCAGGAGTAAGAGAAAAGATCATTGTAAACTAGATTCAAATAAATCCAGTAGTGGCATATTTAATTTATCTTTAAAAGTCATTATGAATGAGTGAGAAAAATAAAGAGAAATTACAAAGAGATTGTGGCCCCACACGAGAAATTCAAGGAAATAAAATCCATCTACTCAATGACCCAACATTCCATAATTCATAATTGATGGAGAAGGCCCCAGCCCATTGTGGGTGGTTAGATCACAGTCCGGGCAGTCCTGGGTTCTATAAGAACGCAGGTTGAGCCAGTCAGGGAGAGCCAGCCAGTAAGCAGCATCCTCTATTACTTCTGCATCAGCTCAAGCTCTGCTTGAGTTCCTGTTCTGACTTTCATCAATGAGGGACAGTCATCTGAAAGCCCATGTGATTTTTATCTGTCTTTTAAAATTTTGTTTTGTACCTGTCTGTCTTTTTAACCCAACAGTTTTGCAAATTTTTAGCAATACATCTCTTTTTCCTTCATCACAATTACTACTACGATGGCAATCACACAGCATAACTCAGACTTACCCATGAATTCAATAGGATTTAGAGATCCATAAGTCTCAGATGCCTTAGCATCGTTATAAAAAGGAATGGTTTAAAACACTTACTCAATTCTTGAGTTCCAATGCACATAAGTTAAAATGGCCTCACTTTGTTGCAAAGCCCTCCTTCATTTTTTTTCCTCCTACTACATATATTCTCTTCTTTGTGCTTATTCTAGTCCTCAATGCTCAGGAGATTATGGTCAGCAGTATGGACAATGGCTCCTCCTTGAAGTTCCAGACACTTAATGACAGATATAAAATGTAGTTAAAAACAGTATGTAAGGGAATGAAGAAATGTGACATAAGTATCCCATAAGCAATACATTAAGAAATGTTGATGGTGTGAAGAGCGTCTACATCTTGTTGGACAATAATGTATGACAATGTGGAGAGAAATTTCTGGCAAGAGAAACAGGTCCACCCATGCAGAGAGCTCAAATAATGTGAAGTCATAGACACATTAAGATTTCTGCCTGGCAGTGGTGGCACATGCCTTTAATCAAAGCATTGGGAAGCAGAGGCAGGTGGATTTTTGAGTTTGAGGCCAGCCTGGTCTACAGAGTGAGAGTTCCAGGACAGCTAGTGCTATACAGAAAATCCCTGACTTGAAAAAACAAAAACAAACAAACAAACAAACAAACAAACAAACAAAAATTCCTTGCAATGTTTTATCACTACAATACGAGCACCCTACTGCCTTTCTAATGTAGTTTCCTTTTGGTAAGTATGCTTGTTTTCCTTTTTCGTCACTGTTGGGTTTCATTATGAGTTCTGGCACTTGTTGATAAGGACTGGCCACTCACTCACTCATTTCTACACTGGCTTCTGCTTTTCCTCAACTCCTCCCTCAGGAACTTTAAATAGTTACCACAAATTTATCTAGCCAGTCAAAACTCTCCTAGTTTTTTTTTTTCCTTAGTGTTTTTCTTTTCTGGCCCTAATTATAGATCTTTGTTTTGTATTTTGGTCTCTATTAGGATGACTTCTATAGGAGTTAGTATCACTTAAGAAAGACATACTAAGCTGTGTTAAAGAGATGACCAAGCCATTTATAAATTTATATTTCAAGCCACTCAATATTATAAGTGCAAGCCTAATTTTCCCCCATGTATGCTTATGTATATTTGTGTGAGTATACTCACACAAATAAAGCATTCAGGGAGATTCCACTCTCATAACCTCTTTACTTTTCTACAGTATCACCTCTGAAAGCTATCACATACAGCAAGGACAACAACATGTGAATTTTGAACAGATACAAGTTTCAGTCTTTAACTGCTCTTCTCAACCTATATATCATGATTCCTTTAGGGGTTACATATTAGATATCCTGCATATTAGATAGTTACATTATGGTTCATAACAGTAGCAAAATGATAGTCATCAAGTGGTAAAGAAATAACTGTGGTGGAGACACCACAACACGAGCAATGTATTATCTAGTGGCAGTATTATGATGATTGAAAATCATTGGTCTGTAACATTTCTATAATGTGCATGCATACGTGTAAGATTTCATTCATAGCTCCTGGATCATGGTTCCATTTTCAATTCAGCCCATAATGAGTATAATTTCTTTTTTAAAAGTCAGGTAACAGGAACTCTAACTTTTATCCATGCTTATTTTATTGTGAAAAAGTTCTGAATGACCATGTCTGATAATAGATCACTAAACATCCTTCATTACAGAGAACCTTGATAAATTTTCAAACTCAGACCACTAGAAGTGATGGTTTTGGAAAAATCTCTCCTTAAAAATCCCTCATTACACACAAATAATATTGTAAAGACTGGGCATGTTATACTTGGAATGTATATGTATATGCATGTATGTCAACAATTAATGATAAAGGAGGCTATGAATTTGACACTGAGCAAAGAATGGTATAAGGGAGGCTATGGAGGAAGGAAAGGAAAGAACAGTATGATGTTCTCATACTATTATAATTACACAAAATAAAAATTATTATTTTTTTATTTTTTATTAGGTATTTTCCTCATTTACATTTCCAATGCTATCTCAAAGTCTCCCTTACCCTGCTCCCCCACACTCCCCTACCCACCCACTTCCCCTTTTTGGTCCTGGCGTTCCCCTGTACTGGGGCATATAAAGTTTGCATGTCCATTGAGGCTCTCTTTCCAGTGATGGCCGACTAGGCCATCTTTTGATACATATGCAGCTAGAGTCAAGAACTCCGGGGTACTGGATAGTTCATAATGTTGTTGCACCTACAGGGTTGCAGATCTCTTTAGCTCCTTGGGTACTTTCTCTAGCTCCTCCATTGGGGGCCCTGTGATCCATCCAATAGCGGACTATAAGCATCCATTTCTGTGTTTGCTAGGCCCCCGCATAGTCTCAGAAGAGACAGCTATATCAGGGTCCTTTCAGCAAAATTTTGCTAGTGTATGCAACGGTGTCAGCGTTTGGAGGCTGATTATGGGATGGATCTCCGGGTATGGCAGTCTGTAGATGGTCCATCCTTTTGTCTCAGCTCCAAACTTTGTCTCTGTCATTCCTTCCATGGGTGTTTTGTTCCCAATTCTAAGAAGGGGCAAAGTATTCACATTTTGGTCTTCATTCTTCTTGAGTTTCATGTGTTTTGCAAATTGTATCTTATATCTTGGGTATTCTAAGTTTCTGGGCTTAGATATCAGTTTCTGATATCCACTTATCAGTGAGTACATATCATTTGAGTTCTTTTGTGATTGGGTTACCTCACTCAGGATGATGCCCTCCAGGTCCATCCACTTGCCTAGGAATTTCATAAATTCATCGTTTTAATAGATGAGTAGTCCTCCATTGTGTAAATCTGCCACATTTTCTGTATCCATTCTTCTGTTGAGGGACAAGTGGGTTCTTTCCAGCCTCTGGCTATTATAAATAAGGCTGCTATGAACATAGTGGAGCATGAGTCCTTCTTACCAGTTGGAACATCTTCTGGATATATGCCCTGGAGATGTATTGCTGGATCCTCCGGTAGTACTATGTCCAATTTTCTGAGCAGCCACCAGACTGATTTCCAGAGTGGTTGTACAAGCATGCAATCCCACCAACAATGGAGGAGTGTTCCTCTTTTTCCACATCCTCACCAGCATCTGCTGTCACTTGAATTTTTGATTTTAGCCATTTTGACTGGTGTGAGGAGGAATCTCAGGGTTGTTTTGATTTGCATTTCCCTGATGATTAAGGATGTTGAACATTATTTTCAGGTGCTTCTCAGCCATTCGTTATTCCTCAGGTGAGAATTCTTTGTTTAGCTCGGAGCTCCATTTTTTTAATGGGGTTATTTGATTTTCTGGAGTCCACCTTCTTGAGTTCCTTATATATATTGGATATTAGTCCCCTATCTGATTTAGGATAGGTAAAGATCCTTTCCCAATCTGTTGGTGGCCTTTTTGTCTTATTGATGGTGTCTTTTGCCTTGCAGAAGCTTTGCAATTTTATGAGGTCCCATTTGTCGATTCTTGATCTTACAGCACAAGCCATTGCTGTTCTATTCAGGAATTTTTCCCCTGTGCCCATATCTTCCTACTTTCTCCTCTATAAGTTTCAGTGTCTCTGGTTTTATGTGGAGTTTCTTAATCCACTTAGATTTGACCTTAGTACAAGGAGATAGGAATGGATCAATTCGCATTCTTCTACATGATAACAACCAGTTGTGCCAGCACCATTTGTTGAAAATGCTGTCTTTTTTCCACTGGATGGTTTTTGCTCCCTTGTCAAAGATCAAGTGACCATAGGTGTGTGGGTTCATTTCTGGGTCTTTAATTCTATTCCATTGGTCTACTTGTCTGTCACTATACCAGTACCATGCAGTTTTTATTACAATTGCTCTGTAGTACAGCTTTAGGTGAGGCATGGTGATTCCACCTGAGGTTCTTTTATCCTTGAGAAGAGTTTTTGCTATCCTAGGTTTTTCGTTATTCCAGATGAATTTGGAGATTGCCCTTTCTAATTCGTTGAAGAATTGAGATGGAATTTTGATGGGGATTGCATTGAATATATAGATTCCTTTTGGCAAGAAAGCCATTTTTACAATATTGATCCTGCCAATCCATGAGCATGGGAGATATTTCCATCTTTTGAGATCTTCTTCAATTTCTTTCTTCAGAGATTTGAAGTTTTTATCATACAGATCTTTCACTTCCTTAGTTAGAGTCTCGCCAAGGTATTTTATATTATTTGTGACTATTGAGGAGGGTGTCATTTCCCTCATTTCTTTCTCAGCCTTTTTATCCTTTGTGTAGAGAAAATGCCTTTTGTATTCTTTATACTGTTCAAATATATTAGTCAATCCAAAGCAAGGAGTATTGTACAATCCTAGTTTATAGAGGGTTGGACAGAGCACAAGTAAAACAAATTGAGAATTATACCTGACAAATTAAGTAGAGGGTCAGTCTTAGAGACTCAGCCCCTAATCTTTGAGAGCTCTAATTATCTTTAGGTAGATAAAATCACAAATAAATGGAAGGACTCCCACTCTTTCCACTGTAGAATTACCATGTGTGACTGTGTATTACTGAGGCGGGGTTGGGGAGGGTTTCTGTAATGTCAGAGAATTCTCCATTGTTAATTGTTATGGGGTAGGAACAGGAAACACGGGCAGTTCATTCTTCCAGCAGAACTATTTGCCTAAGTGGAGGTATGTTTGTCTCTTTCGGCACTTGTCTGTCTTCAGGTAGTGTCTCCCTTTTTAGTACAAGCTATCCCGGAACTTACTGTCCTCCTAGTTCAGCAGCCTGAGAGCAGGAATTTCAGACATTGGCCATCACGCCTGGTTTGGATGTAGTTTTCTTGCAGAAATTATATCTTCTTTGTCTTTACAAACCAGAGAGCAGCTTCCAAAGCAGAGAGGACCATGCCTTGCTCTCAGATGTTTCACATAATGCCTCTTAAATAATGGAATTCTCATGTCTCTGTGTTCCCTATAGTGTTAAGTGGGGCTGAAGGCATTGTTGCCACTCAATAAATAGCTGTTGATTGATTGATATGTTAGTGGAACATAAAAACTAAAAGTAGTCGAAATCAGACTAATATTTTATTGAAATGCAATAAAACTATCTTCAGTTTTTAAGTATTTTAATGCTTTCAACGGCTGTTTCATCTTCCCATAACAGCTAAATTTTTATGCAATGTCATGAGGCTGTTGTCTGATCAAATTTATAAGACCCTTAAAAATGCGCAAGCCCCATGGCCACGCCAGGATCTAGGAAATCTGCAGTCATTTATGATTAATGAAGCTCTGTGTTGTGCGAGGCATTATTGAAAACAGAAGCCTATGACTTCACTGTTTCTGACGCTAACTTTGAACACAGGGTCAGTCCTTCAATTTTAACATTTCTCTGTAAGATTAATAGAAAGTAAAAACAATCGCATAGGGAGCTTCACCCAGATGTGACAAAGTGGGAGACACAAGTTTTCAATCTGTTTCTGCCAGTGAAACACCACCCCCATTTCATAGAATATTGATGATGAGCAAATGTTACTGAAGGGCAAATCCAGTCATCAGGAAAACATAGAGTTCAGGACTCTTCAGGCACTGCAGAGTGAATTCATAGAGAATGCTAACCAAAAGCCTGGAAAATAGTGCAAAAGCCAGCTCATAGCACATACAGAGTATGAATAACTGGAAAGAGGATGACCAAGCCTTTAAAACAAAATCAAGATTATTTTTAAAATATAATCAATTACTGGATGTTTCCTGAAAAATGAAAGCTGTATGATATATGGATATTTTTTCCCTCAATCACTGAAAAAAAAAAAACTGTGTGCTTCAGCAAAGGAAAAAAAAAAGGAGGTAGAAAACAGTTTGCATCTAAAAGACAATGGTAGATTCCAAAGCACACATAACTCTCTTTCCAAAGCAGATGATAATGAGTGTGTTTAATTAATGCATGTAGAGACTTTAATAAAAATGGTTGACTTTTATAAAAGACACATTTTAAGAAAAGTATTATGCTCGCATACCACCTCTGCCTATGAACAGGCCTTTCTAGTGCATAAAAAAAAAATAAAAGATTGTGTCTCATAAGAATAAGTACAGCCCACAAAACAAAGCACCACAACAAATTCTGCCTCTCCTGCCTTCCTTAACCTGCTTCTTATTTGTCAGTTCATGGGAAGCCAGGATTAGATGTAGGCACTTGTGTGCAACTTCTGTGTAACAGGAACCTCTGTGGTTGCTAAGCCACAGTCTGACCTTAAATTTGTATGAAAAATTAAGTGGAAGGGCCACAGTCAGCTTGTGGTTTTTCTCAGTTTAATATAGTTGCCCTGTTGTCTGGCAAGAGGGAGGAGGAAGAGGAGGAGAAGGGGAGGAGAGGGAGAGAGAAAGAGAGAGAGAGAGAAGAGGTGGAGGTGGAGGAGGAGGAGGAGAAAGAAGAAGAGGGGGAAGAAAAGGAAGAAGAGGAAGAGGAAGAAGAGGAAGAGGAAGGAGAAGGAAGGAGAAGGAGGAGGGAGGAAGGAGGAGGAGGAGGAGAAGGAGAAGGAGAAGGAGAAGGAGAAGGAGAAGGAGAAGGAGAAGGAGAAGGAGAAGGAGAAGGAGAAGAAGAAGAAGAAGAAGAAGAAGAAGAAGAAGAAGAAGAAGAAGAAGAAGAAGAAGAAGAAGAAGAAGAAGAAGAAGAAGAAGAAGAAAATTTAAACAGAGGCTTGATAGAAACAGTCACTTTCAGGCCTTCACTACATAACACTAAAAAGGATTTAGATGGACCCAGCTTTCAAACCACATCTCCTGAAACTTTGAGGATATGAGGATAGAGAGGCCGAAAAGCAGAAATATTCAAAAATTTCCCACTCATGTTATTTCTAAATGTCAACTTTGAGTTTAAAAGAAAAAAAAAAAAAGGTCCACCTGCCCTGCTTCCTTCAAAATACAAAGCTGGTGTATCAGAATTAGACACATCCTCAGTTCAAGACTATTAAGACTCAAGTTCCCTTGAAGACAAGTTTCCAGTGGTTACAGACACTGCCAATGGTTTCCAATGCTTACAGAACTGTCTGAGGAAGGACAGCCATCCAAACTTTGCATGTCTGAAGCTCTTTTCTAGGTAACTGAGCAGGTCAGTGAACCAGGAGTGGGGAGTGCATTGCAGATGTGCTGAAGTCAAACTTTTTGCAGTGAATCCCACACAGGAAATCAATTACAGCTTTTCCAGTGTGATGTTTTCTTTTTAAGTACCAGTCCTTATGGGATTGTTGTTTTTGCCAGGGAGAACATAGGACCCGAGATACAGATTTAGATGATGTTCTTTTCTTTACTTGGCTTAACCCGGCTTCCAAAATCCTCAGTATTGACCCAATTGTTAAAAAATATGATAACATTATAGTTTTCTAAATAATTCTGAATGTTCTGAGTGTGGATTTCTAAAATGGTTGAATAAATTCCAAGAATATGATACTATAAATAATTAGCTCTAAAAAAAATCATTGCCAGAATTTCTCCTTTATATGTCATAGGTCAAGTGCAATAGAAATAAATGAATAGAAATATGAAGTACTTTGATGTGGTTTGATAAATCCTTCTAGACATGTAAAATAAATGGCTGTAGGAGCCCCTTTCTCCTACAAAGGCTGTAGGTTTTTTTTTTGTTTTGTTTTTTTTTTTTTTTTGTTTTGTTTTTAAGGAAAGTGCCTGAGCATTTGCACGTCTTCCTGCAGTAACTGTTTATTCAGCAACTATCCAGATGAAGTATCATGCTAGATCTTAAGAGATAACAATAAGGAAAGCACGTGAACTATCATTCTATTGTAGGCAGTATGTGAAAATTATCATAAATACATCTTAGAGGGATTTAGAGGTCTGCTGATATCAAAATAACCATTAACAAGTAAGATGAAAATAATAAAAATTTCAAAAAACAGTAATGTTTTGCTGTGGAAGTGAATTTTATTTTAGTTTTTTAAGATGGATTGGAATTTATTCATTCTTTTTTATTGGTTATTTTATTTATTTACATTTCAAATGTTACCCCCTTTCCAGTTTCCTCTCTACAAACCTTCTATCCCATGCTCCCTCTGCTTCTATGAGGGTGCTCCCCCACCCAGCCACCCACTTCCAATTCACCACTCTAGCATTCCTCTGTGTGACATCAAGCCTTCGCTGGACCAAGGGCCTCACCTCCCATTGATGCCAAATAAGGCAATTCTCTGCTACATATGCAGCTAGAGCCATGGAGGTGAATTTTAGATGATGTCTAAAAACAAAAGTCAAAATTTACTACACTAGAATGATAGTGAACTTGACTTCCTAATTGCTGTTTTATAATGTCTAGCATGACACTTCATAATAATTGCATGCATAGGACACAAGCCTCCAGAAGGAAAAAAAGTGGTATGACAGTGTGAATGGGTAGGAGACTCATGAGAAAGGAGCAGGGAGCTTAGCTCAGATGGTGTCTTGCCTCATAGGCTATAGAAAGAGACTCAAGTTTCCTGTAACCATGGAAGGTAACCATCAAAAGGTATGAAGACTCTGGAAGTCTTCATGTGTCCTTGACCCCTCCAGCTTGCTCAATTCACTCTTCTGCAAAACCCCCTGAGTTCTGATGTTTGGCTGGGACTAGGTGTCTCAGGGTAGGTCATACTGGAGAAAGCCTTCCCCTCCTCTTAGGAGAAGGAGAGAGGGTAATAGGGGAAGTGGATTTGTAAGGGCAGGACTGGGAGGAGAGGATGGAAGGAGGGAGGGAGTCTGCAATTGGGATTCAAAATGAATAAAAAAATTATTGGGGAAAAGGAGCAGAACATAAGGGGCAGTAGTTGAGGTGGTTTCTGGGCACTTAGCTATAGTAGTATGATGGATTCTTCATTCTCTGTTGTTCATGTTCTATGAATTCATGCACTATGAATGTCTTTGCCATGCTCTGAAATGCTCTTTCTAGTTCTCCTCTCTTATCCATATCAGAAACTCTCAAATCTTCTTCATAAAATCTCTCTTAATCATGATGAATAAAATCCCATTTCCACAAGCATTCCATGAACAAATGAAAATATACAGTAGTGTATTAGCTAAATTAATAATAGAAGCTAATTCAGTAGATCTGAACTGTACTCACTGGCAAAAGTAAAGACGAAAATGGGCAGTAAGTTGGCCAGATGCCCAGTGATGGAGCCAGAATCCGAACCCTGAATTTTACTTTATTTACAATTTTAATTTTTATAGTTTACTGTAAAAAAAAATCAGCACATCACATATCAAAATTAAACAAGAGCTTATGCACTCTGTGAGGTTCAACAGAGTAAGAATATGCACTCAGAATTGAAGCTGGGAAGCTTAGTGGTAAATTTGATGTGTGGTTGTCTACAATAGAGTTGAAAAAAATGATCTGCTTTATATATAGTTTTGTAACCTGTGTCACTTACCTGCATGTGGTCCTTGTTTGTCCCCTTACATTTATTTATTTTTGTTTTGTATATATATGTGTATGTGTGTGTGTTTATCATATATATACATATCTATCTATATTTATCTATCTATCTATCTATCTGTCTGTCTGTCTGTCTGTCTGTCTATCTATCTATCTCTCTATCTATCTATCTATCTATCTATCTATCTATCTATCTATCTATCTATCTATCTATCTATCTATCTCTGTGTGTGTATAATTGCCTAAATTTTAGGTTCATGCAGTTTCCTTCAAAATTTTAACTTTATTTTTATGCCTATATGATCTCACACACACACACACACACACACACACACAGAGACAGAGAGAGAGACAACTTTTATTATCCATTCAATTGTTAGTAGACAATAATGCTGACTTTAATTCATTGCTATGAAAAATAAAGCTCTCAAAATCCACAGGACTTTGAGACTGCTGGTGAGTGGAACACAGCTTCTGCTCCAGTCCAATCACGTGGGACCTGAGACTGCTTTGGTTGGGGAGGCAGAAATCCGGCCTGAATAGTGCCACAAGCCTCTCCAGTCAGAAAAGTGCCTGGATAGCTAGAGCGCAGGGTCGGCTGACACTCGCCAGCTACCCACAACACCCGCCACAGGATCTTAAGACTTCTGGTGAGTGGAACACAGCTTCTGCTCCAATCCAATTGCGCACGGGACCTGAGACTGCATTAGTTAGGGAAGCAGAAAACCGGCCTGAGTAGGACCACAGGCCTCTTCCGGCTGGACCAGCACCTGGATAGCTAGAGCGCAGGGTCAGCTGACACCCGCCAGCTACCCACGACCCCCACCACAGGATTTTGAGACTACTGGTGAGTGGAACACAGCTTCTGCTCCAATCTTTAAACAGTGACAACGACAACAACTAACCCCAGAGATTACCAGATGGCGAAAGGTAAACATAATAATCTTACTAACAGAAACCAAGACCACTCACCATCATCAGAACCCAGCACTTCGCCCAGTCCAGGGCACCCCAACACACCGGAAAAGCTAGACACGGATCTAAAAGCATATCTCATGATGATGGTAGAGGACTTCAAGAAGGACTTTAATAACACACTTAAAGAAATACAAAGGAACACTGGTAAACAGGTAGAAGACATTAAAGAGGAAACACAAAAATCCCTTAAAGAATTGCAGGAGAACACTGCTAAAGAGTTACAAATCCTTAAAGAAAAACAGGATATCCTAATCAAACAGGTAGAAGTCCTTAATGAAAAACAGAAAAACACATCTAAACAGATGATGGAAATGAACAAAACCATACTAGACCTAAAAAGGGAAGTAGACACAATAAAGAAAACCCAAAATGAGGCAACACTGGAGATAGAAACCCTAGGAAAGAAATCTGGAACCATAGATACGAGCATCAGCAACAGAATACAAGAGATGGAAGAGAGAATCTCAGGTGCAGAAGATTCCATAGAGAACATCGGCACAACAATCAAGGAAAATGAAAAATGCAAAAAGATCCTAACTCAAAACATCCAAGAAATACAGGACACAATGAGAAGACCAAACCTACGGATAATAGGAGTGGATGAGAATGAAGATTTTCAACTCAAAGGACCAGCAAACATCTTCAACAAAATTATAGAAGAAAACTTCCCAAATCTAAAGAAAGAGATGCCCATGAACATACAAGAAGCCTACAGAACTCAAAATAGACTGGACCAGAAAAGAAATACCTCCCGACACATAATAATCAGAACAACAAATGCTCTAAATAAAGATAGAATACTAAAAGCAGTAAGAGAAAAAGGCCAAGTAACATATAAAGGCAAGCCTATCAGAATTACACCAGATTTCTCACCAGAGACTATGAAAGCCAGAAGATCCTGGACGGATGTTATACAGACACTAAAAGAACACAAACTCCAGCCCAGGCTACTATACCCAGCCAAACTCTCAATTACCATAGATGGAGAAACCAAAGTATTCCACGACAAAACCAAATTCACACATTATCTCTCCACGAATCCAGCCCTTCAAAGGATAATAACAGAAAAAAAACAATACAAGGACAGGAACCATGCCCTAGAAACAACAAGAAGGTAATCCCTCAACAAACCTAAAAGAAGACAGCCACAAGAACAGAATGCCAACTTTAACAACAAAAATAACAGGAAACAACAATTACTTTTCCTTAATATCTCTTAATATCAATGGACTTAACTCCCCGATAAAAAGACATAGACTAACAAACTCGCTACACAAACAAGACCCAACATTTTGCTGCTTACAGGAAACTCATCTCAGAGAAAAAGATAGACACTACCTCAGAATGAAAGGCTGGAAAACAATTTTCCAAGCAAATGGTATGAAGAAACAAGCTGGAGTAGCCATTCTAATATCTGATAAGATTGACTTCCAACCCAAAGTCATTAAAAAGACAGAGAGGGACACTTCATACACATCAAAGGTAAAATCTTTCAAGAGGAACTATCAATTCTGAATATCTATGCTCCAAATACAAAGGCAGCCACATTCATTAAAGAAACTTTAGTAAATCTCAAAGCACACATTGCACCTCATACAATAATAGTGGGAGACTTCAACACACCACTTTCACCAATGGACAGATCATGGAAACAGAAACTAAACAGGGACACAGTGAAACTAACAGAAATTATGAATCAAATGGATCTGGCAGATATCTACAGAACATTCTATCCTGAAACAAAAGGATATACCTTCTTTTCAGCACCTCATGGTACCTTCTCCAAAATTGACCACATAATTGGTCACAAAACAGGCCTCAACAGATACAAAAATATTGAAATTGTCCCATGCATCCTATCAGATCACCATGGACTAAGGCTGATCTTCAATAACAAAATAAATAATAGAAAGCCAACCTTCACGTGGAAACTGAACAACACTCTTCTCAATGATACCTTGGTCAAGGAAGGAATAAAGAAAGAAATTAAGGACATTTTAGAGTTCAATGAAAATGAAGCCACAACATACCCAAACTTATGGGACGCAATGAAAGCATTTCTAAGAGGAAAACTCATAGCTCTGAGTGCCTCCAAAAGGAAACTAGAGAGAGCACACATTAGCAGCTTGACAACATACCTAAAAGCACTAGAACAAAAGGAAGCAAAGTCACCCAAGAGGAGTAGACGGCAGGAAATAATCAAACTCAGGGGTGAAATCAACCAAGTGGAAACAAGAAAAACTATTCAAAGAATCAACCAATCAAGGAGCTGGTTCTTTGAGAAAATCAACAAGATAGATAAACCCTTAGCCAGACTCACTAGAGGTCACAGGGAAAGCATCCTAATTAACAAAATCAGAAATGAAAAAGGAGACATAACAACAGATCCTGAAGACATCTAAAACACCATCAGATCCTTCTACCAAAGGCTATACTCAACAAAACTGGAGAACCTGGATGAAATGGAGAAGTTCCCAGACAGATACCAGGTACCAAAGTTGAATCAAGATCAGGTTAATGATCTAAACAGCCCTATATCCCCCAAAGAAATAGAAACAGTCATTAATAGTCTCCCAACTAAAAAAAGCCCAGGACCAGATGGGTTTAGTGCAGAGTTCTATCAGACCTTCAAAGAAGATCTAATCCCAGTTCTTCACAAACTATTCCACAAAATAGAAACAGAAGGTACTCTACCCAACTCATTCTATGAAGCCACAATTACTCTGATACCTAAATCACAAAAAGACCCAACAAAGATAGAAAACTTCAGACCAATATCCCTTATGAATATTGATGCAAAAATCCTCAATAAAGTTCTTGCTAACTGAATCCAAGAACACATCAAAACAATCATCCATCCTGACCAAGTAGGTTTCATCCCAGGGATGCAGGGATGGTTCAATATACGGAAATCCATCAACGTAATCCAGTATATAAACAAACTCAAAGACAAAAACCACATGGGCATCTCGTTAGATGCGGAAAAAGCATTTGACAAGATCCAACACCCATTCATGATAAAAGTCTTGGAAAGATCAGGAATTCAAGGCCCATACCTAAACATGATAAAAGCAATCTACAGCAAACCAGTAGCCAACATCAAAGGAAATGGTGAGAAGCTTGAAGCAATCCCTCTAAAATCAGGGACTAGACAAGGCTGTCCACTTTCTCCATACCTATTCAACATTGTACTTGAAGTCCTAGCCAGAGCAATTCGACAACAAAAGGAGATCAAAGGGATACAAATTGGAAAAGATGAAGTCAAAATATCACTTTTTGCAGATGATATGATAGTATATATAAGTGACCCTAAAAATTCCACCAGAGAACTCCTAAGCCTGATAAACAGCTTCGGTGAAGTAGCTGGATATAAAATTAACTCAAACAAATCAATGGCCTTTCTCTACACAAAGAATAAACAGGCTGAGAAAGAAATTAGGGAAACAACACCCTTCTCAATAGTCACAAATAATATAAAATATCTTGGCGTGACTCTAACTAAGGAAGTGAAAGATCTGTATAATAAAAACTTCAAGTCTCTGAAGAAAGAAATTATAGAAGATCTCAGAAGATGGAAAGATCTCCCATGCTCATGGATTGGCAGGATCAACATTGTAAAAATGGCTATCTTGCCAAAAGCAATCTACAGATTCAATGCAATCCCCATCAAAATTCCAAATCAATTCTTCAACGAATTAGAAAGTGCAATCTGCAAATTCATCTGGAATAACAAAAAACCTAGGATAGCAAAAACTCTTCTCAAGGATAAAAGAACCTCTGGTGGAATCACCATGCCGGACCTAAAGCTTTACTACAGAGCAATTGTGATAAAAACTGCATGGTACTGGTATAGTGACAGACAAATAGACCAATGGAATAGAATTGAAGACCCAGAAATGAACCCACACACCTAAGGTCACTTGATCTTCGACAAGGGAGCTAAAAACATCCAGTGGAAGAAAGACAGCATTTTCAACAAATGGTGCTGGCACAACTGGTTGTTAACATGTAGAAGAATGCAAATCGATCCATTCCTATCTCCTTGTACTAAGGTCAAGTCTCAGTGGATCAAGGAACTTCACATAAAACCAGAGACACTGAAACTTATAGAGGAGAAAGTGGCGGAAAGCCTTGAAGATATGGGCACAGGGGAAAAATTCTTGAATAGAACAGTAATGGCTTGTGCTGTAAGATCGAGAATTGACAAGTGGGACCTCATGAAACTGCAAAGCTTCTGCAAGGCTAAAGACACCATCAATAAGACAAAAAAAAAAAAAAAACCACCAACAGATTGGTAAATGATCTTCACCTATCCTAAATCAGATAAGGGACTAATATCCAATATATATAAAGAACTCAAGAAGGTGGACTCCAGAAAGTCAAATAACCCCATTAAAAAATGGGGCTCAGAACTGAACAAAGAATTCTCACCTGAGGAATACCGAATGGCAGAGAAGCACCTGAAAAAATGTTCAACATCCTTAATCATCAGGGAAATGCAAATCAAAACAACCCTGAGATTCCACCTCACACCAGTCAGAATGGCTAAGATCAAAAATTCAGGTGACAGCAGATGCTGGCGAGGATGTGGAGAAAGAGGAACACTCCTCCATTGTTGGTGGGATTGCAAGCTTGTACAACCACTCTGGAAATCAGTCTGGCGGTTCCTTAGAAAATTGGACATAGTACTACTGGAGGATCCAGCAATACCTCTTCTAGGCATATATCCAGAAGATGTCCCAACTGGTAAGAAGGAGACATGCTCCACTATGTTCATAGCAGCCCTATTTATAATAGCCAGAAGCTGGAAAGAACCCAGATGTCCCTCAACAGAGGAATGGATACAGAAATTACGGTACATTTACACAATGGAGTACTACTCAGCTATTAAAAAGAATGAATTTATGAAATTCCTAGCCAAATGGATGGACCTCGAGAGCATCATCTTGAGTGAGGTAACCCAATCACAAAGGAACTCACACAATATGTATTCACTGATAAGTGGATATTAGCCCAAAACTTAGGATACCCAAGATATAAGATACAATTTGCTAAACGCATGAAACTCAAGAAGAATGAAGACCAAAGTGTGGACACTGTGCCCCTTCTTAGAATTGGGAACAAAACACCCAGGGAAGGAGTTACAGAGACAAAGTTCGTAGCTGTGATGAAAGGATGGACCATTTAGAGACTGCCGTATCCAGGGATCCATCCCATAAGCAGCTTCTAAACGCTGACACCATTGCATACACTAGCAAGATTTTGCTGAAAGGACCCAAATATAGCTGTCTCTTGTGAGAAGATGCCGGGGCCTAGCAAACACAGGAGTGGATGTTCACAGTCAGCTATTGGATGTATCACAGGGCTCCCAATGGAGAAGCTAGAGAAAGTACCCAAGGAGCTAAAGGGATCTGCAACCCTATTGTTGGAACAACATGATGTACTAACCAGAACCCTGGAGCTCTTGTCTCTAGCTGCATATGTATCGAAAGATGGCCTAGTCGGCCATCACTGGAAAGAGAGGCCCATTGGACTTGCAAACTTTATATGCCCCAATATAGGGGAATGCCAGGGCCAAAAGAATGGGAATGGGTGGGTAGGGAAGTGGGGGGCACTATGGGGGACTTTTGGGATAGCATTGGAAATGTAACTGAGGAAAATATGTAATAAAAATATTAAAAATTAAAAAAAAGAAAAATAAAGCATCCATAAATATGGGGTTTCAAATACCAAGAAAGATGTTAGGAACGTATTTCAATCTAAGTCTACCTAAGTTAATTATTTGTGAATATATGTGTTGTGTGTGTGTGTGTGTGTGTGTGTATGTGTGTGTGTGTGTGTGTGTGAAAGACTTCTACAAGAAAAAAAATGCAAGGATGTTGAGAAAGGAAATCACAGAGATTTTTTTCTCCCTAGGTGATGGGAAAATATTTCATGTTACTGGATAAGCAGAATAAAAACAGTGAAAATGTCTATACAAACTAAATTACTGAAAAAATAATTTAGTAAAAGATTAAATTACAGAAAAATTAAACTTTTTATTGGTTCTTTTCACATCCTGTACCCCAATCCCACTCATCTCCCTGTCCCCTTGTACCTGCCCTCTACCCTTGCCACCTTTCCCACAAAACAAAAAATATTGTGGAAGCTGTAGTGTGTCACAGTGTGTCCCACAGTATAAACTTTTGTCCTCACTTCTTTGTTTGCAAATATTCATTGCAATGCTTCATTAGTCTGATTTGAAGCCTCTGACTTCCGCTACACTATCAGTACTGAATCCTAACAGGGACTCCTCTTGGGTATCCTGTTGGTGACATGTGTCATGGAGATCCTGCAGTTTTCTATGTGTATGATCGGCCCCTTCACAAGCTCCAGCAGTTCACCCACGGGATAGATGTTGGGTGGGTGGGCAACTCAAAGCTCTGGATCTGTGCCTGGGAAGTACCTGAGATGGTCAGCCAGCCCCCACTGGGGTGATCTTTCCACCACTGCCCTTCTAGCTCATCCAATGCTTCAGTTGTCTAGGGGCAGAGCCTGGTCTCCTGCTTTCATGCCCTCGGCCTGGCTCGCCTGCACCCATAAAAGCAGGACCAGCTTTACTGTCCTGCCAAGTCGAGATTCAGGTCTCACTCTTCCAAGCATTGTAACAGTGAGGGGCAAGGACAGCTCTCCCATTTTCTGCAGGTGGAGAAGGGCAAGGAGAGGGAAGGGCATCCCTCCCTAGTCCATACCTGTGGCAAACAAGTAGCAGCAGGGCCAGCTCTTTCACACTCAAACCCTTGGTCATCCAGTTCACCATCAACTCCTGAAACCATGGAAAGCTCTACTGTGATTTCCGAACAAGGTACTTGGCCTGCCATTCTGCGTACTGCCAATGGAGAGAGACAGAGCCATCTTTTCTTTTCTCATCCCTTCTGGGCCAGCTTTCCCATGATATCCAGGTGAAGGGTAAGGCCAGTTCTGCACAGCCCTTACACATCAACATGTCCCCAGGTGGCAGCCCAGCCCGAGGACATTTGCCTGGTCTTTTGTGCTAACCCACCCCTGCTGCTGCAGGTCCATAGACCTAGACTTGGATTTCAGTGGCAACACAAGCCTGGACCTCTCCATGACTTTAGGTGACATCACTGGCTAATCACATCAGAGTGTTCCTCACTATACTCAAGTCTCCAATTCTGTTTCTCTTCATTGTGCATACCTCCTTCTGCTTCTCATTTCTCCCATTTCTCCATCACTTACTCGCTCATCTTAGTGGTCCTCCGGTTATCTGTATGTCTGAGGTCATCTCAGGAGTCTCAGAAGTTCTATTCCCTGTCCATGTTGTGTGCCACCTGGCAGGGGCCATCTTAAGCATGACCTTGCCACCCAGGCTTCACGGCACTAGACTGATGGTCATCTTGGGCTTTCTTCCTGCCTGGGCCATGTGTCACCAAGTAGTAGTTGTTCTGTCTTTGACTTGCTTATTTAATAGCATTATTGAAATACCTATCAAAATTATCCATGTCATGTTCCCAATATTTAGGATATAAAACAATAAAAGGTTTTATATGGAACCCCAAATGACCACAAATAGACAAAGCAATCCTAAGTAGTAAGAACATTGTAGGAAATGTATTACAATATCCTATCTCGAATCCTGGTATAGAGTTATAGTGACAAGGTCAGAGTGGTCCTATCATAAAAACACAAAGAAAGGGCAATGGAATAGATTGCAGGACCCAGAAATAAAACAGCAAGTCCTGACCCACTTAACTTTTGACAAAAGAGGCAATAACATATTTTCAGAAAAATGATATCCTACTCAGCAAATGTTGCTGGCAAACTATTCCTATTTACAAATGAATGAATTTATATTTCTTTCTTTTACCTTATAGAAAAATCAATTAAAAATGGATCACAGAGGTCAGTTTGGTACTTTAAACATTGAAATGTATAGAAGAAAAGACAGGGGATACTTCAAAATATTGGAGTAGTAAGCAACTATTTATTTTATTATTATTATTGTTATTATTATTATTATTATTATTATTTGTTTATTCTTCTCTCATAACATGCATTCCAACCTCAGGCTTCCCTCCCCTCCCCCCCACACCAATCTCCTGAGGTCTATTGTCCTGCCTTTCTCTTCAGATATAAAACAGGTCTCCCAGAGATATCAACTGAACACAGCATTAACATTTTCAATAAGACTAGGCCCAGTCCCTCAAATCAAAGTTGGACAAAGCAACCCAGAAGGAAGAAAAGGATCTCAAAAGCAGGTGAAAGAGAGACTCTCTCAACTCCCATTATTAGGAATTCCACAAGAACATCAAGCAACACATTCATAGTGGATATGCAGAGGAGCTAGCTCAGACTTCATGGTTCCTGCTGCAATTTCCATGGAGCCCTATTTAGTTGAATCTGTGGGCTGTGCTCTGTTAAACAGAATGCCAGCAGCACTGAAATCTACTCCAAGTATCAACAGATAGGAGGACATGAAAATAACAGTTTGTGATCGGCAATGGAACCACCAGCAGAGTTAACACACAACCCACAGAATGAGGGGGAAAATTAGGAGCTATATTTAAGACAAGGAGTCCATATCTAAAATTTACAAAGAGTCACAGAAATTAAAAACCAATCAACAAATGGTCAAATGAACGAAACAGACAGGTTTTATTTTTTTAAATGTTTGTTTTTTAAGTATAAACAGCTAATGTATTGGTTACTCGTATATTGTAATAGAGCACCAAAGGACCAGGGCAACTCATAAAAGAAAGCATCTCATTGAGCTTATGATTCCATAGGTTCCATAGGGGTAGAGTCCATGATGATGGAGCCACAGCATTAGGGCATGGTCCTGCTGAGACCTGGCACATCAAACCACAGCTAGGAGACGTATAGCATGCTTAGACATGCGATGCAAATGGCAGGAGTTTTTTGAAATCTCAAAGCTCACCCCCACCCCCCCCCCCGCCTCGTTGCCACACCTACTCCAACAAAGAGATACCTCTTAATCCTTTCCTTTCCAAACACAAGCTTTTTCAATACATACCCTACCCTAGTGACTTACTTCTTCCAGCCTGGATCCATCTCTTATTTCTCAGTGCCTGAACAATACAAACATCCCATAAATCTTTTATTAACTGATTAGGCCAGAATTCTTGTAATCAAATCCCTCCTCGGTGATTATATCTGTTAGCTGGGGATGCTTCAAGCTGTCTACAAAGTAGTAGAATAGCGTGCTTCAGTTCATATGTAAAATGGACACTACATTCCTCATAACCTGTAGCCATGCTTTTCAAACAATGTCTACGTTTGACAGCTGTATACCTAGTTGGTGAATACAGTGATGACATGAACTTGCCTTAGTTGTCATTATCCACCTTAGGTCAGACAAGACAGCAAATGTGCAAGTCCTTTTTATATGCCTGTGAAGTAAAAGTACTGTAAAGAAAAAGTGACAAATGCTGGCTGTTGTGAAGGTTGATTCAGAGGGCATCTCAAAGATGCTTTCTTACTTTAGGATGTTTGTCCAAATCAGCTTTCAATAACATTAAGAACAGAAAATATGGGTTGGAGAGATGGCTCAGTGGTTAAGAGCACTGACAGCATATATATATATGTGTGTGTGTGTGTGTGTGTGTGTGTGTGTGTGTGTGTGTGTGTGTGTATAATATAATAAATCTAAAATATGAACAGAAAATAAAAGAAATAAAAGTTGAGTGTTGAAAGTCACTTGCCTAACACGAATGAGCTTGGCTGTGATTAGCTCCAAAGAATGAATAAACTGGGTAATCATGTCCTAATATCCCCCATATTTATTCTTCATTTTTGATAGATACATTTATCTCTTTTATTTATATGAATACCCTGTCACTCTCTTCAGACACACCAGAAAAGATCATTGAATTCCATGATAGATGGTTGTGAGCCACCATGTGGTTCCTGGGAATTGAACTCAGAACCTCTGGAAGAGCAGCCAATGCTTTTAACCACTGAGGCATTTCTGCAGCCCCCTTATTTTTTATTTTTATTACTAGGAATTCATTTAGGTGAAACTCAGCTAAATAAATTTATTTTTGCTTGCTGAAATATCTTATGATGAAAAACTATTCCGAGCTATCTAAATGTCTAAAATTGAAGCTCTTCTTCACAGCAGCATGGAGCAGGGTTCAACCCTAGGAACACTTAGTTAAGGACTCCATCAGCACTACTCTCAGACTATCCTGACTTCATTACGTGTAATGGGACATACTTAATGTTACAGTAGAGCCATCTTATATTACACACGTGTACAGTTTGACATAAACTTGCTCTGTTAAAACTGAACTTTCACACATACCTTCTGAGAGAGGTAAAATCAGTTTTCTCCAAAGGAGTGACACTGGGTATATCCACAACTACAGGACTGACCTCATGTTTAAGAATATCATCCTGAGTGAGGTAACTCAGATCCTAAAGGACATGCATGGTATGTACTCACTAATAAGCAGATATTAGCCAAAATTAAAAAATACAGAATATCCAAGATACAGTCCATAGAACTCAAAAAGGTCAACAAGCTGAAGGACCCAAGTGAGGAGTCCTCAGTCCCAGTTGGGAGAGAGAAGAAAGCAATCACAAGAGGGGAGGGAGAAAGGGAACTGGGAGGAAAAGTGGGAAAGTGGAATGGGGGGACGGGAACCTAATCTGGTATTGGGTGAGGGAAAAGGATTGAAGCTCTGAGGGTCAGCAGAAAGAATGGAAACAGGCAACCTCTGGAGATAGGAGGATAGGTGGGCCCTCCAGAATGCATTAGAGACCTGGGAGGTGAGAAACTCTCAGGACTCAAAGGGAGGGCCCTTAGATGTAATACCAGACTGTAGGGAAAGGGAACTTATAGAACCTACCTCCATCAGGAAAATAGGACATTAAGTGAGGGATAGGGTTGCCATCCTACAGTCACAACTCTGATCTATAATTGTTCCTGTCTGAAGGAATTGCAGCGATAGAAATGGAGAGGAGCCTGAGGAAAAGAAGGCCCACTGACAGGTCTAAAGTGGGATCCAGCTCAAGGGGAGATTCCAAGGCCTGACACTATTACTGAGGCTATGGAGCACTCACAAAAAGGGACCTAGCATAACTACACTCTAGAAGACCCATCAAGCACCTGAAAGAGTCAGGTGCAGATATTTGCACCCAACCAATGGACAGAAGATGCTGACCCCTATTGTTGAATTAGGGAGAGCTGAAAGAAGCTGAGGAGAAGGGCGACCTTGAAGGAGGACCAGCAGTCTCAACCTGAACCTCCGAGATCTTTCAAACACTGGACCACCAAACAGACAGCATACACAAGCTGATATGAGGACCCCAACACACATACAGTAGAGGGCTTCCAGGTCTGTTTTCATTCAGAGATGATGCACCTAACCCTCAAGAGACTGGAGGCCACAGGGAGTTTAGAGGTCAGGTGGGGTGGGTGGTGGGGACATCCACATGGAGACAAGGGGTGGGGAGGAGGTATGGGATGTGGAGTAGTAGGAGGGTGGGCAGGGGAGGGATAAAATATAGAGTGTAAAAAATAAATTAGTTAATCAAAAATAAAAGAGCAGTAGACTAATAAATAATGAACTGCACTTTTTTGCTTGTGTATGCTTTTATTTGATTATAATTTGTTTTTTATTATTTTGTTTTCTAGCTTTTACGGTTTTTTTTATTTTTTTGTTTGTTTGTTTTGATATGGAGCTTAAAGTTGGGAGGGTAAGGACGTGAAGATAGGGACAAACTTAAAAGAAATGGTAAATATGATCAAAATACATTTAAATGTAAAAATCATTTTAAATAATAAATGTTTTAAAGGGTTTTAGGAGAAAGATGCAACCTTTCCAATTAGCCTGAGAGGATATATTCAAGAGAGAGCTGCAAACATTTCCACCTGCATAATGGAGACTCTGCATTCGACATGTGGTGCATTGTCTATATGAAATCAATCTGAACATATTAGAGAAAATTGACAAGTGAGAGAGGCAGTGTAAGAGCATTGTGTGTGCATGTATGTTGTGTGTGCATGTACACTGTGGTGTGGTAAGCGTATGGTGTATGCATGCTGTATGCATGTGTGTGTGTGTGTGTGTGTGTGTGTGTGTGTGTGTGTGTGTAGATGTGTGGCCTGTGCAATGCTTAAGCACAACAGAAGAGGACAAGAAGTATCTGACTCTCTTCTCACCTGTTCTCTTGCTATGGACACTCACTGAACTTAGAAACAGGTGGCCAGCAAGTCCCAGCATCTTTATGTCTGTGCTACCCACAGGACTTTGTTAGAGACACCATGAGCATGGTGGCATAGATTTTACATGGGCAGTGAGAATGCAAGCTCAGGTACTTATAATCACTTCAGCCATTTTCCAGACATTTAGGAGCATTCTAAATTCCAGTTTTTACTTAGATTCTAGGGCATCATTAATAAATAGTCTAGGATTAAGTTTTGGCTGAGTAATCTATCATTTATCTTCTGTCTGTCTGTCTGTCTGTCTGTCTGTCTCTCTCTCTCTCATCTATCATCTGTCTATCTATCCATCTATTCACCTACCCTTCCATCCATTTACCCATCTATCTGTCTATCTGTCTATCTGTCTATCTATCTATCTATCTATCTATCTATCTATCTATCTATCTATCTATCTATCTATCTATCTAGTTCTTGGGTTTCAAAACATGGTCTATGTATCTCTGGCTGTTCTGGAACTCACTATATAGACCTGGTTAACCTCATACACACTGAATTCCCCCTGCTTCTGCCTCCTGAGTACTGGGATGAAAGGCATGCTTTTAAAGCATTTTTCCTCTGGCTTCCAAAAGGGTTGACCTCCCACTCTGATCCACTCCAAGGAGACACTGGTTAAATTCTGGAGACATTCTTTGCTGATGTAAATAGAGAAAAGCACTAGTATTTAGTGGGTAGAGACCAGAGAGGTTGTTGTCTTTCACTCTTCTGTCACAAAACAAAACAAAACAAAACAAAACAAAGCAAAACAAAACAAAACAAAACAAAACATCAGCCTGCTTTACATGCTCACAGTGCTAAAGCTGAAAAACCCTGAAGTAGGAAGTCAGTCAAGTACCTTAATCCTGGAAAGCCTATCAATGGTGGAATGAAAAATGTAAACTTTTAGAAAGTCTGTCAGAGACTCATTCATTTCATTCTGGCTAAACTCTGCATCTTACACATAGAGAAATATTTGTAGGATAATTATCTTAATAAAGTGGAAGGGTGCTGGCAATTCTTCCCACTGGAGTTACTTGGATGAGTGTGTAGGGAGGAGGGAGGATGCTAAAGACTCAAGGTAGCACCAAAAGCAGGTTAGCAGTCATTGCTGTATAGCAAAGTTATCTCTGTAGTGTGTAGGAAGTATTTTTTGGATTACATTCTTCCTATCCTTCAGAATGTGTGCAAATAAGCAAGCAATCCAAATACATTTCAACTCTTTCTAGGGTATGGGACACATTAAGATGAATTTGATAGTACATACATGTAGCCACTTTATTATACTGTAAAATTACTGTTCATTCCAATGGAACAATAAAATTTGTGGAAAATGCTCTGTTACAATTTTTAGTCATAAATGATAGATTTTTATATACCCCAGGCAGTAATATTACTGATAAATTTATACCATACATCACTTTAACTTGAACTTTTTATATATATTTTTTTTTATTAAGACGACTGATTCGAGTCAAACCACATGCTGTGCCTTTTGCTTAGGGAACTCGCTCACACACAGCAAGAATAATTGTTCCTACTTAATGGGGTTACCGGAGAGAATGTGGCCCTGGATCATACGATGTATATAGTATAATGAAAACCCTCTGCAGAGCCTCCAAAGGCTATGCTAAGAGTTTCACAGTTTTGTGGGTTTTCTCTTATTAAGAGGAAAAAAATAGTGGTTGAAATCTCTAAAATAATAGGTGGAGGATAAGATTTCAAAGCATCCTTAAGTAAGATATTTCATTGCAAGTTTGTCAAGATAATGTCTTTGTCCTTTGGAAAATGAGTTGCGGGAAGAAAAGAAGTTAATTTTAAAGGTATTTCTCAAAGTGTACCATGAAGAATGTTCCTGTCCTTGAAAACTAAGCTGTAGATTTAGACTCTGCATCTTTCTTTTAAAAAATTAAATTATGATGACATCATTCCTCCCCCCTTCTGTTTCCTCCCTCTCTAACACCTCCCCTGCCCTCCCCTCAAATTCATGGTTACTTTTTCTTTAATTATTACTGCTACCTACACATTTATGCATGCACATATAAATGCAACCTGCTGAGACATTTGTCATTTTCTGTATGTGTGTGAGGTCAGGGCTAACAGAGTCTACTATTGCACTGGCTTCTTAAGTGTCTCTGGCTCAGAATCTCTTTTCAAACTTCAGTAGTTCATCTGTTTTTCTCTTTCTTTTTTATTTTTTTTTTTAAATTTATTGATTATTTTTATTTATTTACATTTAAAATGTTGTCCCCTTTCTCAGTTTCCCCTCCACAAACCCCCTACCCCATCCCCAGCCCTGCTTCTATGAGGGTGCTCACCCACCCCCACCCACCCCCACCTCACTAACCTGGGATTTCCCTACACTGGGGCACAGAGACTTTTCAGGACCAAGAGCCTCCCCTCCCACTGATGCCAGATCCTCTACTACATATGCAGTTGGGGCCATAGGTCATGCCATGTATACTCTTCGGTTGGTGGTTTAGTCCTTGGTAGTTCTAGGAGGGTCTCATTGGTTAATATTGTTGTTCTTCCTATGGGGTTGCAAACCTCTTCAGCTCCTTCAGTCCTTTCTCTAACTCCTCCATTGGGGACCATGTGCTCAGTTCATTGGCTGGCTTTGAGCATCTGCCTCTGTATTTGTCAGGTTGTGGCAGAGCCTCTTGGGAAACAGCTATAACAGGCTACTCTCAGCAAGCACTTCTTTGCATCCTCAACCAGTGTCTGGGTTTGGTGTCTGTATATAGGATGGATCTCCAGGTGAGGCAGTCTTTGGATGGCCTTTTCTTCAGTCTCTGCTCCGCACTTTGTCCCCGCATTTCCTTTAGACAGGCACCATTCTGGGTTAAAATTTTGGAGATGAGTGAGTGGCCCCATCTCCCAACAGGTTCTCTCTCCCCTTTGTTGGGCATTTCAGCTAATCTCATCCCAGTTGGGTCCTGGGAGCCTCTTGCTTTCCTGGCATCATGACCCCTCCCCCGTGCTTCATCACAGAGATCTTTCCACTCTTTATAAATGCAACAATCTTTCATGCTTTTTGTCTTGGTCTTTTCAAGCTAGACACTGTCAAATTATCCAGTGATGCCTAATCTTTAAAAACGCTCTCTAATCTCCCTTCGATGTCACTTCACTGTCTTCCTAAATTTGAATGCTTATCTTCTCATGAGCTACCATGTCTGCACAAGCAGAGAAACACGGGGCTAATATTTATGTCCTACTGCCAGAATTCGTGCTTATATTTTATACACCTATTTGAAAAGCAAAATGTAAAAAACTACAAAATCAATTAGAGCCAAAGAAAAGAAACTCTGCTGCTGCTGCTGCTGGAAAAGCGAGTGTGAGACAAACTCAGGTAATAAAGGATGGATCCCAGGAGAGGTAACATGTGATGGATCCCAGGAGAGGTAACATGTGATGGATCCCAGGAGAGGTAACATGTGATGGATCCCAGGAGAGGTAACATGTGATGGATCCCAGGAGAGTTAACATGTGATGGATCCCAGGAGAGTTAACATGTGCTCCTTGATAACCTACCTATGTTACCATTAGGTAATTACCCATGTGAACGTAGCACATGTCTACACAGAAAAAAAAATGTATGTACTCATATTTCTTTACATTTTAATAGTCCCCAAATGGATAAAACTCCAGTCCCATGGATGAATCATAGGAAAGCAAGTAAGTTTACTTAAACACAAAACACTATTTACCACTCTACAAAAAAAGAAAATTGAACAATTTAGAGCAAAAAAAAAAAAAGTATAGGTGAAGAAAATATGATGTGTGTGTGTGTGTGTGTGTGTGTGTGTGTGTGTGTGTGTGTGTAGGAGATGGCCTATAATTCAGCTATAAAGGCAAAAATACAATAATGTGGGTCAATATGAATAAACTCGAACGATCCTATGTTAAATGAAATACAGAAGTCATAGAATGACAAATTGCATGTTCATTTTTTATTATTACTTTCATTTATTTACAAGTTCAGTCATTGACCCCTCCCAGTCCTTCCTCCCACTGCATGTTCTTAATCATTCCCCAAAATCAAAAATGTTACTGTCATAGAAACTCTGATAGTGACCATTATCAGAAAAAATAGAAATGATGGGGGTCAGGGAGTGGTTACAAATCAGATGCTAAAACCCAACTAGGGAGAGACAGTTATTTCTAGTCTTATACACAGCCTGATAATGATGCAGTGATTTGCCATCTATTTTAAAATCATTAGGAAAGCCTAGTTTCCCAAGATGTAAAGTACACATCAAAGAAGTGCTATTTCATTCTGATCCAATCCCTGTGCTTGTGTGAAATTTGTCTACTATATTTTCTAGGTGCAAATATTACATGTCATTAACATTAAAACAGTGAAAACTTTTATAAGTCAATCTGCAAAAATTCCTCCTCCACTGTGGTTAGTGGGAAGTGGAATAGAGGTTTTTGGGACGAGAGTAGAGTATATCAGGGAAGGTGGAAGAACAAGCCAGAAAGGAAGGATTAAAGAAACTTGGAAGAGATGTCTGGGTGGATGAATATGTTAACTGCATTTTGGTGATGGTTTCATGGATACAGTACACATTCCAACTTATTAAGTGTCTTAGAATTCATTCCAAGACACTAAAACTTCCAGTAAAGCTTCCTTGAGAAGCAACGAAGCTACGATTATGGTGAAATGATATTTTACAAGATAGAATCTATTGATTTCATCAGACTCTAACAGGATAAGCATACATAGTCATTGAAATTATTGATAACATATGTTTTATTTTTATAAGAGCTGACAGAATTAGATTTGAAGTGGTATAAACCAAACGCTACCACTCATTTTCAAGTGTCTTTTATATTTCATGTGAATCAAATAAATGATGATCTAATATTTCTATTGGATAAGAAGGAAAACTGAACCAAGGGTGATTCTACAAGGATAATTATGTGACCTCTGATCTCAGCAAGTAATTTGCCTTTGTTGGATAACACCCCATTATTTTCAAAATTGAGGCTGCTCACGTAGAGTGAAGAGACCTACTGAAAGAGATGGAATGCTTACAAAATTATTTAGGAAAAGTATTGAAGGTGGTGGGTGGCTTATCAGCACACCCTCTCACTTGGATTTAAGATGACAAAGTCAAAAAACTATGCACAGGCAATTGTCAAGAAGTATCAGATGGAAGTGGGGTATAATTCAAGAAGCTGGTGTCCATGTGCTCTGTCTGGAGACCTCCAAAGGCTTGAGAAGGACATTTCATTGGAGGCAGATATGATTCCAAGATGGCACAGTTGCAGTTTTGTGCCCTGCCTCTGTCTTCTTGGTTACTAACTGATTAGGCATGAGAAGGAAAACAATAAAAGAAGATGCCCAGTGAGTATAGCATTGTCTTCAAGGTGCTTTAGTAGATGTAATATTGATAATATTTTTTTTTACCATTTAAAACACATAATTGATAAAAACAATTGCCAATATTTTACACTGGCATTATTCTTTTATTTTGCTGAAATGCATTAAAATGTCATTTCTGTGAGTAATTCAAAGAATCAAGAAATTTTCTGGTCACTGATGAGAAATAATTATCTGGTTAAGTGAATACATAAATAATCAAGATCAGCATTTAAAGGGGAGTCTAAGAATTTCATTCTGTGATTCAAAACACATTCACACGTAGAGAAGGCTGCAGTAGTGAGTGATTGCTAACACTGTCATCACTGCACTACCACAAAATAAATAAATAGATAAATAAATAAATAATGAAGTCGTTTTGTTCCAGATCTTTGCATGCACGGTGAAAGTGTATTTTCATTCTCTGAAAGGAGCTTTAAAAATGCCTAAAACTTTCAGAGTGTATGACAATACCAATTAACAAGTAAATGAAATTACCAATTCAGTTATCTGTTTAATTAGCTGTTGTCCTTGTCTGTCCCTCTATCCACTGATTTCAGAACTGTAGATTCTTTGGTTAAAGGGAAGGGAGCATTGCCATAAATCACTACTTACAAGCCCTCCCAGGACAGGGCAGGGATATAGCAAACCAGCATGAGCTCTGCAAAGCTTATCAACTAACTAGTGAAATTTCAACCTGGTGGTGTCAGCTTTATTTTTAGAGTGTTACTGTGTAAACAAAAGAAGCCACTAGGAGAATCTTGTTTTGGAGTTCTCACCTCATTTAAATTCTTAATTTGTCTCTTGAGCTTAGAAAAAGACACCTGAGTGTGATCCTGCTTCCCATTAATGGGGTCCAGGAAAGAATTGGGTTAGCCTCACTCAGCCTTTCCAAAACAGACAAACTCCAAGAAAAGGTAAATACTGTATTCTGATTCAAATTAGTTTAGACAGAGAAGACAATCCTGGGTTGTTTGTTTTATAACAGCCTGAATTTAGACTCCCAAAACTTAACACCAATAAAATAGAGATCATCAGTTTGTTGAAAGCTAAGGTAGAGATGCTGCTAATCTCTCCTCCTCCTCCTTCTTTCTTCTTCTTCTTCTTCTTCTTCTTCTTCTTCTTCTTCTTCTTCTTCTGCTTCTGCTTCTGCTTCTGCTTCTGCTTCTGCTTCTGCTTCTGCTTCTGCTTCTGCTTCTTCTTTTTCTCCTCCTCCTCCTCCTCTTTCTTCTTCTTCTTCTTCTTCTTCTTCTTCTTCTTCTTCTTCTTCTTCTTCTTCTTCTTCTTCTTCTTCTTCTTCTTCTTCTTCTTCTTCTTCTTCTTCTTCCCTTTCTTCATCTAAATGAAGGCAGATAGGCACTATTTCCTCAAATCTGTGCCTCCATTCACACCCCTCAGCAGAGATAAAATTAAGGAGAAACTAGGACGACATATTTTAAAATTCATTCTCTGAGAATTTCAACCTTGTATAAATTGTATTTCAAGATGTTATATTTATGCTAGTGTGTGTTTCTGGTAAGTTCTTACAGGCACCCTTTTCTGATTATAAACGTCTGTCCACGTTCACAGGAATTAAACATTGTAGCCCATTTAACAGGCAAACGGATTTACTAGCTTCCATAAAAGAAAAATACATAAATAAACCTACCACTCATCTAACTGTAAACGATTGGCTATTTTTCAGAAGTAATGCAAAAAATAAGAAATAATTTAATTGTATTTTCACCTCTTTATTTCACGTTAGTTCCTGAGCCTCAAGAAATCAACAGAGTTGTAAATGAAAATATTATTGAGTGAAAAATAATTAGGCTTGGAGCTCTTCTATCTTGCATCTCACAGCAGGTTTTAAGCACAATCCAAACTGGATGTGCTGACACCCGTAATCAACACAAGGGGTTTCTTTTAAGCTAACAAATCATTCTTCCCACTGGAAGGATAAACAAGACCCTAATTGGCGATTTTGCTAACTCTTCTCCCTGCTGGGAACACTAGTCAGCATTTGGTGTGAAAATAGCAACATCCACAACAATTTATAATTGGCAAATGGTAAAAGCTAATTCCACACTTAAAGCCTACACCAGTCAATGGCTTCCTAATTACTAGCTCTCCTATCAATGACCTCAAAACCATATTTAATTATAAGGAGATAAACAGTAACAACGAACCCTGACAGAGCTGCTGGAGAGCCAGGCTCTGTCTCTGAGTCTATGTGTTTCAATTCATTGAATGTTTTATCAAACACACTTAGGAGAAATGCCAATCTCATTCCTGACTTTCAGAGGAGGAAAATGAAGGCAAAGGGTAGCATATCGAAAACCTAGAGCCACTAAACACTAGACAGAGCCTCGGGCAATCTCTTGTCTCTTTCACTGAAAAGAAAATTCCACATAAATGGAAATTAGCTACTATTCCATTCAGACAATCAAATGTGGTAAGATCTATGGATCCAGGCAGGCTTCCTGGGTCATGTAGATTCTCATGATAATGAGGTTCATAGTTTGTAAGCCAAAGAATAGCCTTTATTAAAATAGAATAATCAGTTAGGGAAAAGGACTGAAATCTCTGTGTACAATGAATGAACACAAATAAGAAGTGTGCTGCTAAATCAGTAATGTTCATTTCAACTCAGAACACTGATTTTTTTCCTATGCTATTAGGGAATTTGCCTTTCTCCTCTACTTGCTTCTAAATGTAACTATCATGGTTCAAGGCCACATTTTTCTGTTCCGTAAAGTAGCCATTACTGAGTTCCAACTGTAGAATTATATAAATTAATTTAAAATAAATAATTTACGTCTGATAAACGTAAAAGTAAGGATGTTGCCATATAGAAGTTAGATCACAGAATGTGGGTCCCAGTTTCTGCCCACAGGCCAGAAACTCACTTTAATCTAAATTCTCAGCCCCCTATCAGCCAAAATTGTCATTGTCAGTTGCTTTATTTGTAACTCAAGATAAACATTAAATTCTTACCCAGGAACACTGCAGCTATAACTAGAACAGGAAAGGGTTTTACATGAATCCTAGGAATGAAATGCATCATGGTTTAGCATATACTCAACACCCTCCTCATCACAGACAAAGGTAAGTGTTTCATGTAACTATAAGTTTCAGAGCACTATTTTACATAATTAGTCCACTGAAGAAGAAACAGACAATTGTGACTGTACTGTTAATTACAGTAGAAAAAAGCTAAAAAAAAGAAAATGTTTCAGGACAAATCTCACGATCGAATCATACACAAAACTATGTACAGAGGTATAAAGAGGAACACACAGACACAAAACAAATACAGATACAACAAACTCATACAAACCCTCTGGTGTTTTATGGAACAATTTTCCTGACCTTCTGTTCCAGTGGTTTTTGATGTAGAGTACTGCTTACTCTTCAGAATGATAGATGAGACTGCTGAAGAGGAACAGGAGCAGTCCACAACATCCCCAGCATAAGTGGCTTTGCTGAACCTGATGCTCATTTACAATTTTGCATGAATTAATACTGCTAATGTCGAAGCAACATTTTGTTTACAGGACATGAATAATTTAGCACAATTTACTTTAGAAAGATTAATATAAATGACATTTAGGTCAGCAGACTTAACCATTTTAAAGCTTTTTGAAAAATATACTGGGCTTACAAAAACATTGAATTTGAATATAAACTATTTTGTGTAATTAATCTATAAAGCCTTAGTACATTTATGCTTTCAAATAAGTAGGTATGGAGAAATTCTTGTCATACAGCAAACATTTGCTATGTGTGATCTTTCATTTTTTAGGTAGCAATAGGAATTCTTGAGCCTATATATTTTTTAACAATGTCGACCCTATGGAACTAATTTTCTATATGAAGTGAACTTTATGTCTTTCAGTATTTACTGAAAAACCCATTTTAACTGTAACTCTCATTTTTGCTGCTCAGTGGGGTTGTGTAAGAATATTATTTGTTTTTCTGTTGTAGTTTTCATCTCTTAGGCTTACTGCCTTAGTCTGCCAACCTGGACCCAGTTCTGGTAGCTTCTAGTTTCCATACAATCTAATCTAGGACTAGTATGTTTTCAGCCTCTAGTTCTTTCTGTGCTTTGGCCGCTGGTTCAACTCAGTTATTTAGACTCAAACTCCTCTCCAAGCTGACTGATTCAATATGGCTTTTCTCCACTTCTTATGAGTTGCTCTACTTGGCTTCAGACTGACTCTAGCAATCCATTGTGATCTTTTTGCTCCTTCACATTCTCTGGCTCAGTCTATCTTCACCTGTGTCTCACTCATTTGTTCCCAGCAACCTTTCTATGTACAATTGTCCCAGAAAAACTAACTCTCTCTCTCTCTCTCTCTCTCTCTCTCTCTCTCTCTCTCTCTCTCTCTCCCCTTTTTCCTATCTCTGCACTGTTCTCTTAGGTAGCTTCCATTTCTTCTCTCTTCTTTTGAGAGTTGGGAATATCCTATCCTGTCAAGTCTTTCTCTGATTAGTCACTTTGTCTGTCACTCAATGAGACACTTTCAACACTGTCACCCTTTCAACACTGAGTGCATCCTCCTACAAACTCACTTTTATTTCATTGTTTTGGATTAAATGTGTGCACTAAACACAAGTCTGTATTACAATTACAGTGATTAAAAGTGTGTGCTAAAGGCTGAGCCACACCTAAACTAGAAACATTTTTTCCAGTAAATAACACAATCTAAGGGTTCACAGTGCTATCAAATATCCTGTAACAGGGTCCTATACCAAGAATCTTGTGCATTCCAGACAAGCACTCTTCCAAGTGAGCTCTTTCCTTATCCTTCCATGAAGCATATAGTACGGTTTTGGTGGCATTGATAATTGTTTAGACAGGCAGACAAACAAACACACACACACACACACAAACACACACAGACACAGACACACACACACATACACATACACACACACACACACACAGAGAGAGAGAGAGAGAGAGAGAGAGAGAGAGAGAGAGAGAGAGAGAGAACTTAATATTGTATTAGCTGTCAAATAAGTTTATAATTCACTTTTTGATTCTTGTTTCTAAAATTACTCATGTGTCTATATCAGGCTTGTGAGGTAGTCAGAAATACAATTGTGAAATTCTACCCAGGGCTGACACTAGATGGGGAGGAAATAAGTGCATCTGAGATGATGCTGAGTGTAGAAATGAACATGCCCTGTGCTTGAGGAGAGCAATGAGAGGCACAAATGAAGGTGTGAGCTTTTTGTACTCAGATGTGGTTAGAACAATAGCACCATTGTTGAGTCTGAGAACCTGCAAGAGAGAAAAAAAATCAAGTTCATACTAAGTTGAATAAAAGTGGTTTGAGGACATGCAAATCAACACACACACACACACACACGCACAAGTATTTGGATTTAAATACTTTAAAAGCATCTGTTTGTATGAAACGTTAATGCAAAGACATACGGTTAATCACATTTTCTTAACTTCAGCTTTGCTCTTCCAACTGGTCATTCTTTGCTGTTTGTGGCTTTTCTGTGCCACATGGGGTGTTTAGAACACACTGAACCTTTATCCATCAGATGCCAGGATCAACCATCAAATCATACCAACTAGAAATGTCACCAGACTTTGCCTAACATGCCATCTGCAAATTGGTCTGTGTAGAGAAAGAGGGCTTCAGTGGTAGTAAGCAAGAAGAAACAAAGGAAAAAGAAAACCAAACAGCCATGCTGACACCAGAAACCTTAAATGTAATTTGGTTCCAAAATACAAGGCTCAGGGAATTTTCTTTAATTGGAATAATTGTCATGGATATGAGTGGATAATGCAAACAAGAACACAACATTCTTGTACGTGCTATTGTGAATCTAGGAAGAAGTAAATCCAAGGGAGATGGAAGAGGAGACAAGAAGAATCAGAGATTTCAAAGTGGTTGAAGATGGGATTTTCTGGAAATAAGAGATCCTAAAAGGTATAAATTGCTAGAAAGTTCTAATTTAGCAGTTTTGTGTCTTAGTTATAACACTAGTTAATGCTACATATCTGTGAATGGGACTGAGAGTTAAACTGTAGACAGATTTCCTTTTCAGTAAAGAAGAAGGTTGGTTTGTGACTCCAGTATTAACTAGGGTACAAACTGAAAGAGGGGTCCATTGTATTGGATTCTTTCTGCTTTGCTATGACTTTTTGTCTGTCTGTTTATTTGTTTACTTAAAATCATTCTCATTGTAGCAGAACTCATGTATTCCAACTTTGACTCAGATTTATAGTAATAATCTTCCCCTAACCTTTCATGTGTTGAGATTCTAGGTGTTAGCTCTCAAGCCTACTTACTGTTTACTTATTTGCAAGCCTGTTTACTAGTTGCTAATAAGCTCTGTGGTCTTCACAGAGTCTTTAACGCTTCATAAAGTATTAGGGCTTGGTTTAAATATTAATGTTGAAATCACTACTAGCAACCTAGTCATATTAAGGGAATTTTCAATATGTAGATTCATTTATTCATCTAAGTTCAGGTTTACTTACATAAAAAATATATTTGGTGTTGTTTACCTTATAATTTTTTTTCAAAAGCAGAATATTTCTTTACTATGTTGGTAAGCAAAATAATTCCTTTTGATCCCTGAAGAATGTGCTAAATTTATAATTGCTTGCAAAATGAAACTACCGGAGCCTGAAGTAGTCTTACAACATGATATTTTTCTTCTTTCATTAAAATTATTTTCTTCATTTACAAGTTACTTCATCGTACAATGTCTTCTGAAGATTTTTCATTTAACCTTCAGCCAATTGTGTTAGATTCTGCTTGTGATATATCAAGCATTATCCACTTCGTTTTTGTACAACTTTCATTTGAGATCTTAGTATGGAAAGTTGTAATTTGCCTACAATTGCAAACTCCTTTGAAAATGAGAGTCAAAACAGAAAAGAAATAGAAATCTCTTTTAAAATTATATAAAGATCTTTATTCCTCCCCGCTTAATGACCAGATATTACTAAAATTCTGGTTTCTAAAAACCATGCCATTTAGAAATTTCCCTGGCGGACAATATTGCTTTGCTGTGTTACATGTGGTTAATGTTAGCCACATCCTTGATGTAACATAACACAAGCTGGCTGAGGTAATCCAATGTGACATATGACAGCATTGTGAGCCAGTCTGGAATATTTGAAAGTATGCCATCTCTCAAAGACCATGGTTGATACCATGGTAAACCAAGACAGGAAACTTTGGCACTGCATTTTGAAGGACAACACAGTATGGCTCAGTGATAATTAACAGAAATTTCCAACCTGTAAGTTGTCATTTTTTTTTTAACTAAAGCACATGTATTTTTCTTGCTAGTGAGTTTATATATACTTCAAACCCCTTAAGTAAAATCACTGAAAAAGCAACTGCTAAAGAGCTGTAATTATACATTATTATGGGTGCAAGAGAAAAATGTCTTAGATAATTGAGAGATGAATCAAAAGTACCTAGCAATGTATAAATAGGTGATATGCAGGCCTGTGGGTCCCAGTTATGTTTCATTTTTAAAAAGTGCTCAGTTTGAATCAAATGTCATTTTATTAGTATAGGAGGAAAAATAATCTAGAAACATGAGCACCGGGGCAAAAATATAAGTATTCTACATATGTTGTTGGGTTTCTCTGCAAAAAGCCTTTCTCTCCTCAAACTAATTTATTGTGCAGGCTGTGGAGAATTTGAAAACCATGTTTTCTTCTAAGATTACTTCAAGATCAGCTCCTTTGGTTTTTAAATTTGTTTCACATTTGTTTGAGCAGAAAATACTAGCACTAATAATTCTTGATGAATGCTGATGAGTTACAGAAATGAAAATAACTTGGACACTGAATTTGATAGGGGGACGGAAAAGGAAATTGAACATAATATGCACATCACAGAACGAGAAGGTAAAGCTGAACTACATGGTAAAGGATCAGCCTAGCTGTTTTTCCTGACAGCTGGGATGCTCCACTGCCTTACTCTAGTTCACAATATGCCCATGAGGAGCTCTCTTATCTTCTTATATAAGCCCAAAATTGCAACGTGTTTTTGTACAGATCTTTTAGATTTGGATGAATGACACAAACAATTACATATAATATATAATATACACACATATAGTGTGTATATGTATATAAATATACAGTGTGTATATACAGTGTATATATATGTGTGTATATATATATATACACTGTGTATATAAAGTGTGTATATATAGTGTATATATATAGTGTGTGTATATGAATATATATAATACAGTATGTATATATAGCATACACTGTATATAAAGTGTGTATATATAGTATATATATATATATATATATATATATACAGTGTGTATATATAGTGTGTATATACAGTGTGTATATGTGTGTATATACATATACATATATGTATATATATTGTCTGTGTGTATGTACATGTTTGTATATGAGTGTGTTTTGTTATATGAGTGTGTATTTTAATGATCATTTCCAAATATAGTATGATGATGCATGATGCATGGGTTTGCCAAACTTCTGGAAGTACATACAGAAGAGGAAGAAAATTGCTTTTATTTAATGATCTTAGCTTCCCAACACATTACTATTAAGCTCATAGTCTTTAGTGATATCCTTCTGTTTTCACCTTTGAATTATAAGAGTTTCCCGTGCTTAAATGCAGAATACTTTTTTTGTTTTTTGGGTTTTTTTGTTTGTTTGCTTGCTTTTTCTGAGACAGGGTTTCTCTGTATAACCCCAGTTGTCCTGGGCCTCACTTTGAAGATCAGGCTGGCCTTATACTCACAGATAGCCTCTGGCCTCTGCCTCCTGAGTGCTGGGATTGAAGACCTGAACTATGAACTTTAATCCTAGCACTTGGATTGGTTCTTCTTATCCTACTTAACATAAAGAGAAAATGAAGCCTTGGTCTTATTGTAGTAATGGTTGAATCCTTATTATAATTCAAGCATTGAGGCTGGCGTTCACCATCTCTCTTTCCTTTTCTTTTTCTTTTGTAACTTATTCACTTTACATCCTGCTCATTGCTCCCCTCCTGGTCACCCCTCCCACAGTCCTCCATCTCCTCTCATTTGAGCCAGTGGCCCCCACTGGGTATCCCCCATTCTGGCACATCAATTCTCTATGAGGCTGGGTGCATTCTCTCTTACTGAGGCTAGACAAGGCAGCCCAGCTAGAAGAACATATCCCACATACAGGTAACAGCTTTTGGGATAGCATTGCTCCAATTTTTCAGGACAACATTTTATTTATTTATTTATTTATTTATTTATTTATTTATTTATTTATTTATTTATTTTTACTGCTCACAAAATCAGAGGTTCATGAAAGTTACCCAGGACATATCGAATAACATTTAAGGTCAATTTAACAACAGAGTAGAATGAGCCTGTTTCACCCTGATGTTTTACTTTGTTAAGGCTGAAATGGTGAAATGGTAGTCAGGAGTTATATCTTAAGTTCTGGGTGGAACTTTGTAGATAATTACATTGTGACATTTTACTTTTAGAGTATAGTACATTTAATTAAAAGAGATCTATTATCTCCAATGAATCAAACGTTGGGATCTAATATAATGAGAGATCTGTAGAGGAAATGTTAAGAAAAAAAAGGTCTAAATTGAGGGGAAAAAGAGGTGTAGCAAATTGGCTGAGTTGGCTTCAGTAATACTGACTGAACTTTTTATGAAACTGGGTTTTCATGTCTCTGAGTACTATTACAAATAGGCAGGCCCACAGTGATAAGGAATGAGCTGCCACTGAGCATGCTAGTCTTTATTGGAAGACTAAAATACAGTTTCCCAGGGATTATTAGCTTTCACAGATATTTGGTGGAAGGGCTCTTTATGCCATGATAGATAGGAAGAAATGAGATCTACTGAGTTTATGTGACATGTTCAAGGTCATAGAGTTAATACACGTTAGGGTAGGTGCTTTAGGTAGGTGCTAAATGTGCAACTGAACGTTTGCTCAAGAAATAACATAGGATATAAAGTAAATGAAATAAAAATGATGCCCTAGCACATGCCAGGGCCATCCTAGAAGAGCCACATGGCAAAGCTGAGGAATGCTTTTGTGGTTACATCAGTGAATTAAGCATGAGAGGAAATTCCTAGAGAGTGGCTTGGCATGGAGTTTGACCTTCTAAAACACCATAAGGTAAAACATGACATACAGGGCCAGATAATTTTGAATGAACTTCCTTGATGTCTAATTTGCTGAATGTGTTACTTTGGGTAACATACTGAATTCTTTATTCCATCCTCTGTAAAATGATGAATAGTGCCACTTACCTATGTTCTGCTAATTACAGTGTGCTTCTAAAACATTGCCCAAAGTTTTGTGGCTTACAACAGGTTTCATTGTTTTTTGTCTTCTTCAAGCCATCTATATTTAATGATCCTCCACTGCTTCTTTCCTGGGGTGTGCTGGTCTCAGAGGACAGAGGAAGGAGGGGTGGAAACAGCGGATGCTTCTGAGAGGAGCAGCTGACTGAGTCCTTCATCTTTTAGTTATTTGTGGACAGGCCAGGGGAAGTCTCAGACCTGAGCCTTGTGCAATGGGGAGGGAACTCATTTCACCTCATGGAGAAGATTAGAAAACATCTCAAGCTATGCCATCCACCAAAGACCATCCCTAGGATTATCGTGCAGAACTCTGAGGAGGTGAGAAAGTTGATCTCTGGCCATTACAGACACATAGTAGGTACTCAAGAAATAAAATTCTACTTTCATTCCCAGTTTGAGATCAATGATCAATCTGAATAAAGACCTATGTCATGAAATACTTAGGGTATTTGTAGTGTAGTTATTTTGACTGTTAACTTCTATTATAATTACTGAGAGGTTGTAGTTATTAAATTGATCGCGTCTGTTTTGTTTGTTTTGTTTTGTTTTTTGAGAGTAGGTTTTTCACCAAAAAATCTTAATAAGCAAGAAAGACTTTGGTTTCTTTTTTAATTCTCAAAAAAGAAAGAAGGGGATGACAAATAAAAACCTGGATTTTAAAAGTTTATTCTTATTTTCTTAAGAATTATGGAAACTTTTTTCATAACTACTGCACAAGGCAGCAGTCAAAACATACAGATGCACAAACACTCGTGTGTGTGTGTGTGTGTGTGTGTGTGTGTGTGTGTGTGTGTGTGTGTAACAAAGTTTTACTTAGAAGTTAGTATTTGGAATACCAGATGCAAATAAGTTTTGGTAAAAGTAACATCCCAGTAAGAAAACTCTCATGGACTTTGCAAACTATTGAGCAAGAGGAAAATTCTTGATTGAATGTTTAACAGACCTCTTTTCTGTGACATGTAGTCAGTTCCCTCAAAAGGATTTTTAAAAATAAGAAATGGATTTGGTACACTTTTTGGATGAATCCTTGGGGTAAAAGCCAAGAAGTTTGGATTTCGTTTTCTGAGATCAATGACACCACTGTACTTTTGGTATAAAAAGGGTTTTGCCATGGTTGCCAAAAATCCACTATTTTGCCATCAGCTATATAGTGGCCATACAATGATTGACAGCTGGTGCAGTTTCTCCAGGATGGCTGCATTTCAACTTAAAGTAGTGCTTAGCTTGAAATGTACTTTGAGTCTCCTGGATACTACAAAAAAACAGTTCTTCCTTTCAACTGACAACCAGTCAATGACACCTACTACATAAGGTGCTTGATTTTATTTTATAATGTCTTGGATACATTGAGTACTTTTAAGAAACACTCTAAAACTACATACTGGTTCATAAAGTTTTCCTCACATTTGTGATATCAAAGTAGACTTTATATGTATGAAGACCTTGATAATACATAGAATACTTTTGGGTCTGTATAAAGCCAAATAACTAAGTTATAGTAGTTTGCCTAATTTGATGCACAAAAATAATTTCAGATAAAACATTAATTGTTTAAATGCTTCCATAAAGACAAAGTTAAAATTAGCTTGGGAAAATATATGAGGATATTTTTGGCATTTCATTCATGATAAGCTTTTGAAATGCTAGAGATGTTTTCACATGAATTTTTATATACCACAGACATGCTTTCTCTATATTGATATATCATATATTTTGAAAATTGATACAAAATTGATGAATGAATGTTTGTCACATGTTCCTAAGAACCCTACAACATGGAAAATCCACTGAGATAACACAAATTTGGGAAAAATATTAAGAATGAGTTTTGTAGTTTTAGAATGCTTCTTGGAGGTGCTCAATGTACCCAGTACATTGAAAATAAATGGTCAAAACTAGTATAAATAACAGAAGAAAGGTTGATTAAAAATCTTACCAGTCCTTGGTTTGGGTTAGAAAAATTATATAGATAATTATGCTTCGCCTTAATGACCTGATTCCTTTGAACATAGAGTCAGCATATCTAAGGAGCTCCCTACATTTACAGGAGCATTTGAAACCTTGAGATTTGTAGCATCCTGTAGCTTTTCCCTGATATTTCAAGTCCAACTTCATCAAATAATGTGAAAGAAAACACGTAGGCACTGTGTTCTCCAAAACACAGAAGTAAGGATATGGGATCTTGGATAATTAGAGCTAACTGGTGACTGCACACAGCAGACATCACGTTTGCCAGAAAAACTGCTTTACTGTTTGCCTCAGTTCGCAGGCACTGTTTAGAATCAGAGTCTAAAAAAAAAAAAAAAAAAAAAAAAAAACCGGAAGGATTGCATGTTGTGTTAATTGATTTAGGAGTGTCTTTTGTGCTCACCTGTGATGATAGAAAATGAGATACAGCAGTTCAGAATGCAACCCAAAATGTAGGTTGCACGGATGTGGCCAAGCCTCAGGTTCAACCAGTTTGTTGGTTGTTGGTTGCCAGTAAACAACCAGTAGCTCTTCCCTGAAAACTGGGGTCTGGCTAGAGAAAATACAAAAATTCTGAGTGGTGCAGATAAAATATCCACGTATGTTCTAGGGACTTCACAGATTTTATTTTACCACCCAAATTTCTGAGTCACTAATGTCCCTCCTTTAGCTTATATATTCATAAACATTATATAATCTTGAATAGCTCATCTTAAATATTTTGAGGCCCACAGATGACAATTCGGATGATCATATTGCACAATGTCTCCTGTTTTTAAACTCTAATTTTAGATAATTTGTGTTCTAATTACTTTGCTAGATAATAAAAGGCTTTCTGAAAATGTTGAAAAAAAAAACATAAATTGAGAAACCACATGAAAAAATCATTGACAGATTATGCTATGTATAGTAATAATGTTGGTAAATTATGCAATTTAGGATAATAATGTTGGCAAATTATGCTACTTATGATAACAATGTTGGTGCACAATGAGTAGATGTTTCCTTTTGAAAAGTGAACATTGATTAGACGTCTTTCTTCTCATTTTTGCTTACAAATATTTAAGATCGGTATAAAGTGTTAAATTTATTCTAGAAAGAGTCAGCTTTTTTTTTTCAGCATTACATGCTATAGACTTCACTGAAAAGATTGGGATGTGTGTAAGTGATGGTGACTGTCTCTTCATATATTTGAAATTTTGTGATTGCTATCTCCTGAATCGTTTATCTTTTTGTAGACATTTCTCTAAGCTGGGAAGCCTCAGATCAGCTCTGTTTCTACCTTGAGATGGAATATTACCTCTGAAGTCACTGAGATTAACCAGCTCCCACACTGTGTTTCTTCTCCCAGTGTACTTCTTGTATCAGAGATTACTAAAATCTATGTATTGTTAATACATAGATTAATAATAAAAATTTACTCAAAAGTTGAAAAATTGCTGACGAGAAGCCAAACCCTCGTGCTGTTTAAATTCCCTACTTGATTAAATTCTACAACATAGCATACAGCAGCACTTAAGTCACGTGATGGAAACCCTTGATAATTGTTCACCTTATACCCTTCTATCTACCCATGATCCTGGCCTCTCTCTTTGGAAAAATAAACTCGAACACCCAATGTAGAAATAAAAGGCTCCAACAGCAGTCTGAAAACTGAATAAAAAAGTAGCAATGTCTGAAAAATAAAAACAGAAACCTCTAAAATAATGTTTTATTTATCACATACAAACGTGTTTTCCTAAGAATTATTTCCAGTGTGGGCCACCATATGGAAATAGGAAGCCATTACAGGAGTGGACGAAGATGGTTTGTATCAGCTGCATAACTTGTTTTGTTCTATGCCTTCAGGCTTCAAAACCCGCTTCCCATATTTTTTTTCCTTTCTTTAAAAATAATGTACATCAGTTTAATTTATCCCAGGTCCTGACAGGAGGATCAGATTTTAAGCATTTAATGCTGTGGTTTCAAATCCAATTTCTCAGTGTTCATCGTTTCAAAAGTGGCAGAATTCAGGTTTTGAAAAGGTTTAAGAGCTTGGAGAGGACTGGCCCCCTTTTCTGAAGTTCCACATTAACGTTAAAGGCAGCTCTGTAAGAAAGGCACAGTTTGGTCTGAATTTGTCTATAGTGCTTCAGGAAATACTCAAGCCTCAGACTCTCCAACAAGAGCCTCTTCTTGGTGGTGTCAACCGAGGAATACTGTTTCAACTCAAAAGGCATATTGAATAAATCATCCGTTTACAGGTTTTCTGAGCTAGGATACTGATTGGCTGGTGCTTTTTCCTAAAAGGAGGGTATCAATAGATCTGCTTAAGGCTTGATTCCACTGAGTGTGTTCCGAAACAGCTTTCCCTGTGACCGATGGAATGTTCATCCATTCAGACACTGAAGCATAGGTCTTTGCACAGTAAATTCATTGTAGGCTGTCTTTATTGCTGGTGGGGGGAACCTCAAAAGGTCAGGAGTCCAGATTGCTTCAAATAAACATCCAGGGTCTCAGATGCTTTTTTGAAATGGGCCCAAGTTTATTTGAACCTCCTTTCTCTGGTTTGGAAATCAGGCTGAAAATTTCACAGAAACAGATTTTTCTTATGAGATCTCAGAAATGTTGTGGTTTAAAGTAAAGTAATAAACAAGCTTGAAAAATGAAAAGCAAAATTGGCTCGAACTCACCTGGTTTCATTCTACTAAATGCCTGAGACTGAGTGGCATTGTACAAACTTGAAGAAGAAAAAATAAAAAAAGGTAAACAGCCTTTGGCTGTGGTTTAGCCTAGAATTCTAAGGTTCAAGAAAACATTTTGCCACTCTCTCCTCTGTTTTTGAGGTCCTGTGATAGCTGTCTGTTTTGCCGTACACCTCATGTCTTGTCATTTGGAGACCAGTGCATTCATATTCCATTTTCAGACTGCTAATGAAGACTTCAGTGTTATGAAATGGGATAATCTCTATGTGGATGCAGGCACAAGTGGATTGAAACTGTAGTGTTTGCATGATATATGCAAATTGAGAAAGAAGGAAGGATTCTCAACACTTGTGGCTACATCCCACATATAACAAGTGTTTTTTTTTTGTTTGTTTGTTTGTTTTGTTTTGTCTTGTTTTGTTTGTCACAGCAATGACATTACAGAGGCATTTTATCTCCATTTATAAATGGTGACATGTAGCATGCTTTTGAATTCTTGCTAACTTGCTCAAACTTGCATTTACATTGCTGCGGTTAGGGAGGTGAAAAGGCTGGGTTAGCGATTGGTGCTCAGGTTCAAAGACCATACACTCTACCAATCTGTAAACCTTTCTGTTAGGCCATTAAGGTCAACCCAAGAGATTTTAGTCTGCTTACTTCTGATGAAAGTCACAAATACTATTATTTTCATAATGTATTAAATATCTTATAAACTACGTAGGAAATTTATCAGATTTTTTAAAACTACTAGGGTGGAAAGAGGTAAACTCTATGCTAAAGAAAGTCAATTTTCACATGACTGCTCCACCTTTACCACACACTCACTGAGATCACTCCAACAAGGCGAGAAGTGGATTTTGATGATACGTTTGTGCAAGTGAAGAAAACATAGCAGCAGCTAGGAAATTAAATGATTTTGCAGGTCTTGACATTAGGAGACATCATGAAGGAACTCCAAGTCAAACCCTTTCCCGTATATGAATTGTTCTTTGCTAAGCAATGCTTTAGAATTATGTGGGTGTTCAGATCCTAATGCCCTTTACATTGTCTCTTCCTTACAACTTTCAATAGCAGTGACTGTTCCCTTTAGGGTTGTCATGTAATTCAGCTTTGCACATATATTGTGCTTCTGATACAAAGAGTCCTATGCCCACTGATAAAATCCAAACTGTTTTTTTTTTTTTTTTTTTTTTTTTGCAGAGCTCAAAATAGTCTGGACACATGATACCAGGACTGATCGTGAGCTACCCATTTAAGTTACGTATTAAGTCTAAATTTAATCAAGGCCACATTTTATTTATACATTTCATGCATTAAACTCATTTAAACTTTTAGTCAGATTGCATTAGAAGAAATACCCCGGTGTACATCACGCAGCAGCAAAGCTAGTGTGTGTGCTCCAGGAATTTGAAAGGAGCTAGAGATCGGGAGTCTGATTTCAACCTTTCTTTTTCTTTCTCTTCCCCTGTGCTTGCAGCAGGTCTGTTGTGGGGCACACAGTTTGTTTCCTAACATCACTAATATAGTCAGCATGCTATGTACAAATGTGTAAACACAGACATTCCCTGTAATCAGGGAGGTTGGTATCTTAAGGCAAGATTATGTTTTTTTTTAGGAAATGCAATTTATGTTCAGGATTGGATTTCGTTTGCAGACTGATAACGTCTGGGGTTCAAGAGAATGATAATAGCATTGTATTTTAACAGCCTGCCTGGCATCTGAGACCTCCAGCCTTCTTAGACAGTTGCGTCTTATGATCTCAAGTTAAAAGATGTTAATTCTTCCTTTCTTTGAATGATGGCCAGCATGAGTGATATGAAAATCATTTAAACCTATAAAATCTGAAGCGCGAATAAGCCACATAGTTGAATGCAAGGAAATACAGAGAGACATGGGAAAAAATATGCAGGGACACCAGGACTAACATCTATCCTCACAAGTCAGGAAATTAAAATTTATGTCTGGAACTCTGGTACCCTTGAGGTTGAGGTTGTTGGGTGGGGACCGCGTTAGACACGATCCTTAGACTATAATCATTTTAGTCTGGTTAAGGCATTGCCCTAATATTATAAGACAAGTTAAATATATGACAAATATTCGTCCTCCTTTCAAATACAAGTTGAAATAAATCCACCCAAATACCACTTGGTATTATAGCTTTCTCTATAAATCAATCCATTCGCTTAAAAAAAACCAAAGCAAACCAAACCAAAACAAAAAAGAAAACTGCTGCATGTCTTTTCCAGAGCCTTAAAAATATATGTTAAATGTTTTTGCAAGTTTAATTATCAGTTTCCATGCCCAAAGAGCAGGTTTCCCCCAATATTAAATTCAGTGGATCATTTTTACTCCTTGTCTTTCTCCTTCGCGTTCCTTCTTCTCTTCCTTCTTCTGATCCTTCGGTTTCTTTTTAAAATGTTAAGCCAGGAAAGTTGAGAGCTGAGGGCCCAGTAGCTCCGCTAGGCAGTGGATACAATGTATCAGGTAAAAAAAGAAGTAAAGCTCCCTTCACCCGAGTCTTTTCTAGTCCAAATAAATTAAAAAAAAAAAAAAAGTCCCTAATGAATTGAGTACCCAGAACTTTTCTTAGCGCCTCGGAGTCCTTTTTAAGCCTGGTAATAGGTACTGTGAGCGGGGAAGACCAGACCACAGAAACCTCAACCTGCCTGGGTTGTGCTTGGAGCGCTACAGCAACATTGACCAGAGCAAGCGAAGCTTAAGATCATTTGCTCAAACATATTTTCTAAACAACGCATGTGTCAATTCGAAGGACAGGTCTGGAGCATGCGGTCTTGACCTGATTTTACAGCATGAGGTCCCTGTATGGCATTATAATTATCGAATGTTTAGGGGTGCCCTTATAGGCACAAGTTTGTGGACAAACATTATATCTCATGATTCTTCCAAAACACTTGGAAAAAATAGTGTAGTTTTTTTTTTTTTTAATAATCTTTTATTGTGGTCCTCTGCTTGCTCTACCTCAACTAAAATGACATTAGGTGCTATTAAGACTATTTATTTAATGAGAATGGTTCCGTTTGGCATGTACCATAACTAGTACGGATTTTTTTGTTGCTGCTGTTGCTGCTCATTAAATGTTTCTGACCAAGAGCTAAAGTATTGGGAATCAGAACTGAACTGGAGACACTTCACATCACTTTAGCTGCAGTCTCGTTGCCTTAACTGGGGAGTAAAATATTAGCCCTGTCTAACCTACCTTTTCCATTAGGTGTAAAAAGCACTCTCTACAAGTGGAGAATATGAAAGCCAGCTCTCGACTGATTGCTTGCATGTTATTCCTATGCACGCCCATTGTCATAAGCTGGCGCTGGGCGAGCCCCTGATTCTAACCATATGCTGTAGGCAGAAAAGCTTGGAGGAGTTTCCTCTAGGGTGCCAACACCAAGTCCTGCTGGATCCCCAGGCTCCGGGAGAAAATGAAAACTGCAAGTTCTCCCGTGATGCGATTTCATCCAGATGGCCCGTGAGTTTATATATTAAGTAATGAGTTCTGGACGTTTAAGTAGTGTCTTTAAATTGTAAACTCCATATAAATTTGTCCACTGGAGGGCGCACAAAGGCCATAATACTGAAGCCAACTCTCAGGCCGGAAACTGAAAATCTAATTTAAAATATATCACTTGAGTGGATTAATTCATAACTACTGTAATTCTAATAAGATTACTAATTTATAGTGTCAAACGACATTCAGACCTCTGCTCTGGCTTTCTCTTAAGCAGCCTGGTGAGCCGTTGAAAAATAATTCAACATTCGAGAACGTAAAGAAACTTAAGGTACACAGCTAATAATCTGGAATTTAAAAAAAAAAAAGATTAAAATTATTTTCCTGAATGTGTGTATTGACTCATCAATTGTCATGACAATTTCTGTGCAACAAAGTAGAATAGGTTACCTACAATTACCTACAACACAGCATTACTCACTATATGAACTTCAATTTAAAAATAGAAAGATGAATCTCTGTTGGAAGGCATTGAGACTAAATACGCATTACTTTTCATCTAACAAATAAACATCATTAATGTGATCTACAAGGCAATGTCTTTGTGAAGTTTTATTTAACCTAAGAAAGTGCCTGTGCGCGTATGTTCAAACAATTCATAGAATACTCATAGATTACTCATCAATGAATTTGAGGCTTATATTCACTTTATTTTATTGGAGATCTTTCAAAGGGAATCTCAGTATGGAATGCTAGTTCACATCAGTATTGCCTTTTCTTGCTCTGTTTGTTTTTTGAGACAGGATATGTTTTCGGGGGAGATGTGGCTGCCCTGGAACTCACTCTGTAGACCAGACTAGCCTTCGAACTCAGAAATCTGCCTGCCACTGCCTCCCAAGTGCTAGGATTAAATGGCTGAGCCTTGTAAGCCTAAACGCATCATTGTTTTTTGGAGGTCTGGCTTTCTTACATTGGGGAACTCTGATTTGGAGAAACCTGCTGTTCTTTACTTTGTCTAATGAACCGTGCTGATCACCCAGGAGACAGAGCACTGTGAGGTCTTTCTCTATTGGTTTAACAATTTCATTACATTTCTGTAATAGAGTCCTGTGATTGTTTTACTCTCCCTCGCTCTACAAATGGAGGCTGGAACTGTACAGCGCTTTCAGGTAGAAAAGACCTCCTTAAGACAGAAAAGGGGGCTTTCAGGTAGACATGTGTTGGCAGTAGAGAAGTAATTAGTCATTTGTAATTAACAGGTCATCAGTCTGAGTATAATGGCTGGGTGCAGCCAGAATGCGCTACTAGCTATTGTTGTCATTGTGAAGACAGAATCCCTAATGGTGATGTTGTTTGGGTTTACCCAAAACGGCTCTAAAGCTGAAACTGATAAATGCAACCACTGTTTCTTTCTTGTTGGCTTCATTAATTTTTTTGAGAATTTCACGCATGAGAACTGTCTTTATAGTACTCTTCCCCTGCCCTGTTCCTCCTGTGTCACTCCTACATCTTCTAAAGTTCATGGATATATCTATATCTACGTCTATGTCTATGTCTAAGTCTACATAAGTCTATGTCTACATCTACATCATCTCTATGTCTATGTCTATATTTCTATCTATATGTGTGTGTATGTGTGTCTGTCTGTGTGTGTCTTTGTGTGCCTGTGTATTCAGGAGTAGGCTATCTTCTAAAGTTCAAAGCATCCTCAAAGACAGCGAAGATGAAAAGAGAGATGTTAGGGAAGACTGAGAGTTATGATCCACCCAGATGGAAAAGTATTTTTTGGCAGAATTCCCTTCTAATACTTCTCAAATTACACAACCTAACATGTTTAACAAATTGAAATAATTATTTGCAAAAATAGTTTTTGAAAAACATAAAACAAGTTTTAAATCATCACAATGACAAACATGGAAACAAACCAAACCCCATGATATCCGGTGGGGTTTAAACTTTTGCCTCCTCAGCATTGTATAATGCTTCTCTAAGGTGGTAAAAAGTAATGATATTTTCTAATGTAATGACATTTTCTACATAATTTGATGAAGACAGTGGCATCTAACTACTTCAATAATAATTACATATGATAATTGGGTGAGTAAATTTAAATAACATGAACAGAGTTAGTAGAAACAGTAAAATGAATAATGCAAGCTTTTTACTAAAGATATGTAAGTTTCCCGTTGTGACCATCAACCCTGTCTATTGCAGTGTATTGGCTGTGAAACGAGGAGGGTTTGAATCTCCCAAACTCAGTAGCAGTAAGTGGAAAAAATCATGTAAAATTTGAAAATGAGCTCTCTAATGAGATGGCCTCCAGTTCCATTTCTTAGTTTTATTTGCTTTTTTTTTTGGAGGCGGGGATAAACATAACTTTGGGTGGATATGGAGGTGTGGAGGATCTGGAAATAGTTGGGATAGGGGAAGACACGATCAAAATACATAGTGTGAGAAATTGTGATAACTAAATGCAGAAATGTCTGTACTCGTTTTTGAGTATGTGTCTCCCTCCTTGTTCTGTCTCCCCATTCATTTTTATAACGATATGTTCTACGGAAAAAGAATTTTCAGCGTTTGTGTATTTCTAAGTATCTAATTTTCCTCTTTCAGGCCGTCACGAGACCAGGAAATATGTGCCCAGATATTTCTAAAAGAGTTCGTTTGTCTTTCATGTCTTACCTAAATGTGAAGTAGCACTGACCTCGCTGGGATTCTAAGGCATGCTAGCTAACAATGTCAAGTTTGCTCGGCCATAATATTAAAAGAACAATGTTCTTGGTGACTCTTAAGTGGAAGTAGGGGAATGTTTAGGAAGTAAAACTAAATTATCTGTGGTTAAATTTCAAAATTGTTGTTATTTGATCTAAATATGCCTAAAGCACAATCCAGTGGATCTTTACAGCTACAAGTGAATTGTTGGTGAAACAGCTCTTGCTTTTAGTGATGGGAGTGTCTTTTTATGGCTTCAGTATATTCTGTGAACACTTTTGTTTTATAGAACAAACATTTCTGACTTGAGGAACACTGGGGCACATGTTTTCTTCTCAGTACTTCTTGGTCCTGATGTGATTTCATCTTTACTTTTTTTTTTTTCTATAAAGAAAACTGGTATGAATGACAAAGAAAAAATTAATCAGGAAAATGCTCTGTGAACTTTAGGGCTTATATGAGTTCTTGAGTTTCTGTGCTGTTTTATTGAAAGTCCTTTTTTTTTTTTTTTTTTTTTTTGGTTTTTTCGAGACAGGGTTTCTCTGCATAGCCCTGGCTGTCCTGAAACTCACTCTGTAGACCTTTAGACTTCTCTCCAGTTCTTAAATAGGGATACTTTTGCCAGCTTATTTGAATATAATAAAATTTAATTTGCAGGTCTAATGTTGTAGTTCGTTGTTCTTGTTGGCATCCTTTAAAGGCTCTTTAGAGTCTCTATTCACCTTGATTTTGTTGGCATCCTCTAAACAGTCTCTGTACTCTTTCAAACTCTGACTACTAGGAAAAAAAATCGAATCTAATAGGTAGTAGGTGTCCCAACTCTTCTACCAGCTTCCCTTAGTTCTCGTGTCCCCTCTAGCCTCCCTTCATCCCATCTACCTGCTTATGTGTTACTATTCTCCAAAGAGAAAAATCCAAATTGGATAGGTAATTATAAGAGCTAAAATAACCATGAAATGCTTGCTGCAAATTGGGGATTCAGGAATCCAAGTCCAAAGCTGCAGGTCTGAGAAGCTGAGGAGCTGACAGTCAGTCTGTTGGTCCAGAGACAAAGGCATGAGAACCCAGAAGGATTTTGGAGAAATAAATCTCTAGTTCAAAGGTCCTGGATTTCAGAATTCTATTGTCAAAGGTTGGGAAGAAGAATGTCTCAGCTTCAGGACAGTGGGGACTCAATTCGACATGTATTTGCAGAGGAGAATATAGATTGTGATCCTTCATAATGAGTAACCATTAAAGGCTGTCATAAAATAATTTGTGATATAGTTTGTCAAGAACCACCCTCAATTTTACGGTTGGTACTTTAGCCTGACACAAGGTTACAGCTGTTGTTTGGAAAGAAAAAAAAATATGACTGGAGACTGAGAGGCATTGCTTAACAGGAACATCAGCATCTCTCTCAGATCTTCAAGAGATGATGCACTACAGTCCATTTTACTCCTAGAAAGACACTGGTTTGCCTTCTAGAGAGGAGTTACAAGCTCAGAAAGCTAGGATCTATTATTCAGGACAATGACTAGACCACCATGCAGGGAGTGGCAGCAAAGGTCTCTGTGGGTGCTGTTGGCTAAACAAATATTCTGGAAAGGCTTGCTCAGAATAAGAAACTGCTTCTTTTTCTGCAAGAGTGGGAGATTTAATGGAGAATTATTTCTGGATGAGTGCGTCAAGCTTTTCTCATTTTTAAAAATGGATATACTACTTCAGAACGTATCTGTAATTTTGTCATTTGATAAGATCTATTCTTGTGAGTCTGCATTTCATAAGATGTAGAAAGCTTTATTCATGATATACTTGTGAGGCTTTGCTGTCGGCCGAAGAACTACACAAAGGAAATGCATTCTTGAGTAATCACCACACGAACGGAATATCTGTGGTTGTCAGCTTTCTGTTGCTGTAACAAAATAACCCAGAAAATCAACTCAAAGGGGAAAATGAACCTTGGCCCATGGTTTCAGAAATCTTTTCAACCAATTACTTCACTCTCTTGGCAAGGCTTGATTTTATGGTAGGGGACATGAGAAAGAGAATAACTTCTCACATCACAATAGCTAGCAGGTGAATAAGGAGAGTCCCTGTTTGTTCTTTGAAAGTGCATCTCCAGTGACATTAAGCCCCACCTCCAAATGTTTCCATCCCAAAATTTGCTCCCACTGGGGCTAAACTTTCAACATACAGACTTGGAGGGAATATTTTACAGTCAAAACTACAGTAATATATTTGTTAGCACTTACGAACCAACTATGATCAGTGATAATAGCCCCTCTGAATTAATTTTAAGTACAGCATTCTATGACAAATGCACTTTTATTTTATGTAATATATTTTACTCCTCATCATCTTTCATTGGATATGGGGCCATCATGACATGGCCCTGCCATTAAAAGCTCCACACCTGACCCATAACCATGACCACTCTCTATAGTCAGTGCTAATTCTATTGCATCCATAGCCTAAGTATGTGTCCTCACCACCCCAACAAATCCCATGTTTAACTTCAACTCCCAGTGCGATGGTGGTAACAAGTGCGGCCTTTGGTGGTGATCCATCCTGGGGTTTCTGTTTTCATGAATGGGAATGTGATCCTTAGTAGACAGTCCCAAAGCAATCTTTTGTCTCCTTTCTACCATGAAATGCATAGTTAGATGAAAAACTCTTTCTAGGAGGAATTTTGAATATCCTACTGTTTAAATTTGAACCTCAAAACTACGGAGCCATGAACGGCACTTTTATGTTATTTTAAGTACTGCCCTAGTTTGTTTGTGATAAAGCAGTGGCCAAAAAAGAAACTTAGGAGGACAGGGGTTAATTTGGATTGCATGTCCTGATCATAATCCGTCATTGAAGTAACTCAGGGCAAGGGATTCAAGCAGGATCCTGGAGGCACACACAAAGTGAAGCAGAAGCCATGGAGGAGTGCTGCTTCCTGGTGTATTCTCCATGGCTGCTCAACTTGCTTCCGTGTTTATTATGCCACTTAGTCCCTTCACCGACCAATACCTGACACCATCCACAGTGGGCCTCCCACATCAATCATTAATAAGGCCAGTGCTCCACAAATTTAACAAAATGCCAATCTAATGGAGGCATTTTCTCAATCGATGTTCCTCTTCACAGATGACTCTAGATTATGGTAAATTGACAAACAAAATACAAAAACCCCACTACTATCAGAACCACCACCACCACCACCACCACCAGCTACAGCAGCAATAACAAACCAACCAACCAACCAACCAACCAACCAACCAACCAGTGCAGTTAAGCATTCTAAACTTCTATGCTAAGGTAGCCTGAATAGACTAAGATAGATAAAAACACTGAAGAAATGGAGAGCAAGTAGCCATCATACAAGTATTTTCAAAGAGGATGAGGCAAAGTTTAGCATATAAGTGTTAAAGGCAACAGTGTACAGGTTTAATGGGTTCCAAAATCATTTTTAAAATGGTGTTAGAAGCAGTGCCTCATGTAGCACAGGCTGGAGTTGAAGTTTACACTCATCTGAGGAAGTCTTGAACTTCTGAATGTGGTACATTCCCAATTCTAATAAGTTCCACATTCTTAAAGGGATGATTTTTATAAATGTGCAATAGAGATGCTCAAGGTCTTGAAATTCTTATTTATTTATTTATTTATTTATTTATTTATTTATTTAGAAAGAAGGAGCTTGTATTTTCACTTTATCTTGCATCCCACATCTTAGACTGGCAGATTTGACTTTACAACCCTTTCAGGATTCAGCAGGGTCTTCTTGTTTGGAGAAGAGTGATCTGGAGAGGACAGTAGGTGACCTTAAGCAAATAGCGAGGAGGGATGCCCTGAAGGACCCTGAGTAACCTGCCAAGCATCCCAGCAGGAAGACTCTAATGGCTGTGCTGAAAACAGGGTGACAAGATCAAATGTCAATGAGGCAATTGGCTTCAGGAGAACTGTGGAGTAAAATCACAAGAGTACTTAAAGAGTGGAGGGGGGAACATCTGGTTCTACATTTAAAGTACCCTTGTACCATCCTGTTTTAAATTAAATACATGGGTTCTGATGCATTTAGAAGACATTTAGGGACAAAAAAAAGGAGAAAGTCTTATTAAAGAGGCACTCTTGTTGGAGGAATGCGGATCCTGAACGAGGATTGTGTCAATGTTTTTTAACAGATCATGACTGTATGGAATAGTTAGGTTAGGATCATTATGATAGTTGGGGACTTAGAATTTGTAAGACCTCTTTCCGGTGCTTGCTTGATCTATTCATTGTCTTTTGCTATTTGATACCAGCTAGGATGTGATTTTATTTCATTTTGGCCCCAGACAGACTGGGCTTACTTCGGAATCACGTTTAATTCTCAGGGTGATAGTATTGCCATAACTTTTACATTTTAATGTAATTATATGCACATTTCATCTATTTGAATCAAATGAGATAATGTATATAAAAATGTTTTGGAAAGCCTCAATCACTCTATAAACACAAAGGATTAAGCAGTATATTAGGAAGATTGTCGTCTCAAGCTGTTTGAAATAATCTGTTTGAAATCTCACTTACATTTTCCAATAATTTAAGAGAACTATATACTCTTTTACTATAGCTGAAAACACAGAACTTGCTTTCATTTTATAAAATTAAATTTTTGGAGAAGGATTAACTGGCAATTTTCTACATAGTGTAAAGATTGTTCTTCTGATGTTGGCACTTGTAGGCTGTTTAGAATTTTCCTGCCAAATGTGCAGTTTCTTGAATTTTTTGAGCTGGGAGAGAATTAATTTTCTTTGCTCCTACTTGTTTTCAACTTTAGACTTCAATTTACAAGCATGAAAATAAGCTTTCTCCCCCTACCTTAAATGTTAACTTCAAGCCCTCATTCTCTGGATCAAGTTGTTGGCAATTACAGTGTTGGCTCCAAAGTTGTGTGCGTTCTCAGCCAGACAATGATGTCATTGTAGATGTGTTTCTTCAGGAAGATGGAGATTTTTGCAGAGGTCCAGTCCTCCATCACCGATGTTGATCTCAGCTTCAGACTTCTTACCCACATCTTTCTTGCCAGCCTTCCCTGGGTTTCCCAATTAGACCACACCCTTTTCCTGACCTGCAGTCTCTTCCCGCAGGGAATCTGTCATATGGGATTGATGTGCTTTTTATTTGTTAGCTGGCTGTCTAGGAGATTCTAAACTTGGTTGGAATAGAGCCCATACCTCTTAGTAGCTCCAGCCCTATCACATTACCTTCCAGAGAGTAGATACTCAGCTGATTAAGTAATTAACAATATGGTGGCAGTCTCATAGGGGATTGTTGTGCTAAATATTTTGAAATAAACTAAAATGTGTAAGAGATTACTAGCTATGTGATTAATAGTGATAAGGTAGCATAATTTTTCACAAACAGGACATGATTTTATAGTTTTCAATTAGTCAATATGGTTAGTTACTCTAACATTGACCTCCTAAATATCCACACATATCTCAGACATCAGTGGGACCATTTCTGCAGGAAATCAGCTAAGGACTTTCATTAAACTCAGATTATATGTGTGGAATTATGCTTCTCAGGGCCACTCCAGCAGGGAAAGCGAGGTCAAAGCGAGCCCAACTGCTCTCAAAAGATGCAGATTACAAATCACATTTGGTATTCACAGCTGTTTATTTGCCTTATGCAAGTACAGTGTTTTGCACACATACAGAGGTCTTTAGAGTCTTGCACACATTAGAAAAAGAGGGAAACACATCAACGGCACGAAAACAAAACAATATAAAACAACAACAACAAAGGAAAAGCTGTACTGAAACTTTCTTTTTAAGCACCTGACCAATACAGACACAGATATTCACAGCCAACCATTGGATCGAGCCTGGGGACCCCAATGGAGGAGCTAGGGGAAGCTTTGTCTGAAGGAGCTGGAGGAGAATGCAACCCCATACAAAGAACAATGTCAACTAACTGGACCACCCAGAGCTGCCAGGGACTAAACCACCAACCAAAGGGTGGACTTGGAGGGAGCCATGACTCCAGATACATATGTAGAAGAGGAGTCCCTTATCTGGCATCAATGGGAGGGGAGGCCCTTGGTCCTATGGAGGTTTGATGCCCCAGCATAGGGGGGTGCTAGAGCGGTGAAGCTGGAGTGGGTGAGTGGGAGAGAGGGAGAGGGAAGACAGAGGATGGGATGAGGAGTTTGTGGAGGGGTAACTGGAAAGGAGGATATCATTTGAAATATAAAGGAATAAAATAATTAATAAAAATGTATTCTTTAAAAAGGAACAAAAGATGTTGTTTCACTTGTGTTTGATTGAGTAAGCAAATCTAAATCAGACAAACCAGAAAAATGGAAAAAAAAATCATTCTTGCTTAATGACATGCAGTTGTCAGGTAATATCCAAGAACCCAAGTGCTTCAAATTATTTTGTTGAGTAAGTCACAATGCCATTTAAGAGTGATATGGCTCAATTATTTAATATCTACCCTTCTTTTTATCCCTACCCACCATTCACACAATACATTTGAATGGTGTCATTCATAAGTTTTATAAACTTACCATATAGAATATTATAAAACAGAAACAAAATATAATCTATTTATAACATTGGGGCTACAATTGACAAATGTACAAAAGATTTTGAATGTATAGTTGACAACCAAATTGAGGGTTGGGACCGTGGCTGTAGAACGGAGGCTGCAAGCGATGCCATATTCAGGAATCTGAAGTGAGCACTCTTAGAAAGGGGAACACTGATTTTTTTTTTTTTTTTTTTTTTTTTTTATGGAGAGCTTGCACTGACTCTCCGTAATCAGTTTTGACATTTTAACTAATTTTAGAGTTTACGAACCATTCATTTTTCAATTTAGTCAAAAAACTAATAGCAAGTGTGTTTAGCCAAAGTAGTAAAACTAGGAAAAGTAGTCAAATTGATAAAACATATAGTTATAGCCTTAACCATGTCCAAAAGACTGACAGAGATGAATATGGCCAAAAGTTTTGGTTTGGAAAATCCTGACCCCGTTTCCGTGTAATTGTTAGAAACCTACATATCCCATCTCAGCTTCTCCCAGGGATGTCTTACTGAACTAGACAAACTGACTCTTCTAGCCGCAACCACTTCCCTCCACTTAGCACATGCACAGATTAGGCATAAAAGCCACAATTAAAACCTCACATAAAACAAAAGCTGAGACTAAATGGAAGTGCATGTGTGTCTTTATGTGACAAATACATTTGTGTCACAGAAATACATATGTTAGGAAACTTAGTTTGTCTTTCCTAACCTTCTGGTTCAACTTCTATTATCATCTACAGGGGAAGAACGATATCAGATTATAGCATACCATGCCCAGTGGGCCTGGGGAAGCTTTAAGAGTGCTTATTTTTACCTACTGTTGACACGTGCCAATTATGTAGTAAAGTTGATATTTTATTTTTTCAGATTTCTATGTAGAGAGATTTCTGAAAATTACAAATCAAATTTGTTTTGCTTGAATAGTACTTATTAATAGTTAGGTTAAATTCATCCACTTGGTAGATATTATCTTCTGCTTAAGACCTTTGGTTTAAATTTATTATGCATGTAAGAACTCTGATCTCATGGAATGAAGAGACACATATAAGAATAATTCTAGGTAAATCCCTGTAGAAGCATTCAGTCCAATTCTTGAAGGCAGTGAAGATATGGGGAGAGAGTGTTAGGACTCACCAGAGAAGGTCTGTTTGAAAAGGAGGTGATGATGAAGTATCAGATATCTTGGTGAACATTCTCACTGAGCAAGGGGAAGACCTGGAGTGGAAACACTCTTCCGATTTTGTTTGCAGACAACCAAGGAAGCTCTGTGACTTGCTTAAAGAAAAGGGGGATGGCAAGAATTGAGGAGGGAGGAAAAAAAGAATCCAGGCTCTAGACTTGCGCTCTCAATGAGGCAGATGCTCTGAAGATGTAAGTTCTCCAAGGACAAGATGTGCAGGCTGTGGCCAAAGCAGGTTTGGAAGCAGCTGGAATGGTTTGTACTTCAAGAACTCATGTTTGGATGTGGTGGATCTGTGATGAGTGTCATTACTTTGGGAGAAAACTGAGTATTTCGTGGGAGGGTCATGGAACTCTTAATAAAGCTTTATGCTCTATGAAAAAAGTATTTGAGGAAGATATACATCAAGGAAAAAATAATTGTATTTGATCCTAATTCATTTAAAGGAAATTTCTCTCTTGTTTCATATGCTAATGTCACACTAAAGTATTAAGAAATATATTAATAATCTAAGAGTATTTGAGGCATATAGACATAGATGACAATAAATTATTTGCAATTCTAATTCATTTAGAAGAATACTTACCTTTTGTCTCATATACTGCATTTTATAGTTATATATTCATCCCACAGATCCGTTATAGGCTTGCTGGTAGGGATATAGCACCACCTTGTGGATAAGACTATACAATTATATTTAAAAACAATATGAAAAGACTCTGTGGCACATTTTGCTGCATTATGTAGTGTTTAGTTCTTCAGAAAAATTATTTATTTATTTTGGGATGTATACTAATCATGTGCAACATTTATGTGGTGCAACATAAAATTTTCATCCTTGTATTTTATTGTACAAAGATTTGGACCAAGCTATGAAAATATCCATGATAAAGAAGGAACTTTATTTTTTTGATTAAAATAATGTGTGTGTGTGTGTGTGTGTGTGTGTGTGTGTGTGTGTGTGTGTGTGTGTTTGATGAGACTTGTAAAAAGCTGTAGGGTAAAAAGATTGCTCAGTGCTTAAAGTGATTGCTGAAGAAACATGAAGTTCTGAGTTCTAATCTCCAGCAACCTTGTAAAAAGTTTAAATGTGATCACTGGCACACCCAATACTGCAATGTTTTAGGGCAGCAGGTTGTGAACTGTGGATCACAAACCCTTTGTTATTATATATATTATATGATATATAATATATATTATATTGTTATTACATAACAATAGCACAGTTACAGTTATGGAGTAGCAACAAAATAATTTTGTGCTTGGGAGTCACCACAGCATGAGTCACTGTGATAGTTGGCTGTGACATTCGGAAGATTGAGAACCACTCATTCAGGGTGAAGACTGGAAGATCACTGGGGCTTGCTAACTACACCCCTATGTCCAGGTTTGTGAGAGAAACTTGTCTTAAGAGAGTAAAGAAGAGAGAGATAAAACAAATACCAATGTCCTCTTCTGGCTTCTTATAGGCTCTCTATATGGTGTCATGCCTCAGCTTCTTGGCATGAGCCCTTCAGTCTTGGGCCATCAACTACAACTGAGGCTGTACCTTCACCAATGGACTTCCATGGCCTCTCACAGTACTGAGCCTCAGCTGTTCTTCATGACCCGCTTCATGCCTTCAACACTACTACCATCTGGATGATTCTTACATATTACCAAGTACAGCTGCAGCACAAGGTATATAACCTTAGCTATCTCTAGAATCCAGCTTCTTTGTGCTCTAAGAAAACACTTCCCAGAAGATTTCACCTCAGTGATGCTGGTCTTTTCTCAACCACTACTAATTTCTTAAATCCTGCTAACCAGCATCAACAGTCTCAGTAGTCGCCTCCTCTTGACTCTAAAGCCAGAGCCACATGGCCAAAGCTGCTGAGTTCTGCTGTTTGCAGGAGTTGAAACACGGTCCCCTTGTTCTATTACATTATCACTAGCTTCCTTTTTTTCCAACTCCTTTACTGCCTATGCTTGGCTGTCTGTAGATTGACCTTGAACTCAGAGATCTCCTTTCCTTAGTCTCCTGGGATTAAAGGCATATATTACATCGTCTGGGCCTAAGCTTTTCATGGCCACCATGTCTCAAGATCTCTATGCCAAGATCCATAACAGAAACTTGTGTTCTCTAGCCTCAAGATCTGGATCCCAGGTAAGTCTTTCAATTCGGGATTGTAGTTCATTCCAGATATAGTCAAGTTAACAAGTAGGAATAACCATTACAGGGTGTGATCCTGGACTGAATAAAAAAAAAAAAGTGAGCTGAACAGCAGTTTCCTCCTTGTAATTCTTGCTTATAGATGAACTGAGATCAGCTGTTCCCAGCACCTGCCCCCTGACTGTCCCACCACAAGGAAGTATAAAACCTGGAACAATGCCCAAATATAGGCCACCCTTCTTGAATTGCTTTATCTGCTAGTTTTGGTTAAAAACATCTTACATTTTTTTTACCTTACATTTATTGTTATTTAACAATAAATAAGTTAACCATAAATAGGTTAAATATCCTCTCACCTTGTCCTTTGGGGCTCACTTTTGTAAGCAAGAAGGGTTCTCCTTCCCAGGTGGCAGCTGGGGGTTATGGGTAATATCTGTTCTGAATATCTGTTAAATAACCTGAATATATTAGTGAAAATACATTTGGATAAAGTTATGAGACATTCTGCAATACAACTGGCCTCAATGTAAGAATGTAAATGTTACAAAGTCTGAAAATTTCTAGGGGAATAGGTGAAAGGAGCTAACGGGACAAAAAAATAGATAGAACATTCCGTTATTACTTAATGATTGATGAAAGAAAAAATTACATTGTTGAAATACTTGACGATGTTTTTATGCATTAATAAGATGACTGTTATTTCATTGATGTTGATTTTCTAGGGAGGAAAATGGAAGAAGGACTTCTACGAGACAATTGGTAAGGTTTTATGATACTTAATTAGGTATAAATATCTTCATGCTTGTTATTTATTCTTGATTTTTTTTCTAGAAAATGATAGAAAGTTAAATCTACATGTGATCTATCTATCTATCTATCTATCTATCTATCTATCTATCTATCTATCTATATCTATCTATCTATCTATATCACCTTTATCTATGTGACTGTTTGAAGAAAAGGTTGAGAGTTAGCAAATCTATATGGAAGTTATTCAGAGTTTTAGAAGCCACTTTCATTGATTTGAGATTTTTAAACTCAGAAACACTTTGAATGTAACTTCATATCACACATGTTTCAAACTGCCTTATAGTTTTTCTGTTCTGTTTATTTCTGAGATTGTAATGTAATTGTGACATTCCTTTCTTCCCTCCAACTGCTCCCACATAGTTCTTCCCCATCTGCTTCAAATTCATGGTCTCTTTTATCACAAGTTGTATTTGCATGCATATAAATACTGTATACACTTGTATATTCCTAAACATAACCTGATGAGTGCTAAAATGTTATGTGTGTGTGTGTTTTCAGGGATGACATTGGACAACAGTTAATGTGTTCTTCCCTGGGGAGGACCACCTCTCCTGCTCTTAGTTCTTCTCGGCTTCCTTAGTTCCTCAGTAACCTCAGGGTTATGGCTTCATGGGCTTTCCCTGTGCAGTTTGGCATCTTCATAGGGATTTTGGTTCAGGTCACATTCGGGTGGTCCTTCTGGTGAGAGATTACCAAGAGAGTTTCTCAAAACACAAGCTGAAAACATTTAACCCTGCCATATATTCAACTGAGTACAGAATTAAAATATCATGAGGATGTGATGTAATTCGAGCCAAACATGAAATCTCTGTCCTTGGTACATTATACTATATTCACAGCACAGCCAATATGTCCTCAAGCTAATTTTGTGACTGCTTTTTAATCATTAATCATAAGTCTCTTATTATACAAAACTTTAACTTGCTGAGCAACTGATTTTTTAAATTTTATTTTGACTATTATATAAATAATATATATTTTTCTTTTGAGACAGGATCATTATGTAGTCTGGGTTGATCTTACACTTGCTTTGTAGTTGAGGGTGCTTATCAAGTCCCCACCCTCTTCCTTCTGGTGTGTGTCCATTTTTTTTTTCAATTTTTAAAATACTTAAAGAAACTTTATAAACTCAGATGTTCGAGCCACTTGGATTTTTTAACCTGCATCTAACATCTAAGATTCTTGTCTTTTGTAAAATTTTCAGTTTCTGATTTTCGTTGTTTTTTCCTAGAAGTATCTCCCTACCTATTCCAAGCTGACCTCAAACTTGAGATTCTCTTGCCTTGGCATTATCCAGAACAGGATTATAAGAGTATACCACTATGCCTAACGAGATTTTACATAGTCTACACAGCTAGTTCTGAAGAATAAAATCTTTTATTCAACCTTGAAACACCATTATAACACTTCTGAAGTTACCGTAGTATAACAGACTATTTTTTAAATAATACAATGCTACTTTGCATATATTCTACTTCTCAGTGTGCTTCAATCTTTACCTTTCTATAAATTTTGGTTTTGTTATATTTCAAAATTTGTTACATTTCAAAACAAAAATTTTGTTATATTTCAAAATCAGAACATAAATACAACCAAATCATAGTTATAAATAGGATTTTAAAACAATTTTCTTCAAATAGTTCAATAACTTTAAAATTATTTCAGTTTTTGTGTCCGGTTCCTTTATTCTCTTGCTATTCTTAACCCTATCTACACATGGTAATAAAAGTTTCATTCATTGGCAGAGGGAATTCTGAAACTGTTTACTTTGCTTCTCTTGTTAGAATAGCTATTTCCTTTGCATTAATTAAATTAAACAAAACTCTTTTACATTCTACTTGCCCTAAACAGAGGATGCATTGAGGAATAGTGGAAAGAGAGGAAAGGGAGAGATAAACATTGAAAACATTCAATGAGGGCAACGAGGAACGGGCACAATGTTTGGGGCAAGAAGCTGAAATAGTGAGGAAATTTTATGGACTCTGTAAAGACACTCTGATATATAGGATGTATTGGCTGAAGTCCCGTATCATATCAGTGTACAAAGGTCTTATCCCGTTAAACTCAATGCAGCACAGATTCAAGAAAATAGAATGCAATTGGTTTCAACCAGGAAGTAATTACGTGACAAGATTTCTACTTCTGTTTAAAACACATACGTGCCTGTACTCCTTGGGCACGTATCGCTTATGGAAGTGTTGCATAATTACTTCATGAAGTGTCCTCTAGTATATGGGTCTGCCAATTTAATGGAATTTTTAGCATAGTTAGAGTAATATAGTAAGTTCAATTAATTTTTTTTCAGAATCATCTGTGCAGCAAGCATGGAGCTAGACAAATGTATATAAAATACCCGAAACGATTCTATTCAGCAGAATTGGCAAGATAGACATATATATCAACTTGTTCATTTCTTTTTTTAATTTCACCATCCACTTTGGTATAGATTCTCCAAAGCCAAGCCCTCCAGTTATGACCCAGTTTTCTCCTGCAGCTGGCGGAAATATCAGTCTCACAGGGAAGCCTTCACCCTCATGTTGGAGCAAACTCAGAATTGAGACATACTGATTATTATGCCTGCTCTGCCAACAGAGGACTAATATTTTCAGCTATTCCCCAAGAATCCATAATGGTGTGTGCTTTATAGTCACATGCTCAGAGAGAAGAGTCACATTGTTTTGATGGCAGCTTTGCTCTTACTCTTTGCAGATGTCATCTCTAACCTTCATTCAGAGGTGGCAAGCCAAGAAGTATTGCTGCTGTAGTGGCACATATTAATTCTTGAGAGAGACACATTCAGTTTTAGGGGAAAAAATAAATGAATCACAAGATGATATATAATGGATTTAGCTATAATTCCTTCCTGGAAGGTAAAAAAGTGTTGCTTATGGTCGTCTGGTGATTTTTAATTTATCCTAATATTTCTCATGGCATGTAAAACTATACCTTTATAAAGTGATTCTGTGTTTCTGTTATTATATTTGTAGCATAGCACACTCATGGATTAAGGTTTAAAAAAAACTATGAGATTTTGTGCTAAAAGGGATGTAAAGCAATCTTATCAAAGATGTAGAACTATTATGCTACGTTTTCAGTTGCTGGATATATATGAAGCTTCTAGGAATCTAATCCAAAGACAAATATCAAACATTAGTCAATTTTTCAGTGATACATAGTACAAATTAAAATATTCTAAAAGTGCTTGAATGGTAAAATGAATGTCTTGTTTCCCTCAAAGATGCTCTGTACATTTTCCATATATGACAGTGTGGCTCTACTTTATTTTAATAATAAGCATTTTATAATCTCCATTCTCTGACTGTGAAGACCTTGAATAGTGATACAAGAATCTCTTTTGTATCTCTTCTGAAGCAATGACTTAGTTGGTGAAATGTTTTTTCAGCAAACTTAAGTATGTGAACTTGATACACAGCCTACAGGTGAAAAGCCAGGCACAGACTTTAACCCTTGGAACTGGAGGGATCAGAGGCAGGTAGATCCCAATAAATCACTGGTCAACTATTCCAGCCTGTGTGGTCCAAGTTCAATAAAAGATCCTGTCTCAAAACTAAGGGAGTGACCTGATGTCAGCCTCTAATTTCCATATGCACACACAAAAATTACAGTGGGGTGATGCCAACACTGAATTATACTTATAGAGTGTTCTGTACTCTATGAATCAGACTTTATATTATTCTTCACCCAACTTCTTATTTTAAATTTTCTTTTTATTAGCATTTTTTTCATACAACATATCTTAGCATATTCTTTTCCCTCCCCTCCTTCTGATTCATCTTACCTCATGTTCTTTGCCTCAGAAACAAAACAAAGCAAAACACTCGAAATCAAAAATTACCAAAACAAAAGCACACACAAAAACTGGAGTCAATTTTGGATGAGCCAACTACTTCTGAGCATAGTGCCTTCCCTGGAGTGTGATTGCTATACCCAATATTACTCCAATGAAGAAAAATTGGTTTTCCTCTCCCATATGGTATCAGTTGTATGTAAACAGCTTGTTGGGTAGGGTCTGGAACTTGATTCTTTCATCTGACTTGAACTCAAGAAAGTCTTATATGTGCTGTCACAGTCCCTGTGAGTTCATGTGAGCATCGATCTTGTTGTATCTGCGCCATTTTGTTTCTTTGAATCATACATAACCTCTGGCTCTTACAGTCTTTTTGCTTCTCCTTCTACATAGATCCTAGGGTCTTGAGGGACATATTTCTTAGGGATGAGTATTCCAAAGACTCTCATTCTCTGCACTTTGTCTAGTTGTGGGTGTCTGTGTTAATTATCATCTCTTTCAGTTTTCTGATGAGATCTGAGTGATGCACTGATTTATAGGTATAGTCATATGTCATTAGCAGTTATTTTATTGTTATGCTCCTTTGGCAACATACTGGCCATAGGTTTGCCCATAGGGTCAGATCCCTGACCACTTCTTGCAGTTGTCAGGTGAGGACTCCATCTGATCGAGTGGGGCTGAAATCCATTTAAAAAGCAGTTGTCTACTCCCATAACTTGCTCACACATTACATATTATTGAAAAGAGTTAATGAGAAATATAACCCATATGTGTTTATCAAGTTAAAATATACATGACTAAGAAAAGAACAGGGGTGGATAGAATGGCTATCCATTGATACTTTGTGGGATAGACATATAAAAGTGAAGTTTCCATTTTTATAAGTTAATATCTGTCAGTAACTTGAATAAAATATTTTTTCTTTCTATCTTACTTTATTCCTTTACTTCACTTGCTTTAATAGTTATTCCATTTTAATTGTTACAAACAATAACAGTTTTGAGTAATCATGGAATGGCCAGTAAAGTAGTTAAATGGGGTGGTTCCCACAGTGCAGTCCCGTATTAATCATCAAAAGTAACTCCTCAGTATGACCTATAAACCTCGTTCTTCTCATCTTTGAAATCTCCTTAGTAAGGCAGTCTTATCACAGATTTGTTAAGCATACAAAGGCTGGAGGCAGTTCTGGAACCTGTTAAATAAATGAAATGGGATGAAATTGTTTGCTATAATATTACCATAAAATACCAATTCTACAAGAATTTCGACACTGGGGAAAGGTAGATTGAGTTAAATGTCACAGAATAAGCTCCTGAATTGTCTATTTTATTCTTTTATAATTCTCATTAACGTAGCAAGGAGAGAAAGTTAGCCTGTGTTGGAATCACACGCTTGAGAAATTCAGAAGTGGATAAAGATAAGGAAACTGTAAGTTGAACTTGTGGTTTTAACTAATCATTTCTGTGTGTGCTGAAGGACAGAGTAAAAGTGCTGGAGAGAAGAGAAAACTCAGTTGTGATGGGGAAGTCATAAGGACATGGATGGGTATCTGAGAACTCTGTGACCAAAACAGTTACTTGACTTTAAGATTTATTGGTGTAATAGTGGCACAAATGTTATGAGAATCAAGATATCACCAGGTAAAAGAATATGCTAGGATCAATTGTTTATGCAGTATATTTTGTTGACAGGAATATTATTATTGGGCAAAGGGCTATATTCATAAGTCATAAAGGGGTGTTATTATTTTTAATCTGGATGATTAAAATATACAGCTCAATTAAATTTTTGCACTCAATAATTTTCTTAAGACACAATATAGTATCAAGCCAACTCTGACCACACCCATCCATGAGTGGATCTCTCAGTGCTCATTAAAGCAGCTTCTGCAGTAGGTGATCATTAACATAACACCCCTTGCAACTGGTCAGGGTACACAAAGTGACATACTAACCAGTGCCATGCTCTAAATGGAACATTTTTATCATATACCCATCTTCCAAGGCTTGAGAGTCATGACAGAATGGTGGGTTGGGAACATTCTAAAGGGCAGAGAAATGGATGGCTACACCAAGAGACTGACTTCTGGACAAAACATTGCAGTTATACACAAATAAAATGATAGCAGCTGTGACTGTTTGCCAAAGACCTGCACAAGCTCAAACCAGACAAAATTGCAGCATAGAATGAGAATGAGATCAGGATTTCCTAGCCCTGGTTAAAGAGAGATCAGCAATTGGTGGCATTTGGGAGAAGGAGCAACAGGTTTCTTCCTGGGTAGAGATACTGAGAGACTTCCCATATTCCAGAAGATGGTCCCATATCCATGTATAAACTAGCAGCACTAAATAGCAATATATACAAAACATGAGACCAAATTATGTGCATTTGTTGTGGTAAGATAGCATCTCAACTAAATGACATTGAGAAAACTAAATATCAACTCAAATTCAAGTGGGTAAAAGGACCTAAAGATAAGAGCTGATGTGCAAAACTGCTAGAAGAAACAGTAGGAAGTACATTTCAGCTTACAGTTATAGCTAAGTAATTTATAAATAGGACTTTCTGTAGCTTAGAAAATAAAACTAACAATTTACAGGTAGGAGTTTATTAAGTAAAAACATTCTGTACAGCATAAGATACAATCAATAGAGTGAGGAGTTGCCTACAGAATGAATAAGATACCTGTGCTAACCATAAAATTGACAAATTACTCTCTGGTATACATGAAAACAAAACAAGAAAGAAAGAAAGAAAGAAAGAAAGAAAGAAAGAAAGAAAGAAAGAAAGAAAGAAAGAAAGAAAGATAGAAAGAGAGAGAGAGAGAGAAAGGAAGGAAGGAAGGAAGGAAGGAAGGAAGGAAGGAAGGAAGAAAGGCAAGTCTAAAACTAAAAACTAAAAACAATACAAAATGGCCTATGGAACTGAACAGAGAACTCTCAAAAGATCAAATATAAATGACTAAGATCCATCTATTTGCCTAGAAATTTCATAAATTCATTGTTTTTAATAGCTGAGTAGTACTCCATTGTGTAAATGTACCAAAATTTTTGTATCCATTCCTCTGTTGAGGGACATCTGGGTTCTTTCCAGCTTCTGGCTATTATAAATAAGGCTGCTATGAACATAGTGGAGCATGTTTTCTTATTATCAGTTGGAATATCTTCTGGATATATGCCCAGGAAAGGTATTGCGGGATCCTCCGGTAGTACTATGTCCAATTTTCTGAGGAAACGCCAGACTGATTTCCAGAGTGGTTGTACAAGCTTACAATCCCACCAACAATGGAGGAGTTTTCCTCTTTCTCCACATCCTCGCCAGAATCTGCTGTCACCTGAATTTTTTATCTTAACCCTCTGACTGTTGTGAGGTGGAATCTCAGGGCTGTTTTGATTTGCATTTCCCTAATGATTAAGGATGTTGAACATTTTTTTAGGTGCTTCTCAGCGGTTCAATATTCCTCAGTTGAGAATTCTTTGTTTAGCTCTGTGCCCCATTTTTAATGGGGTTATTTGATTTTCTGGAGTACATCTTGAGTTCTTTATATATATTGGATATTAGTCTCTTATCTGATTTATGATTGGTAAAGAATGTTTCCCAATCTGTTGGTTGCCTTTCTGTCTTATTGACAGTGTCTTTTACCTTACAGAAGCTTTGCAATTTTATGAGGTCCCATTTGTCAATTCTCTATCTTATAGCACAAACCATTGCAGTTCTATTCAGAAATTTTTCCCCTGTGCTCATATCTTCGAGGATTTTCCCAACTTTCTCCTCGATAAGTTTCAGTGTCTCTGGTTTTATGTGTTCCTTGATCCACCTAGACTTGATCTTAATACAAGGAGATAATAATGGATCAATTAGAGGGTATCACCCTGAGTGAGGTAACCCAATCACAAAAGAACTAACACAATATGCACTCACTGATAAGTGGATATTAGCCCAGAAACTTAGAGTACCCAAGATACAATTTGCAAAACACTTGAAATTCAAGAAGAAAGAAGACCAAAGTGCGGATATTTCACCCCTTCTTAGAATTGGGAACAAAATATCTATGAAAGGAGTTTCAGAGACAAAGTTTGGAGCTGTGACGAAAGGATGGACCATCCAGAGACTACCCCACCCAGGGATCCATCCCATAATCAACCAACAAATGCAGACACTATTGCATATGCCAGCAAGATTTTGCTGAAAGGACCCTGATATAGCTGTCTCTCCTGAGGCTATGCTAGTGCCTGGCAAACACAAAAGTGTATGCTCACAGTCAGCTATTGGATGGAACATAGGGCCCCCAATGGAGGAGCTAGAGAAAGTACCCAAGGAGCTGAAGGGGTCTGCAAGCCTATAGGTGGAACTACAATAAGAACTAAACAGTACCCCCAGAGCTCATGTCTCTAGCTGCATATGTAGCAGAAGATGACCTAGATGGCCATCATTGGGAAAAGAATCCCCTTGGTCTTGAAAACTTTATATGCCCCAGTACAGGGGAACACCAGGGCCAAAAAGTGGGAGTGGGTTGGTAGGGGAGCAGGGTGGTTGGAAGGTATGGGGGACTTTCGGGATAGCATTTGAAATGTAAATTAAGAAAATACCTAATAAAAATTGATAAATGTAAAAAAAAATAAATGACTAAGAACTAAAATTTATTTTAATAAGCCTTCAAGATCCTTAGCAATCAAGGACATGCATATAAAATATAACAAAGGTAGCATGTGTTAACTAAAATGTGGGGAAAGAAGAAAACTTGTTCACTGTTGTTGGGCAGACAAACTGATACAGTCCCTGTGGAGATTACTGTGGCATGTCTTCAAAAAGTCAGAAATATATCTACTTGTAGAGACAAGCTTTATCACCCCTGAGCACATACTGGAAGGACTCTACGTCTGTCTCCAGAGACACTCATCCATTTTATCCATTTTTAATGCTGCTCCATTCACAACAGCTCAGAAATGAAAACACTCTATTTCTCCATAAACTGATGAACATATAATGAAACATCATATGATTAGGCAACTGAATTTTCTAGTTGTAAAGGAAAATAACTTAAATGAAATTCTCAAGCAAATAGGACTGGAAAGAATCCTACTGAGAGAAGTAATCCAAACCAATAATTACTCCACACACCCTTCCTTATATGTAGGTTCTAACTTTGAACTTTAGGTTTTTCTTTTATTGTTGAAAATAGAACCTACTCTCAAAATATACATCTTGACCACAGTTTCCCCTCCCTCCACTCGTCCCTGCCCCCCATCCCTTCTTCCCCAGATCCACTCACTTTCCATTTCCATTCAGAAAGAAGGACTCCAAGAGACAACAACCAAAAACAAAACAACAAGATACAATAAGACAAGGCCAAAGCCCTCATATTGAAGCTAGACAAGGCAACTCAATAGGCAGAAAAGAGTCCTAAGAGCACTCAAGCGTCAGAGACACACCCACTCCCACAAAAACACAAAGCTAACAGCCCTAACATATAAGCAGATGACCCAGTGCAGACCCAGGAAGGCCCCAAGTTGACGTTTAAGTCTCTGTTAGACCATATGAGTCCTGCCTGTTCACCAGATGCAGTGGGCCATATTCTTCTGATGTCCTTCAATGCACCTGATGCCTACAGTCTTGTCTTCTCTTGATGGAGTAGATGGGGATTTCCAACTTGGACTCTTTCTGCATAATGTCTACCTGTGGGTCTCTGAAACATCTCCTATCTGCTGCCAGAGGAAGTCTCTCTGATGATGACTGAACAAGGCACCAATCTATGAATACAGCAGAATATCCTTAGGAATAATTTCATTGTTTTTTTTCCCCCAGTTTTGTTTGGTTCCACCTAAGTCAGTAGGTAGGAAAGATAGATCAAAGGTTTAATGGCTGAGTTGGTGTCCAGGTTTCTCTTTCGGTAGCCTGCAGAGTAACTTCCCACAACAGAGACTAGAAAGTAGGTTGAAAGTTCTGTGCAGGCACCAACATTGCCTCTCCACATTCAATGAATTGTGTGGATGTTATCCTAGGCAAAGGTGCCATGTACCAGGTTTTGGAGAAAGACCCTGTGTCCTAGCTGAGAGCTAGGACAATGCAGTCTGTGTAGTTTGGGAACCTCCATAGACCTGTCATCAAAATACTTGACTGAATGCAACTCCAGACCACCATTGGAAGCCTTGCCTGGCTACAACAGATATCCAGTTCAGAATCATTATCCTCTATTACTAGGAGGACTCACTATGGTCACCCTCATAGTTTGCAGGAAGTTTCCATTGCAATAGGTTTTCACACCACACTCCAAATGGTCCCTAGTCCCAGTTATCTCACCCAAAACTATCCCCACTGCAACACCTTATCCCTCCTGCTTCAGTCCCCACCTGGTTGCAGTCCACCTGCTAAACCTATTTTGTTTACCTTTCCCAGGGAAATTCATGCATGCCTGATGAGTTCTTTTCTTTACCTAATTTCTTTGGGTCTGTGAATTATAACTGTATTATCACTTACTTAACAGCTAATACATACTTATAAATGAATAGATACCTCATTTGTCTTCCTGGGCCTGGGTTACCTCACTTGGAACGAATTTTATCTTAGTTGTACTCATTTGCCTGCAAATCTCATGGTTTCATTTTTAAACAGCTACTTAGCTTCATTATGTAAGTGTACCATATTTGCTTTCTTCATTGTTTGCTTGAGGGACATGTAGGCCATTTCCAGTTTCCTGCTATTGTAACTAAAGCCACAATGAACATAGCTGATCAAGTGCTCCTGTGGTTGGATGGAGTATCCTTTGTGTGTATACCCCATAGTGGTATAGCTAGCACTTGAGGTACTTCTATTGCTAATTTCTGAGGAAATGTCATATTGGTTTCCACAGGAACTATTTAATTTAACACTCCTATCAGCAATGGTCCACATATTCACCAGTACGAGCTGTTATTTGTGTTATTAATCTTTGCCATTCTGACATGTGTATGACAGAAATTCAGAAATTCCAAGTAGTCTTTTCATTTTCCTGGTGTCTGAGGTACTGATCATTTCTCTGTGTTGCTCAGCCATTCAGAATTCCTGTCTTGAGAAGTCTCTGTTTAAATCTGTACCCCAGTTTTTCATTGGATTATGTTTTGATATATAGCTTCTTGAGTTCATTATGTATTTGGATATTCATCCTCTATTAGATGTGGAATTGTGGACAGTTCCATGTATGTGGTTAGGTTGGAGTAAATGTAGAAACTAGGAGACTAAAAAGAGAACACTGGGATATGAGGGAGAGAATAGCTTAAGGGAGAGGGATAGTAGAACAGAGGTGATATGGAGGATGATGGGAAAATGATTGTAAAGGTTATTAACTGGACTTATAAGTGGGAAGAGTAGTGTAGAGAATGAGTAAAGACAGGGATAATGACACTCAAGGTGTCTGGAAAGCCATCTGAAAATCTACTACTTTATAAAATTCCAAAGCACGCCTACATCAAAAAAAAAGTTTAAAAGGTCTTACTCCACATGGGAAATCATACCCCTTCCACAAAGTATCGCTTCTCAAATAAAAATTCCCAATGCCAGGTGTAGTAGACCTCTGTTAGAGACATTGGTCAGGGGATTTCCAGAGATCCCATAAGCAATACAGATGATTGCTGTTGCTTTTGGTTGCTCCCTGGAGCCTGACGGTAAGGTTACTTTGTGGATGACAACACACCAATCACACACCAAGGAGAATCAAACTGGTACTGGCTAGAAAGCTTGTTCCCGGGTGTCTTGATGCATGTGCAGAATCTCCCTTTCTGAATAGCTCTCTGTTTCAAAATAAAGACACATCAGACTTCCATTCACAGTCTGAATGATTTTAAAAAGTTTCACAGTGTACTCAAGTGGGAATTAAACTTTCTTCCTCTTTATGTGTTCAACTGTTCAGGAAACCACCTGTAAAATATTTAAAAGAACATAATTATTTGAAAATAATTTGAATGAGGTTTTTTCCCTACTGAAAACAAATTGAGTTCTTGATTATATATGTCTGTAGCTTATTTTATATATGTTTTTAAAATTACATATGGACTCTTGGGAATAGGCAGTACTGAAAGTCTTCTGTTATCTGTGTTAAACTCACACAAATTGTTTTCCTTGACCCACTTGCCAACATTTTCTGTCTATGGTTGATGCTAATACTCAAATATCTTCCACATCTTTTCTTGCTAACTCAATGGGAAGTAGGACTTAGCCCATGAAATGCGTTGCTATACAAAAACCTACCATTCTTTGCATTGTTTCTTCTCTTAGAAGAACCACTACTTGTTCTCTGACTTTAGCATAGCATTCCATTGCAGTGTTTTATTCATACCATACAGTGTTTGATGCAAGTTTGATTACAAACTCTGTACTATAAAAATATTAATTCCAGAAACAATCATTTTCATTGTTCTCTGTCAAACGGAATAGAGCATTATTAAAAGCTATCTATGCTGTGAGAATAAATAGGTTGTCAGACCTGGGTCTTGTTTGTTTTCCCTAGTCTCCTGCTTCTAGTAAGTATAGATAGGATGCTAAAAATAATACATCATAAATTTTCAGTGTGAAAATTTCTTTTCAAATCTGTATAATGAAGTGAGTTTAAAAAGTACTATATAATTGCCCAAATATTATAATTCAATCATAGAATTACTACTATCAGGTTTGTGGTTATTACTTTGAAACAGAGGGAAATTTCAACAAAATAATCACTTTTTAGTGTCAATAAAAACTATCAACAAAAATAAATGATAAAAAGTCCACAAATACATTTTTATTTGTCATAATGATAATCTGTGTTTTATGTGTTATCTCCACTTAATGGCTGATTCATAACCATAGTTTATAGAAAATAAATCTTTAAATTATATAGTATAGAATTTATTCATATTCATACATTCAGTAAGTGGTAGAATTTAGATGAGGCTCCATTCATTCAAACTTTATAGTATGCATTAACAAACTATAAATTATAATAATATAATGCCAAGTGATTTTATCAGATTACTTTAATAATTACTTCACAATGGCTACACAGAAAAATGAGGTAGATACAGAAAAAGTAGGTAGATACAGAAAAGTTAGGTAGACTTATCACCAAAGAAGGATTGAAATGATTAAGCAATTGATTTGTGAAATTTCATTGAGGATATTTAAAGCTGTGAGAATGTAATACTAACTTGAACATGTCAGCTTTTTCATGTAAAATAACACATGTATTATCAGACATGAAATTTTCTAAATAAAACAAATGTGAAGGGTGTTCTTGTTTGTCACCTTGAATGAATCTGGAATAGATTCAGGAAAAGTCTCAAAGTGGATATTTAAAGTATTTCTTGGAAAGATTAAAGGAAAAGGGTGACAGTCTCCTGGACTGCGAAAAACCTTCAGAAGGTAGGGCAGTTTTAAAGAGTGCTACAAACTGGTATGACCTTTCTGGAAATCAATTTGTCAGTTCCTCAGAAAATTATAAATAGTTCTACCTGAAGACCCAGCTATACCACTCTTGGGGGTTTGCAGAAAAGATACTCTATCATCCCACAAAGACACATACTTTACTACGTTCATAGTAGACTTATATGTAATAGCCAGAAGCTGGAAACAACCTAGATGCCCCTCAATAGAAGAATAGATATAGAAAATATGATTTCTTTACATAATGGAGTACTATCAGCTATTAAAAATGAGGACATCAAGAATTTTGCAGGCAAATGGATGAAACTAGAAAATATCATCCTAAGCAAGGTAGCCCATAAATGAAAGGACATATATGATAAGTGGAAATTAGCCAAAAAGTACAGAATACCCACAGACTGTAAGAAGGTTAACAAGCAGGAAGGAGGAAGGCCCAAGTGAGGATGCTTCAATTACACTTGGAAGGGGAAACAAAATAATCATGGGAGGCAGAGGGAGTGAGGGATCTGGGTGGGAGAGAGGGAAGGGGAAGGGGAAAGAGGAAGGGGAAGGGGAAAAGGGGAACAGGATCATGTATGATGGGGGAGGGTGCAGGAAAGAAGTCCAGAAGGCCAGGAGAATGAATGGAAATATGTAGTTTCTGGGGTTGGGAGGTGGAGGGGGGCATTCTAGAAAGTCCCAGAGACCTGGAAGGTGAAAGACTCTCAGGACTCAATGGTGATCACCTTAGCTAGAGTGTCTAACAGTGGGGAGAAGGAACTTGAAGAGTTCACCTCCAGAAGATAGACAGGTCCCCAAGTGGAGGGATGGGGATACCAACCCACAGTCAAAATTTCTGACGCAGAATTATTCCTGTCTAAAATAACTGCAGGGACCAAAATGGAGAAGAGACTGAAGGATAGACTGTCCAGTGACTGGTCCCACTTGGGATACTGGGGGTTGGAGGGAAGACACCAAGGCCTGCCACTACCACTGATGCTATGGTGTGTTTACAGATAGGTGCCGAGCATGGCTGTCCTCTCATAGGCCCTAACAGCAGCTTACTGAGACAGATGCAGATACCTACACCTAACCATTGGACTGAAATCAGGGGCCTCTATCGAAGAATTAGGGGAAGGATTGAAAGAGCTGAAGTGGAGGGTGACCCGATAAGAAGACCAGCAGTCTCAACTAATCCAGGACCCTGGGATCTCCCAGAAACTAATCCACCAACTAGGCAGTTCACACAGGCTGGTCTGAGGGCCCCTGGCACATATTTATTAGAGGGCATTTATTAGAGGGCTGCCTGGTCTGGCCTCAGAGGGAGAAGATGTGCCTAATCCTGCAGAGACTTGAGGCCCCAGGGAAGAGGGATACCTGGGAATTGAGAGAGCACCCTCTCAGAGACAAGGTAGGGAATGGGATAAGAAACTGGGGGTGTGTGGTTAAGGGGCTGGAATGTAAATAAATAAAATTAATAAATAAAAAACATAAAGAATGCTATATAATGAAAAGGTTATGGCTGCCTTTTCACTAAGCCTGCCTTTTCACTCCTGAGGAGTGAATCTACCTTTGTCTTTCTGCTAAGGTTGCTATCATTATTTACTGACACTAAACCCTTGACTCTCTAGGAATTCTGAAGGTCTTTATCATCAATTTCAAACTTCTGAGACATACAGCCTTGTGCACAGGGCAGCTATGAGATCCTCAACAGGTGGGTAGGGGGCTGTCAGAACTGATCCACTCTGTGTCTATCTCTATGAACTTCACTTGAGGGAGTTCTGCGCTTTACTTGGTCCTTTGTTTCTAAGTTCTTGAACCTGGTTTACCTGATGTGGTTTTAATAGGCTCATGTGCCTCTATAGTCCAAATTCATCCAAATAAACTAATATGTAGGCACCATTTTCTCTTCCAGGAATAACAACCTGTGCTGCATGCACAGTGCTGAGTTCATAGGGGCTTAGTGTTCACTCTGGTGCGGAGTTTTCCTCCAACTTCAAAATGGCGCCACCAGCTGTTTGTAAAATGGAGTCTCTTAAGACAAGGCACAGTCTGCAAAGCATTGTTCTACACAATATGGAGCAGCTTGGAGCATGGCACTACCAAAGCATAGTGTTCTCTTGGATTCAGAAGTCGCAGTGGTTTAAACTGAGTCTCTCTCATCCTTAGCCCTGTCTCCAGGGCGTTGAGCTTCTCAGTGGTGGCAGAGTGCCCAGACAGTGTCATAAGAGGTGGCTGCATTCAAGTTAAATAGTATTTTACCTCTAGATCTTCAGGGACCCTAAACAAACCCAATTAGCTTCCCGATTTCCATTTATTATAGTACTGCTTAAAGAAATTTATTTTTTAAGCTTATAGGCCTCTTGTTGAAATAATATCTGTAGTGAAAGTAAAATTTATTTAAAGTTCAATGATTCCTTCATTTTCACCTCAGTTTGTATATTTTATTAAATCTGAGTAAAATAAAATTTACTACCCTTGCTGTAACATGGACTCTTTTAACTTGGTTTAGTTTTATAAAACAAATTCTATCTCTATCCTGTATTTTCATCACTCTATAAGGAGAACAATAATTTTACATGAATAATCTATTTTCTAGAATGCCTAGGGTCAAACTCAAATTGGCATTAACTATTTGATGCCTCATGCCGGGCGTGGTGGTGCACACCTTTAATCCCAGCACTCAGGAGGTAGAGTCAGGTAGATTTCTGAGTTCAAGGCCAGCCTGGTCTACAAAGTGAGTTCCAAGACAGCCAGGGCTACACAGAGAAACCCTGTCTTGAAAAACAAAAACAAAACAAAACAAAAAAGCAAAAAGCAAAAAAAAAAAAAAAAAAAAACAAAACCTATTTGATGCCTCGAGCAGTTTACCTCACTGATTTATGCCATTATTTTCTTAAAGACAGATAAATATAACATCTACCTTATTCATTACTTAGAGTGACTAAGTGAGTTGAACTTATTAATGGTTTAACTCAGTAATTACATAGTTCAAAGTCATGATCATCTTTATTGTGCCCAGTGTTCCCTTCCTTGTTGCTACATGCATTGTAGTAGTAGTTTAATAGAGACAAAACAGACCACATACTCATCATACCATTTTTTGAATATTTGCAGCATACTGATTGATAGTTACAACTCAATAAAACTGAAAGGAGTTCATTAGTAAGAAAATGCAATGATACCCACAATACTGTTTCTCTAAGCACGAGATGACTCTTTCTGGATAATGACAGACTGTAATTTATGGCCACACTATGTTGCAGGAGAGTGTAATTAAACCCTTTTCTTAAATGCAAGGATAAGGGTTTTTTAAGAGTGTTGAATATGTTCGACAGACATAAACATCTCTCATCGTTCCTTAGGAAAAAGCAGTTTGCATATAGAGTATATTCAATATTCATTTTGAATGCTGTACTTTGTCACACTCCATCAGGCAGACTTTAGAAATAATGTTTCCTGTCTGATATGCTGGGTGCTATTATTCCATCATTCTCCATTGACAGATATGTGCATGAGATTTGGGGACAGCTCTACAACTGCTCACTGTGAAAACACCTTCCCTTAGCTTGTGTTTCTTTCATACAGAAGCAATTCATACAATGAATATGTAAGTGTTCTGTGGCTTCCTGTGTACAGAAAACAACTGTTCCCAAACAAATTCAGCTTCTGCAATTTTTTTTTATACACAGAAGTGCTAAACTTCCTCTTCACTGTCTGAGTCAGATGTGTCTTCTCTCCTGTATATTTCTTGTTTTCACACTCTGTTCCGGAACATGGCATTTTTCCAGTGATCGGTCTCTGAGTTGATTAAGATCTACTGCAAAAATGCCAAGAACCCTCTCTCCTTTTCCGGGAAACTCTCAAAGTGCTTCTTCCATGCTTGAACCTATCATCAGATTATCAGTTACACTGTAAAAGCTGGATTACCTAAGATGATACAGTTAGAAGATTGCATCCTATGTGCCAATGCTTTCATTGTGGTGTAACTGTGCTAAACACTATAAAGTTTTGATGGTTACATGAATTTATGGTCATGGGAATGTTTATAAAACTCAAATGGTCCTTTTATTGTTTCTCTATGATATTGAAAGTCAGGGATGGTTTGTGTTTATAGACACAGCTGAGAGATAACACTGAAGTCTAGTTTTTCTTGATTTGTTTGGCATTTTGAGACAGTGCTTCCCACACTATAACAAACTCAAAACCATCTTCTCACCTCAGCCTCTTAAGTGATAAGGTCATAGGTATGCCATGCACAAGGACGGTTTATTCTTTACTCATAAATTTGATTTATTTATTTTTTCATTGACTAAAGATAGCCTAAAACTGGTATATCTATATTTTACATAATTGTATTTTCATTTAAAACATACAGTTTGAATAATCAGTTTCTAGAGTAGAAGACCTGATACATAAAGTTATCATTTTATTCCCTTAGAATATGTGATCCTGTTGATCTACTTCCTCAACACTTGGGCCTTTCTATTATCCTCTAGGTATATCTCTTTTCCTGCTTCATAAAAACATATGCTATTGTTCTGATGCTGTCTTCTACAACATTTCCTATGGTAATGACCCCTGCCTCTGGCACAGATCTACTGCTAATTCAGACAACTTTGCATGGTTAGATAGACATGACACTCCATTAGACACACCATGTTGCATCTCATGTTCACAGTCCACTGTTTCATAGTTCCCCTTTCTTCATCCTTCCTCCCTCCATTGCTCCCTCCCTCCCTCCCTCCCTCCCTCCCTCCCTCCCTCCCTCCCTCCCTTCCTCCCTCCCTCCCTCCCTCCCTCCCTCTCTCCCTCCCTTCCTTCCTTCCTTCCTTCCTTCCTTGAACCTACTCTTTGGTTACAGCCCATTTCAAGACTTGTTCTGTTTCAGTGCCTTCTGAGAGTACAACCATTCTCTTACTGCCTTGTTTAAATGTAAAATTAAAACCATGGATTTAGAAGTGGAAGGTGCTTCAGAGACTTTGCATTTCCATCCCTTAGTGAGGCCTGAGAAAGTGAAATGAGTTCATGGTGCCCTCTAACCAGGGGGCTACAGAGCTGAGACTGAATTTACACAGTTAAGGGTTCATATCACATGATACCACTTTTCCTTTGGTACCATGTTGTTGAGGTTTTGTCTTTTTGTTTTCTTTTTTGTTTAGATTGTTTTATTTACATTTCAAATGTTATCCCCTTTCCTAGTCCCCCCCCCAAAAAAAACCCACCTATACCCTCCCCCTCACTCTGCTCACCAACCCACTCACTCCCACTTCCTGGACCTGGTATTCCTCTCTCTTCCCATTGATGTCCAACAAGGCCATCCTCTGCTACATATGCAGCTGGAACTGTGAGTCCCACCATGTGTACTCTTTGGTTGGTGGTTTAGTCCCTGGTAGCTCTGGTGGTACTGGTTAGTTCATATTGTTGTTCCTCCTATGGGGCTGCAAACCCCTTCAACTCCTTGGGTCCTTTCTCTAACTCCTTCATTGGGGAACCTGTGCTCAGTCCAATGGTAAGCTTTGAGCATCCATATCTGTATTTGTCAGGCATTGGTGGAGCCTCTCAGGAGATAGCTATATCAGGCTCCTGTCAGCAAACATTTGTTGGCATCCACAATAGTGTCTGGGTTTGATGGTTGTATATGGGATAGATCCCCAGTTGAGGCAGTCTCTGGATGGTCACTCCTTCAGTCTCTGTAACTCCTTCCATGGGTATTTTGCTCCCCCTTCTAAGAAGGATTGAAGTATCCACACTTTGGTCTTCCTTCTTGAGTTTCACGTGGTTTGTTAATTGTATCTTGGGTATTCTGAGCTTCTGGGCTAATATCCACTTATCAGTGAGTGTATACCATGTGTGTTCTTTTGTGACTGGGTTACCTCACTCAGGATCATATTTTCTAGGTCCATACATTTGCCTAAGAATTTCATGAATTCATTGTTTTTAATAGCTGAGTAGTATTCCATTGTGTAAATGTACCACATTTTCCATATCCATTCCATCTGTTGAGGGACATCTGTGTTCTTTCCTGCTCCTGACTATTATAAATAAGGCTGCTATGAACATAGTGGAGCATGTGTTCTTATTACATGTTGGAGCATCTTCTGGTTATATGCCCAGGAGTAGTATTAGTGGGTCCTCAGGTAGTACTATGTCCAATTTTCTGAGGGATCACCAAACTGATTTTCACCATGGTTTTACCAGCTTGCAATCCTACTAGTAATGGAGGAGTATTCCTCTTTTTCCACAGCCTTGCCAGCATCTGCTGTGACCTGAGTTTTTGATCTTAGTCATTCCTACTAGTTCGAGGTGGAATCTCAGGGTTGTTTTGATTTGCATTTCCCTGTTGACTAAGGATGTTGACCATTTCTTTATGGCCATCTTGCTGAAAGCAATCTACAGATTCAATGCAATCCTCATCAAAATTCCAAATCAATTCTTCACATAATTAAAAAGAACAATTTACAAATTCATCTGGAATAACACCACCACCACCAACAACAACAACAAAAAAAAAACCAAAAAACCCTAGGATAGTGAAAACTATTCTCAAAAATAAAGGAACTTCTGGTGGAATCTCCATCACTGACCTCAAGCTGTACTTCAGAGCAATTGTGATAAAAACTGCATGGTATTGGTACAGTGACAGGCAGGTAGATCAATGGAATAGAATTGAAGACACAGAAATGAACCCACACACCTATGGTCACTTGATCTTTGACAAAGGAGCTAAAACCATCCAGTGGAAAAAAGACAGCATTTTCAACAAATGGTTGCTGGCTCAAGTGGCAGTTAGCATGTAGAAGAATGCAAATCGACCCATTCTTATCTCCTTGTACAAAGCTCAAGTCTGAGTGGATCAAGGATCTTCACATAATACCAGATATATTGAAACTAATAGAAGAGAAAGTTGGGAAGAGCCTTGAGCACATGGGCACAGGGGAAAAACTCCTGAACAGAACACCAATAGCTTATGCTTTAAGATCAAGAATTGACAAATGGCACCTCATAAAATTGCAAAGCTTCTGCAAGGCAAAGGACACTGTCAATAGGACAAAACAGCAACCAACAGATTGGGAAAAGATCTTTACCAATCTTACATCTGATACAGGGCTAATATCCAATATGTACAAAGAACTCAAGATGTTACTCCAGAGAACCAAATAATCCTATTAAAAATGGTGTACAGAGCTAAACAAAGAATTCTCAACTAAGGAATACAGAATGGCTGAGGTTTTGTCTTTTTACTGTTTATTGTAATGTTGAGTGTTGGTCTCTAAGATCTGGAGTCCAGACTCTGAGATTAGACCCCAGGTTAATTCTGAAGGTCGAATAAAGACGTCAGCAGCTGATAGCTGGGGAGAAGAGACATAGCTGGGATTCAGGTTTCCAGGGCTTGAGATCAAGAAGAGGAGGAAGAAAGGAAAAGAGAAGAATCAGCACTGGATAGAGAAGATGTGCAGGAGAGAGAAGGAAGAGAAAGTTGCCATGGAAAAAGAAGAACACTGCAGGAAAGAGAAGGAGAGCTGCCGTGTGCTAAGGGCTAAGAGAATGTGGCCCTGAGGGCTACTCAGTTGGGTCAAGAGCAGACAAATGGGACACAGAAATTAGTAACTAGGAGTTATTGGTAGAAAATTAGATTCTAATAGCAAGAAGGGTAGGCAACTGCCTAGCTACTGTGCTGCTTAAGGCATATTAAAATATAAGGCTGTGTGTGTGTGTGTGTGTGTGTGTGTGTGTTTCATCTGGGAATATAAATGGTCTAAGTCAGGAAGAAACCCTGAGACAGAATTTCTTCATTTTTTTTACAACACCATGTAGTTTTGTTTTGATATTAACCCCAGTGTGTTACTGCGCTATTTTCTGTTTCATTTTATACATCTTGTTTCTTCTCCTCACCTAGTCTAATCCATGGAGATAATGTATTTGTTTTCTCCCTTTCTATCTTTCTCTTTTTTCACCCCACACAAATCATAAAACGTAGCTATGAGTTGTAGAAAAACAACACTGTTTACATAAGCAACACACTATATACAATAGCACTCCCATAAGCTGTGAACATAGGCGAGGGTGTGGTAAGCTGTTCCATGTATATCTGTGTAGGCGTATCTATAAAGTCTACACAAAGACAAAATCACCTAGCCGCTTATTTCTCAGAGGGCATCACTATCATTAAGATACTCATGGCTCTATGTGTGTGCATGTGTGTCCACAAGTGGTACTCAACTTACAATTATAGACCTAGCTGAATTCTATCTTTAGAGTTTTATAAAGTATGTGTAATCTCAATTTAGGTTCTATTAATGAACTTTGTGATTCTATAACTCCTTGGTTTAGGAGGAATATTAACTACAAAATGTGTTGAATGATTCCATAATTTTCTCTCCTGTTTGCTATCCTGAATTATTACTACGCAGATCGATTACTCTCCTTTGGTTTGCTTTCCATTACAATAGGAACACCCACCATCTCTCTGAGACGGAATCCTTTGTTTGTCCTCCCCATGGGTGAGAGCCACAGCTTTGTGTAGCAAGGCTTCAAGACCTGCAGCACTGCTGCCTAGTGCACCACATCCTACTTACTGGTTTAGGCTTTTCTTTCATAGGTCTATGAACCAATATAGACACTCTGATCATTTGAGCCATTAAACTTTTATAGATTCAAATATTTAAGTTCTCTCTTCTAGTAGTCTTGGCAGAAATAAGCATAACTATGCGTATAGGGGAGGGAACGTATATGTGTTGAGAATGAAGAGGGAGGCAACTTCTGCTTTGAAATGGTCGGATGCATGACAGAGTCATGAAATGCCCTGCACAGAGTGAGAACTGTTATGAACATTGAGAAGTCTTCTCAGTGAATTGCCCTTTCACAAGAGAGCAGTCCCTCTGGAACATCAAGTTAGTAATCAAAGCTATACTTTACTATTAAAACTACTTGTGCTTGTAGTAAGTTGTCTTAGTCAGTAATTAAATCATAAAACCACTGAATAAACTGACATCTTTGTAAAATAGGGATCTAATTATAAACTTTAATCTTGGCGTTGCTGCTTGAAACCCAAAGCTGTGGCCATGAAAGTATATCCTCAACCGAACTGAGCTTTCCATTCATGAGAACACTTGCTTCACTTAGAAATTTCTTTTCTCAAGCTGTTGGCACATAGAAGCCACTCCTTACTCTATGAGTCCCTAGGACTTTTAAACATGTCTTCAAATATGGACACTAAATTCAATAGCCTCTCAAGCAACTGATAATGTGAAAAACTATGGTTAGCCCGAATTTTAACATGAAGGAATATTATGTACAAGCATAATGAAAATTTCCCTGTGATGAAAAGTTTACTACAAAAGTTTAATCTTAAATACTTTTAGTAGACATAAATTATAAAGAAACTATGCTTGCTTGTTGCAAAATAACTTTCCATGTAAGCATATTCCCTCTGGAAAATGAATGGGCTTAGGAGATGTACTTTTCATCGAAGGAACATGAATCCAAAGCAAAATCTATACTCACTTCCTTGATATCTTTGACTATAGGAAGATGTAGAAGGAGTCTGTCTTAGTCAGGGTTTCTATTCCTGCACAAACATCATGACCAAGAAGCAAGTTGGGGAGGAAAGGGTTTATTCAGCTTACACTTCCACACTGCTGTTCATCACCAAAGGAAGTCAGGACTGGAACTCAAGCAGGTCAGGAAGCAGGAGCTGATGCAGAGGCCATGGACAGATATTCCTTACTGGCTTGCCTCCCCTGGCTTGCTCAGCCTGCTTTCTTATAGAACCCAGGACTACCAGCCCAGGGATGGCACCACCCACAAGGAGACCTCCCCCCTTGATCACTAATTGAGAAAATGCCTTACAGCTGGATCTCATAGAGGCATTTCCTCAACTGAAGCTTCTTTCTCTGTGATAACTCCAACTGTGTCAAGTTGACACAAAACTAGCCAGTACAGAGTCCTTCCACAATTCAATCTAATCTAGGATTTGTTTGAAATTAGCAATAATTATCTAGCTACTTTAGCAACATTTCCGTTTAGAAAATTATTGCTTAGTGGAAAGTTTCTTGCTATTGCTTAAAAGAAATTCCCTTTCAGGGTAGCGCCTGGTCTCAATCCGTTTCTAACTGTCATTAACACCCTGGGATCAGTGATAGTGAGCCTCCATAGAGATATTTCTGAGAATATCTTTTGCACCACGGTTCTGAATGGCATAAAAAGAAATGTTTGTTGAAGATAATGTGTAGCACATTGCCATGGGCCTATGTCTGTGTATGTGTGTGTGTCATTTCCTGTTCCACTGATGGAAATGGTTCAAGTGGCCACAGGTAAATAAAAGGAAATGACCAGCTATGTGCTTACCAAGAAGAAGCCACATTCACACTGGCCACCAGCTGTTTCGGCCATGCCTTTTGCTAATTCCCCCCATTCATCAATGGTGTAAGAACGGGATAGCTTATCCTTAGATAGCACACAACAAGAACACAATCGACCGCAGAGTACAGATCTACTTGGAGAATTTCCTGGTTTTCAATTCCTGATTTTCATCATTGAAATTGAAGTCATTCATATCTGACACATGAACATATACGTGAGTATAATATACAGCAGATTTGTATGTGTGTAGCCTCATTCTCTGATTTCAGAGTCACATCTGTTTCCTAAGCTTGTCTTTTATCACAATTTTACTGACTATTTTAGTAATATCTTAGGATATCAGTGCCTAGGACGGATCTCTCGGGTAATAAAATGCATTGGTGAAACCTTTTTTTTTTTTATTTTGGAGAAGCCGTGTTGAAAAATCACACTCTATGTCCACGTGATGCAAATGAATAGTATTAGCATGGAACGTCTCATAATACCCAAAGACCACCATGGTGTTCCTGATCATGACTTTTGTCAAATCCCTCTTGCTTTTCATAATCCCTGACATCATTTAATTTAACTTTGGGAGAGAAGATAGTGTTAAATCTTAAAAGCAGAGTAGTTGTCTTCTAACAGTGCAGGGCATCTATTGTCTTGTGACAATGGCATGTATCAAGTGCTCTGAGCTGTGTTCCTGACTCCCTGCTGTCAGGAAATGTAGCTTCTCCAGTTGACACACCCAATCTCTTCTTGTTGACATATCTATCACATGTCCCTAAGAGCTGATGTCCCCAATCTGTGTCACATCAGAGGGCCTCTGGCTCCTTGCCAAACTCTCTTCTGGTATCTTCAACAACTGATGACTCTTTTGAGGAAATAGAGACTAAAACAAAGAATAATGTAGTTACGGAATAAAATCAGAAAATGTCCAGGACAGCAAGGATGAGTAGCTGTTCTTTCAGATTTCAGATTCTGCAGAGCAGCTGGGTACCACAAGCTCTTACCTGTGCAAATTTCTCCTCAGAATGAGCAGTCATCTGTTGATTTGTCCCTAGGCTCAGGAGACGTCATTATTCTACGCTCCTGCATCGGAATAGGAATGGTTTTGAAAATGCAAGCCCTTGAGTTCCACCTAGCATATACCTTCACATCACAGATGACAAGGCCTGGAAAGGCACATTTATAATAAATACTTTATGATACAATGTAGAACAATAAAATTACAGGGGGAGCTATGTCTTTAAGGAGTACATTTCTAGAGTATCAACAGAGAGCATCTATGTTTTCACCTGTTTGGATAACATTTAAAAAGCTGCAGCATTTAGCAAAAGACTCACTCTTCTGTAGTGCACAAACCTTTAGAAAAGGCAAGCATGTCTGCGTAGAAAGGTGTGAGTTGTATGTGCACCTCAGAGGCTTAAGACACTGTCTCTTTAATAAGAGTCTTAGATGTCTGGCTACCTCATGCTCCCAACATATTTGTCTTACTGTAAGACTTCTGTTCTGGGACAATGATTGTTCCCCTGAAAGCCATTGGGCGTTTCTTTTGTTCACTCTTAACAACAATTTAAAAATACTTTACTGCAGTCACATCCACACCACGGCCTCCCTGAGCCCTTTGACCAAAAGTGGAACTCTTTCTTTCAATTCCTGATTCCTGAATCTGTCATTTCTTCTGCCTCATATTGATGCCATGACAGCTCTGTCCACCCAGAAAACTGTGCACACCAAGATAACCCCCTCAGTCTCTATCAGTTACTCTATCCACGGGACTTCCAAGGCACCGCAGCCTCCAGATTTCCTTTTAGGGAGGGGAAGTTTGGTAAAAGGAGAAGTAAGTAACAGTAGCTATCACTGCCTTATTCTTATGACTCTACGCTTAAAGTGCTTCCTTTAATTCCCAGGTATTAGCTCAGACATACCATTTTCTGAACAGAACACGCCTTGCAATTTAATATGTCTATTTTACCTTTAAGAAAAGCCTGAGGGAATTGTTGCACTAGAAGTTCCACTAGGTGGCACTCCTGAGTCAGTTTAGTTTTCAATTTCCAACAGTACAGGGCTTGTGCACTTAAGGGTGAGCAGAAAGAGACAAATTTTACTTTCCTCGTGTATCTGTAACCTAGATTTAAGACTCTGACTCCTCTCTCTCTCTCTCTCTCTCTCTCTCTCTCTCTCTCTCTCTCTCTCTCTCTCTCTCTCTCTGTGTGTGTGTGTGTGTGTCCCTCTCTCTGTAAATCTTGTGGGAGGAGTAAGATTTAAGGGAAGTGTAAAATTGAAGGAAAGGAATACATGTAACAAGGGACCATAATTTGGAGAAACTGAAAGAAGGAAGGAAAACTGAAAGAAGTTATATGGAGCTGGAAAAGTAAACCAAACATCATAAAAACCCACATAGGATACACGCATGCACACACACACACACACACACACAATTTTATTTTTTATTTTAAAGATTATTTTTATTTACTCACTTTTAATGTATTTTTTTAGAATTTTACACATAAGTACACAATATTTACATTATTTCCACCCCCTCTCTATTTCTTAACCTCTTTCCCCCCACCCCTAGAATTTATGATGTCTTTCATAGATATGTAAAACCTACTGAGTCCAGTTCCTGTTCTTGTTGCCTGTAGGTACAAATGTTTAGGGCTGACCACTTAGCTTTGGATAACCTATTAAAGGGTTTGTCTATGGGGAAGACTGATTCTGTTAGCCGCCCTGATTGCCAGTCATTTTTATTTTTATCTATGTGTGTTTATCCGTAAGTGATGCCAATTGTATGTAGTGACCTGATACAGCAAGTAGAGGGAGCCAGGTTTCCTGGAACTGGAATTACAGGTGCTTATGGCATGCATGATGGGAACCAAACTCATTTCCTCCAGAGCTAGAGCAAGAACTGTTAGTCACTGAGCCATCTTTCCAGCTATAATATTTAATTTAAACAGAATGTACTGGCTGGTTTGTGTGTCAACTTGACACAAGCTGGAGTTTATCACAGAGAAAGGAGCCTCCCTTGAGGAAATGCCTCCATGAGATCCAGCTGTAAGGCATTTTCTCAATTAGAGATCAAGGGTGGGAGAGCCCATTGTGGGCGGTGCCGTCCCTGGGCTGGTGGTCCTGGATTCTATAAGAAAGCAAGCTGAGCAAGCAAGGGGAAAACAATCCAGTAAGTAACATCCCTCGATGGCCTCTGCATCAGCTCCTGCCTCCAAGTTCCTGCCCTATGTGCGTTCCTGTCCTGACTTCTTTTGGTGATGAACAGCAACATGGAAGTGTAAGCTTAATAAACCCTTTCCTTCCCAACTTGCTTCTTGGTCATGATGTTTTGTGCAAGAATATAAAGAGAGACAAAAAAATCAGTGCTGATTTTTCCATCTGCTGACTACTTCATGTTTCTAGCAAAGTTTTATGCTGTTTAGTATTGAGAACATGGTCTTTCACACATTATTCTTAGGTGTATGATATTTGAATAGCACTGGTAATATTTCCTTTTTCTGTTCCCAGACTGCCTAACTCTGTTATAGAAAACTTCATATGACATTGAATAATACTGAATTTTCTAAATTCAATTACAAAGCTAGTTTTGGTAGGGTTCATAGATTTTTAAAAAAAAACCATGTATAATTATATCATTTCCAATTAAAGAATTTTATTTTGATTTTCAGGATTGCCTTGGGTTGTTAAAATACTGCTTCCCTCGTCCCCCCACCCCCATATTGTTTCCGAAAAGAAAACTTGTGTTTTATTGTTGAATCATAGCTGATTATGTTGCTATTCATGTGAGTGATCATTGTAATTCAAGCACACAGCAGTAAACACATTAACTACCTCCACTTGGTTCCTCAACTCTATATTGTTGAATAATAATGAATGCAGCCAAACACTGTCCCCAGAATGTAGTCTCAGTCTTTCTGTTCATCCCACTGGCACATTCCTGGTCAACTATAGCTTTTCTTCCTTTCCATACTTAGTTTCCATCTGGTGTCACAGCTTGATTCCCCATCCAATTTCACAGGTTGGTCGCTCATTTGATGTCTCAGGTGGGTCCCCAATCTGCTGTCAAAGCTTGGTCTTCTGTCTGATGTCACAGGCTGGACCCCCATATGATGTCACAGGCTGGACTCCCATGTGATGTCACAGGCTGAATGTGAGGAGCCGCCCTCACATTCGCCATTATAAGATGGCACTGACACCCGTGTTCTAAGTAGTAAACAAGCAAGCTGCGCATGTGCCGGGGTAGCTTTCCACTCCATGTGCTCTGCCTTCCCCGTGACGACAACTCCGGTCGATGGGCTGCAGCCAATCAGGGAGCCACACATCCGAGGCAGAGGACAATCCTCCATAAAAGGGATGGGGCTCCACCATTTTCTCTCTTCTCCACTGGCTCCTGAAGAAGTAAGCAATAAAGCTTTTGCCGCAGAAGATTCCGGTTGTCCTGAGCTTGTTCTTGCCGGTGGGGACAAAAGCTCAGGATAGCTGGACCCCCATGTGATGTCACAGGCTGGACCCCCATGAGATGTCACAGGTTGGACCCCTATCTGATGTCACAGGTTGGTCACCTGTTTGGCTGTCACAGGCTAGTTTTCTCTACTGCTTGTGGTACAAAGCAGTGTTGGCTCAAGTCAATTAATTCATGAACTATATTTCCTCCTCCTAACACCTGAGTGCTCTACTTTTTAAATGGGTGCTGATGAAAGCTAGAATTGGTGTCGTGGTCTTACCAGGCTATCCAACAGGAGAATTGTTATTTATGAAATGGAAAGCAAAGTACAGTAACTGCAAACACACCCATCCCTAATAGAGAAATGGAGAGCCATGGAAGCTTGGGACCAAACAATAAGACTTTTTTTTTTTTCAAGTCTCAACTTGGCAAAGTGTGGCAAATTGGGCATAATATTCTTTAAGTCATTGGGGATTTTCTGACTGTGAGGTCAAAGAATGAAATAGTTTCATACATGGAAGTCAAGGTGTTAATAAATTGTATTCCTTTAGAAAATGCTGGAAACCAAAACACAGATGAAAAACTCAAAGAGAATGCTACAAGACAGAGCATAAAACAAAAGTAAGAGGTTTGCAGGGAGAAAATTAAAACATATTCAAGCAGCCAAAGGCACAGTCATGGAGATCCATCTCTGAAGTGGAAGTTTCTGGTTTCTTTGGAAACTCAGTTGTGTCATCTGATGTTTTTCTGGGAAGCTAGCTTTCAAGAGGATGTTTTGCTGAAGCAGAGCTTGCGAGACCCTGTAATGTTTGTAGAGAAATGCACTAGAGCTGATTCTTGCTACTTCCACTGACTCATGTGGATTCAAAGGGATCTTGTGGTGTCAGCTGGATTGAGTTGCTGTTACAGATTCCTGTTTAGTGTTTGCTCTTAGACTGCCCTGCTGGTATCCTGGCAATGAAGAGTAGAATCGCCCTCCCCCCAATTACTTCTAAACAGGTCCACAACCCATTTTCATATCTTTTCTTTTAAAACATTCAAGAATCCCAAATAAAGTAGGTAGAGAAAATTTAAGCCTATACATCTCCATTCTTAACAGTTAATATAATATAATAATATATTATAATAATAATAATATAATAATACCTATTTGACTAGGCAAAAAGTGAATCTGGGGTTTGCTCTTGAAGGTATTTGGGATCCGTTTAGACTAACATTGGTACCACTAGAGTTGGCAGCAGACTTTACCATACCTACTTATGTGCTTCAGTATTGCAACTTAAAATCTATGCTTATGGTAAAAGGGAGGATAGTAATAGTAAAATAAAATTAAGTGAAACTACAGAAGCAAATGCATTAATACATATACATCTGGATATCTATTATGAATCATGCTTACATTCAGAAAATATACACTATTCAGAATTAGTAGACATTATTATAATATATTCATTAAGAACTAATTTCACACTAGCAATGTTATTAACCCTGCCCACAAAGCAGCTTGCATTTGTTAGAAAGAGAACTCATGGATTAATTAATCATTATTTTAAAAGGTCTCTGATTGCTGCTTTATGCTGGACTTCACGATGAGAATTCTAATGGTAGATTAGGTTTCTATGCCAGCTCCCAAGAAGGAAACAGTCAATGTTTAGTGCCCCTTGCTGAGAAATGTAAAAGTACAGCCACTCACATTTTCTTCTCCAAAGAGGCTTACTTTCTCTTTCATTTTGACTTCTGCTTTATACAGTAATCCCATTTTAAAAATTGAAAATATACTTTTAATACAGCATATTCTGATTATAGATCTTCCTCATTTTCATAAAATAAAATGCTACAAAAATCTTTTTTATCGGTAAGACACACTAAATAGGAAAAATAAGAACCTTACAAACTTGAAAATAATTTTTGATTTACATAAATTTCCACTCTCAGGACTGGAAAGTAAGACTGTCAAATGCTTTTTCATGTGCAACGATGCCCAAGCCAAATGTAACACAGCAGTCTCCTAATTCTTCATGGATCACAGTATAAAATAATTCCTAGTTGCAGTTGTAACAGATCAGTGTGACTGTCAAGCATCCTTTATAAGAGTTTTCTGTTGATAAGTGTCAGCATGTCATGCTGTGAACACTTACCATGAACGCGACCTGAGATGCCGTCACTGAACACGGGTCTGGTACTTGGAGCTGATGATTGCCTCACTTCAGTGGTGCAGCTAACAATTTCAGGCTCTAAAAGAAAAATGGGGGATAATTACAGCTCCTGCACCAGCATTCAGAGTATGTTCCCCACATGCTCACTCCCACAGCAGTCCCCAAACGGAGATGTGATGTGGGTCCTGAGGGATTTACAGTGTTTACCTCATTACATTTAAATGGCAAATTTAATTTTATCCTTCACTTAGATTTGAAAGAATTTTATACCGAATAACACATGGAACAGTATACTAGAAATAATAGCTTTGGACACAGTGACCTTTGTAGGTTATTTGTTCCCTTCTCTAACTTCAATAATAGCCAGAGCTCTCAAAGATAGGTGAGTGGGGCTAGAGGGATAGCTCAGCTGTAAATCACCAGGCTCACAATGACCAGAATATCAAAACTAGGTAACTGATAACACTGTAATTGATATAACAGTGTTGCTTAAGTTCAGATGAAAATGGTCAGCCTGACATATACACGTGGCTAGAAAATTTGCTATTCACAAATATTTCCTTCTAATGAGCCTCTATCTCTCTAGTGTAACCTTTTTTGTTGTTGTTGTTGTTTACTTATTTGTTGTTTTTATTAGATATTTTCTTTATTTACATTTCAAATGTTATCCCTTTTCCTGGTTCCCCCCCCCCCGAAAGCCCCCTATCCCATCCCTTCTCCCCTAACTCACCAACCAACCCACTCCAGCTTCCTTGTCCTGGCATTCCCCTACACTGGGGCATCAAGCCTTCACAAGACCAAGGGCTTCTCTTCCCATTGATGTCCAAAAATGTCATCCTCTGCTACATATGTAGCTGGAGCCCTTGGTTCCTCCATGTGTACTCTTTGGTTGGTAGTTTAGTCCCTGGGATCTCTGGGGGTACTGGTTGGTTCATATTGTTGTTCTTCCTATGGGGCTGCAAAACCCTTCAGCTCCTTTGATCCTTTCTCTAGCTCCTCCATTGGGCACCCTATGCTGAGTCCAATGGTTGGCTGACAGCATCCACCTCTGTATTTGTCAGGCACTGGTGGAGCCTCTCAGGAGACAGATATATCCAGCTCTAACCTTATATGTCTTCAAAATGTATTATCCATCAATTTGTTGTAATTAGTTATTCAATCAGAAATGTGATTATTGATATCTTGCTAAGTAGATAAGGGCATTACACAGTGAAATTCCCCAAATATGTGTGGTCTGGTTTCTATTCTCATCTTGGCCATAGTCTGTCTGGATTTAACAAGATGGCCATGCCTGTAATTGAATGAGCTCTGTGCACCATATGCGATTTATAACTATAACCTTTCCTCAACTGCTCTGCAAAGGCAGCATAGGGATTATACAATCTTTACATGATGTTTTAGTCATGTCTTATTATTGGCATACTGAATAAAAGTGTACTGTAATTTCCTTCTGTTTTTTTTTTTTTTTTTTTTTTTTAGGAATAAATTGTGACTCTGCTTTCTACAGTGTCTGTGCCTTTAAACACAGTGTGTACAAGATGAAGCTAGAGAACCTAAGCATCCTTTCTGTGTACTCATTGGTTTTCAGTCCCAAATGGACACTGAAATTACTTGGGTCATTGAAAGAATAAAGCCTAATGCTCAGAGCCACTTTGCATACAGTAACCGATAATTTGTACTGTATAACTAGAAAATTCTTGTCTGAAAATTTTTTTGTGGTGATAGGAATCTGAAGTGAATCTAAAAGGAATTAGTATCCATATTCCCTACACAGAAATGCATTTTAATTGGACCATTGCTTATTCCGAAAATGGTAGGTGCCTCTAATTTAAGCACTCAGGAACTGAGGGAAGAGGATTGTAAATTCATGAGCAGCATTAGGTACATAGTAACATAGTAAGGTCTTGTCCTCTTTTTAAAAAATTAGGCAAAGCTGGGGAACAGGAGAGTGCCTTGTTATGTCACAATTATTTGGCCCTTACACTAGATATTTCTTCTTTCCTTCAGAGACATGTAAATTACTATATAGGCATGAAGAAGAGCCTCCTTCAGTACAGCTGTGTGCTTGTAAGCTCAATGTCACTTAGTTCTAAACTGTCACAAAATGTCAGCAACATAGCAATAACAGTTTTGACAGCTGCCCGTGCAATAAGAGCTCACCCTGACTCAAACCAGCCTGTGACTTCAATGGACTTTCGTCATCAGAAAACTCTGCTGAAACTGGCAATCTTTGCTTATTATTCCATCTACTATCCCAACATCACTGTTCTGGGGTGGGCACATGACTCATCCCCTCACTTTCCTCGGTTACCCTTTAGATAATTCGAGAAATTCACGGGCACCTCTGCCTCTTTTATAGATGACACAGTCTTAATCATTTCAATGGTTTCACCCTCGATGCCTAGGGGTTTGAGAAGATGGTTGAAAATCATTTCCTCCTTTATACACCAGGAGCTGAATTACCTATGTTTCTCTGTATGATGAGCTTGCAGCTAAAAATCCAACTCTAGTGGTGCTATGTGAATTTCAAGGCTAAGTCTTCCTAAGGCACGCAGTTCTTGCTGTGTTCCCTCAGCATCCCTTGGTGGAATCCTGAAACCAAATTGAGACTCTAAGTACTGGGTCAGCTGGGGCAGCGTGCTCACGTTCTTCCTCAGAGCCAGTAAGTTAGCTCCTCTCACCTTCCTCACAACATCCCTTCTCCAGCAGCTGACTCTTCTGAGTTTCCATCATTAACACCCAGAACTCAAGAATTGCTTCCTCATAGTTAACATTCTGTGTCTAAGTGTCCACTCATAATACTAAAAGTTGTTCTTCTACCTCCAACAATTTATGTTCAACTTTCCACTCACAAACAAACATAATATGCAATAATATACCTAGTAAGTTTTGGGGTAGTTGCTCAGCAGCAACTACTAACCTAATCTTCAATTTGTTACAGACGCTTTGTCTACCATGCATCTTCTTATTCACATTGTTTCAAATCATTTAAAATATTGTTTCATTGCTGTTGTTCATAGATTAGTGTAGAGGAATTTTGATCCAGCAACATGGGATCCCATCCAGCCGTCTAGGTCTGTGTGATCTGGATAGAATACCGACACACCTTTAATCCCTCCATTGGAATACAGACACAACCTTAGCACACACCTTTCATTCCTAAAAGAGGAGGATGGTTTAGGCAGAGGAGTTCAGTTGAGTTCAGGCAATGCAATGGAGTCAGTTGAGTTCAGTTCAGTTTAGTTCTGAGCAGTTCAGCTGAGTGCAGTGAGTGCAGTGGAGGTGAGTTTGTTAGGACAAAACATTCAGGAAATCACGGAAACTATAAAAGATGAAATGAACAAATAAAAGGGATAGAGAAAGGAGAAGAAATCCAGGTCAAAGGCAAAGAAAATATTTCCAATAGCATCACAGGAGAAAATTTCCCTAACATAAAGAGAAAGATCTCGATTAAGGTATAGGAAGTATACAGAACAGCAAGTAGACTAGATAAGAAAATTCCTCTCAGCATATAATAATCAAAACACCAAAATGTACAGAGCAAACAATTAATATTAAAAGCTACAAAAGATAAAGACCAAGTAACCTATACAGGGAGACTACTCGAATAACACCTGATATCGAAGTAGAGACTCTAAAATACAGGCTCTAAAAGACCACAAATACTATCCCTGACTACTATACCCATAAGAATGGTCAGCTACAATAGATGGAGAATGAAGGACATTCAACAATAAAACCAAATCTAGTCCTACAGAAGGGGCTAGAAGCATAAAACTTCAACCTTAAAAGTTGATCCACACCCAAGAAAACACAAGGAATCAATAATGCCAGACCAGCAAGGCAAAAGAGCTGGGAGAAAAAACCACAGGAACAATAGATCACAAATCAGGAAATCACGCTCATTGATAACTTTCAACACCAATGGTCTCAATCATTCCATTTGTTTACATCTCAAATGATATCCCACTTCCCAGTAACCTGTCCACAAACCCCCGACCCCATATCCAACCTCTCCTTCCTCCCCTTTGCTTCAATGAGGATGCTCCTCCTTCACCGATTCACCGTCTCCCCCAACCACTCCAGAATCCCCCTACTCTGGGCCATCAAACCTCCACAGAACCAAGGGTCTTCCCTCCCATTGATGTCACATAAGGCAATCCTCTGCTACATATGTATCTGGAGCCATGGATCACTTGCTGTACACTCCCTCGTTGTTGGTCTAGTCTCTGGGAGCACTAGGTGGTCCAGTCAGCCAATGTTCTTCTTCCTATGGGGTTGCAATTTCCTTCTGCTCCTCCAGTCCTTCCGTCAGCTCCTCTACTGGGAGCCCTGTGCTCAGTTTGATGGTTGGCTCCAAGCATTCACATCTGCATTAGTCAGTTGCTGTTCAAACCTACCAAGGAACAGCCACACCTGTTGTAGGTTCCTGTCAACAAGCGCCTCTTGGCAACCACAACAGTGTTGGGTTTGTGTCTGCAGACAGGATGGATCCCCAGGTGGGGCATTCCCCAGTTGGCTCTTCCTTCAGTCTCTGCTCCAATTTTTGTCCCTGTTCTTCCTTTGAACAGAAACATTTCTGGGTTAAAAACTTTAAAATGGGTGGGCAGTTCCATCCCTCTACCGGGGGCATACGTATCTACTGGAGGTGGTCTCTAAAGGTTCTCTAATTCCTCTTCTCTGTGCATTTTGGCTAACGTCATTCCCATTGGGTCCTGGGAGTCTCTCGTTTCCCTGGAGTCTGGGACCCTCCAGTGGCTATCTCCAGTTCCCCATCCCCTACTGCTACATATTTTTATTGGATTTACTGATCCTCTGTTCCTCTTTCCCGTTCACAACACAATTGTTAAGGGACTTTAATGACATTTTTCATCTTCATATGAAATGTAAAGATCACTGAGTAGCTAAACAATCCTGAAAAAGAAATGTTGGCGGTATCACCACCCCTGATCTCAAATTGTAATATATAGCTATAGTAATAAAAACAGCATAATTCTAGCAGAAAAATAACACATTGTTGATCAATGAAATTTATTTGAAGACCCACACATGAATCCTCACACCTATAGACACCTGATATTTATAGGGAAGCAAGAAATACACACTGGGAAGAGAAAAAAGGGCATCATCTTCAACAGATGGTGTTGGTTAAAACCCATGTCTAAATTAATAAGATCCAAGTGACAGCTTATGCTGGGAAGGAACATTCCTCCATTGCTAATGAGGGTGCAATCTTGTACATCTACTTTGGAAATAGGTATGGCACTTCTTTAGGAAGGTAGAAATCAATGTAGTTCATGATCCAGCTATACTACCCTGGCATATACCTAGTGGATGCTTCATCCTACCATTGAGAAAGTTGTTCAACCATGTTCAGGGCTGCTCATTTTATAATAGCAAGCAATTGTTAACAACTTAGAAGTCCCTAAACAGATGAATGGGTATAGAAAATGTAATAATTTACATAAAAGAATATTACTCAGCTATTTAAAAATTTCATCATAAAATTCTCATGTAAATAGAAGAACTAGAAAAAAAAGTCATTCTGAGTTAGATAACACAGATATAAAAAGTTAAGTATGGTATGTGTTTGCTTATATTCAGATATTAGGTTTTAAGTTACTGTTACCTACAGTCCATTGTCCCACAGTGCTTAGGTATAAAAGGGCTACTGGGGACAAATAGATGTTTTTAGGAAACCAAAATAGAAAAGGCAGATGACTAATGGGGTGAAGTAAGAGGATCAAAGTGGCAATGAAGAGGAACATGGGAACAACGGAGGGACAGCTAAAAGTGAGGGCCATTTGGGTTGCAGTATGGAAACTTAATGCAGTGTATACTCATATACAAAGGTGATCTAAATTAATTCACAAATAATGGGGAGACAGAGCCCCACTGGACATCTCTTCTCACCAAAAGAAACTGCTGGTACTGGGATTTGGTTTTATATAATTGAGTGGTCGTTTAAAGTGGCCCCTTTGTAACCTGCAAACAACCTATGATGTTGTTAAGGCTCTGCATAAACTGGAATCAGTGTTCTATTACTGAAGGCAATGCCTACACAACTCATTGAGCATGGAGAAGTTGAGTTAGTGTCTACAGAAAGCTTTCACCCCTACTGGCTACTGTTCATAGCACTGCAAGCTACTTTGCATTCTACCGAAGAAAAAATGCATACTGTTCAGTTTACCATGGTGTTCTCCTTGCATAGTATGACCATGCAATGGTGACAGAGACTGGTGGGAGTAGCCACGCAATGTCTGATTTGATTTTAAGGCCCACTCTTTGACAGAGAATCCATACCATTCCACTCTAATGACATTCTGCTATATTCACAAATGAGTGCCCTGCTCAGCCATTCTCAGAGAAGCTTTCTCCTGCAGCAGATAGAAACAAGTACCAAGACCCACAACCAGACAACATGCAGAGGGTGAGAGACCTTGGAATACTCAGCCCTAATGGGATGGCTCCATCAGATCTCTCCCCTCCCTCCCTCGGGGCTCCAGGAACCCTGCAGTAGATGGCGCAGAAGGAGCGAAAGTGCCAGGGGTGGTGAAGACTCTGAGGAAACAAGGATTCCTGACACAGAGCAGGCTTGATAAATAGATGAATACAGAAACTGAAGCAGGGTGCACATAGGACCAGTGCCAGCTTGTACCAGATGATGTCCTATAGCGGAAAGAAGTGGACTCAAGCTCCAATCCTAACCCACAAGCTATCTCCAATGGCTAGCTACTTGCTTGAAGAAAATTTGTTTTTCTTCAAGGGCAGCTTGAACCACTCTTACAGGTAGGAGGTATGCCCAGTGGTAGATGGCCAACAGAGAGTAAACTGAATGGCTTCTTTGGAGATTCTTTGTCTCATAATGTTGTCTCGGGGCTTTTATTTTTATTTTTAAATAATTTAATTAATTAATTAATTAATTAAGCCATACAGGTTCTTTGCTTATAAGGTATGGCTTCCAGGTTTGTTCTTTTATGAGATTCCCTAGTATGTAATCAAGTGGGTCTCTGTATCTATATCTACTTCTTGTGCCCCTTGGGCTCTTTTTCTTGTTTGTTTTGCTCTATGCTAATTTGGTTGTTTTTGTTTTAAATCTCATTATATTATACTATACTCCCTTAGAAGCTTTCAGTTTTTTTTTTTTTTTTCACAAGGAAGAAAGTCTTGTGGAGAGAGAGCTATAATCAGAATATATTGTATGAAAAAATTTTATTTTCAATAAAAATTTAAATGTGTGGAACGTATCATTTAACCTTGCAGTGGTAAACACGGAACTGTTTCTTTTGCTTACATCTCCCAGTCACTCTGATTTAATTATCTTCTATATTTTCTTTTATAAGGTTGAGTTCTGTATCGGCTTGTGTTCTCCTGCTAATTATGGTACCCGTAAACCTGTCTGCAGTGTCCAGCATGTAGGCTAAAGGAAGTCTGCCCCCAGTCGGCTCTGACTGTGAAAAGTTTCCAGCTGCTAATGGCTAACCAGGGAGTCAGAGGTGGTACTTTTAGGATTCCCAGGCAAGAAATTCAGGGAAGAGAGAAAGTGATTCCTCCATGAGACAGGCTAGGCCACGGGTCATAGGGGACAAACCACACTGGGAAGGTGCAGGAGGGAGAGATGGCTGAAATGTAGGTACAAAGGGGAAAGCGGCCCCCACGAGGGCTGCCCAGAAGGAGCCATGGACAGCAAAGATAAAATATAGATTTAGTAAGTATTCACGCAGGAATATCGGAGGGGAGAGTGATAACCACGTGGAGGTTCGGGAGTGGGCCAGAAATGGAGCTAGCCAAGGCATATTAAAATTAAAATATAAAGGCAGTGTGTGTGTATGTGTGTTTCTGTCCAGGATCGAGAGCATCTGGGTAGGGCAGAGTGACCACCGGTTGGGAGCTCAGAGTGGTGTAAGTGGTTCAGAGTTCAGTCTTAGAAAAAGAGGAAGGGATGGAAATGTGATGTAGGACACCTCTGTGAATCTAGTCTAGAAGATTTCTATTCTCAATTACTGTCTCATTTAACTTAAGTTCAAAATCAAAGGACTCTTCGCATTAAAAGTATCCATTAATTTTATATTCTTGTCTTGCATATTGCTAAATGTGACACCTATACAAGTGGTTATAACAACTAAAAAGTAACAAAAAGTAAAATTTTGTAAATTTTCAAATTTTGTAAATTTTTAATTGTATAATTATTGAATATGGCCTTTTATAATTTGTGAACATTTATAAATGCATGCATGGGTATTTAAAATACATAACACAAAAATTTCATAATCTGCAGCAGTAATTTTAATGAAAAATGCTTCTTGATATATTTCTAATTGTACCACTAGATGGCATACCTTGATAGAGAAAACTAATACAAAGTTGGAGGTAACATTTTCTATTATGCATTTCTTTGACTTATAAATAAAACAACTGTCAAAGTATAAATAAGACAGCTAATAAAAATTCCTGCAAAGATCATTAGTATTAATAAGTTTCAGAAACTGTTTTTCATTTTTCTTAAATGAAATCTACATATAAACACTCAAAAATGTAGTCAGAATAAAAGTCTGGTTCCTTAGAACACACTGTTTCTTAATAGTGTATAGGAGTATTGTCCCACCTATAGGATTGCAGATCCCATTAGCTCCTTGGGTACTTTCTCTATCTCCTCCATTGGGAGCCCTGTGATCCATCCAATAGCTGACTGTGAGCATCCACTTCTGTGTTTGCTAGGCCCTGGCATAGTCTCACAAGAGACAGCTCTATCTGGGTCCTTTCAGCAAAATCTTGCTAGTGTATGCAATGGTGTCAACGTTTGGAAGCTGATTATGGGATGGATCCCTGGATATGGCAGTCTCTAGATGGTCCATTCTTTCGTCACCATCACTGGAAAGAGAGGCCCATTGGACTTGCAAACTTTATGTGCCCCAGTACAGGGGAACACCAGGGCCAAAAAAATGGGAATGGGTGGGTAGGGAAGTGGGGCGGGGGAGGGTATGGGGGACTTTTGGGATAGCATTGGAAATGTAATTGAGGAAAATACATAATAAAAATATTAAAAATTTAAAAAAAGGAGTATTGCCATAAATATTCAGAGCACATACACTCTGTTTTTTTTCAAGGACATAGTTTGAAAATAACAAATTGAAGTGATAAATCATTAAAAACTAGACAGGCTTTCCTAAGATGTTTGCCAAAAGCACAAATAGATGATCGGCACATATGTGAACAGTGAGACACCTGTTGTTAAAAGCAATGATCAGTCTAGAAGACACACACATGTTGACCACTGTTCTTGGCAATTTACATGTAGTTATCGTTTTTATCATGTGATCAAGATATGCAATCCCAAATGAAATATAATAAAAGGAGATAATGAATCAAATTAGGCTCTGTGATTAGGGCGCTAGTTTTGAGTATGCCTATGCTAATTCAGAAATTGCCTATAAGTCAGAATTTTCTCCTCACTTGTTCAGAGAGGAATTCTAAACCTAACACAGAGGAGAAAAGGTCTGTCTAGCCAATTTTCCACTTATCCATTCAATTCTGCAATCTTATAATGAGTATTCATCCGAGGTCTACTAAAGTTAAGTCCTAAGAACAGCCCAGAGAAACCAACAAAGATTGTTTAACATATGAAGTTTGAATGTCATCTGATGAACTACAGGGGAACACCAGGAAAGAGCGCTGGATTGGTAATAAAAGGTCTTCCTGAGAAGGTGATACTTAAACAAGTGCACTGAACAGGGAGGGGGGAGGAGATAGAAGAACAGGAATGTGGTTACACTTGCCACGTACAGATAACAAGTTTAATTAAAGTGTGCATTAAAGTTAAATCTCACGGCTTAGGCATTGATTGCTCCTTTCTGAAGTCATAACCTAAGCACAAGTAGGAAGAGAGGCTAGAATGCTGAGAGGTCTAAAATGAGCACTCTTCTCACTGTCATCAAGGAAATGGTGTATAGTCGCTGGCTTTCTCACGAAAAGACAAATTCCAAGCTCCCATGGTATTCTGAAAACAACAGAATTTTGTAAATTAAGATATGAAAATTATTTGAGAGCAGATACCCCCTGACAAACTGGAAGGACCGATGTGAGTGGGGTGTGTTATTGTGATTAAGAGAAAAGGTGTTTTCTTGTCTTTGGAAACCCATGTCAGAGAGCAACAAAGTTTGTAGCTTCTCTGCTAGTTTCTTATCAGACAGGATATTAGACATTCAATAAATTAGTAACTTAACTGACCTGATTTGAAATATTGATTTCTTTTTATTAATGATAGGGTACAGATTATCAAGAGGTTCTAATGGGGTTATTCTCTGGGCTGGATGCTAACACAGATTCCAGGGAGTTTCTTTATTACCCTGCATAGCCATGAGTGACTGCAGCTCCCAACTCCTGGATGAGGGAATGTCTAGAAAAGGCTGAGAAGAGGGAGAGAAACAGAAAGCAATAATCAGAATGAAATGAGAGCAGACCAGGAACTTGGAAAGCTTGGTATCTCCTCTCTCAATGTTTGCTTGAAGCACAATTTTCAAATATCATAATGTACTTGGCCTTTATGGCTCCAAAATTAATAATCTGCTTTATTACGCTGGGTGGGAGAAAGCACAATTTCAACTAAATGAAGAGAAAGGACAAAGGTATGTATAAAACGCACTGTATTGGCACAAAGTCTGCTTCTGTCATTACTTCAGATTGGAACAGCAAAATATTCAGCTTAAAGCTAAGCCTTTTGGCTTTCATCTTTGTTGATGTTCTCCAGATAATTGTTAAGTTGTCGTAACCGTCTATTTCTCAATGTTCATTTATGCCTGAAGTAAACGTCATGGGGCACGCAGACTGGTCAGGCGTTCCTTGGCTGGAGATAATTCTGACAGTGGGTTACCTAGGTACTGTCTACAGGATGCACCTAGTCTCCTCCATGATTTATTGTTAAGTGTTAAGCCCTCACATTCCAGTATTCTCGAGTGAAGGGCCTGGAGTCTGCAATGTCCATAGTCATGTTTGTAATCATCCTTAACCATTCCTATACAGCAATGAACATATTATTGGCGTGAGTATCCTAGGAAAAATATGAAAAACATACTTTCAGATACTCTTAGTTATAATTCTTTCTTTTTCTTTTTCTTTCTTTCTTTTTTTTTTTTTTTGGTTTTTCGAGACAGGGTTTCTCTGTGTAACTCTGGCTGTCCTGGAACTCACTTTGTAGACCAGGCTGGCCTCCAAATCAGAAATCCGCCTGCCTCTGCCTCCCAAGTGCTGGGATTAAAGGAGTGCACCACCACCACCCGGCTTCCTAGTTATATTTCTTAAGAGAAAAATAATTTTACTTTGTAGTTGTGCTTGTTTAAGTTTGTGTGGTGGGGTTTCTTCTATACCCATAAAACATAAATGTGGGAGATTGCTTGATTGAATTTATGCTATGTGAGGTAAGACAATTTAACTTTGGTAGGAGGACTGGGGTCTGAGGCTATAGCTTGATTGGTACAGTGCTTGGCTATCATTTGTGAGGACCAAGATTCAATCTCCAGTATACATAAATTAGATTTGGTGGTACATGCTTATAAACCCTGGAGACAGGTCAGAGAAGAAGCCCTGCTGGCAAAGGGAGTAAGACATTTTGTGCCGAGTTCAGAAGGCTATCTAGATAATGGTAGAATTCAACCTTAATTAGCATGGTTTTTCCATAAGTATGCATCTCAGGATCTGAGATAATGGGGTACTGATGGGAGAAGCAGAATATATATATATATATATATATATATATATATATATATATATATATATATATATGCTAGGTGATAGAAAACATTCCATCAGCTACAAATTCATCATGGTAACACCTTTTAGACAAAGTGCTTATTCACATCCTTTGGCTCAGTTGTTAAAATTCATAGACCCAATCAGCCATTTACATAAGAGGAAACACGAAAAATGAGATGCTATTTTCTTGCCGTTTTCAATACAATTTGAAGCCACCAAAGTTAATTTGAATAGCAGAATTAAAACACATTTTGAAAATGTGTTTAAAAGAGCTCAAAATATGCAGACAAAAAGGAAATGGTGGCATAGGAAGAAAACCAGTGTATGACTGCTACATGAAGTTGAGAAGTGCTATTCTTAATTCCAACAGAAGACATGCCAAATATGTTCCTTAAAGAGATCAGAAAAAAAGCTATTCACCTTGGAAACCCTATCCAATTTGAGACTTGAACTATTCAGGGTTCTTTAGAGCCACAGAACTTAGGGATCGTCTTGGTATATTAAGGGAATTTATTTTATTAATTTACAGTCTGCAGTCCAACTACCCCAACAATGGGCAGCTGTTCAAAAATCTAGTTGTTTCTCAGTCTCACAAGGCTAGTTGTCTCAGTAGGTCCTCTCTATAAGTTGGAATTCTGAAGAAGCAGGTTCCAACAGAAGTGCTGGCAAGTACGCATATCATGCAAAGATGAGTGAGTCTTCTTTCTTCTGATGCACTTATGTAGGCCTCCAGCAGAAGGTGTCTTTCAGATTAAAGTTATGTACCACCATGCCTGGATCTGGAACTTGCTTTGTTCCAGGATGGCCTTGAACACACAAGCCCTTCTGCCACATCTCTGGAGATTTAAGGGATGTACTACCTTACAGAGTGGCCTTAGCTTTTTAAGGGTGCTGTGCCTCAAGATCTCCATGTCAAGATCCAGGTCAGAAGTCTGTGTCTTCCAGACTCAAGATCTGGATCCAGGTGTGCCTTCAATTTGTTGATTGTAGCTCATTCCAGATGTAGTCAAGTTGACAACCAGGAATAGCCATCAAGACTTATGAGCATATGTTGGGATTCTGTAAGGAAGTCTAGTAAATTGTAATTCTTTTAATTCTTTGTAAATGTAGAAGAAATTATGTGACTAAGACAATTCCTTACGAAAATTTGAGCAGTTGTAATATACTATGCAGTAAGTACTGTGATAGAAAGCTCTAGATTTGTAGAAGTGTTCTTGACAGATATAGGTAAGAAACACAAAAACATTTGGAATTTCATTTTTCTTTGAAGATTTAGATTCTAAGATGCCAGTGTTGTAAAATACAGTATATGTCGTCTACTACTAGAAAAAAAAAATAAAACCAGTGTGGTGTTTTGAATATTCTTGGCCCAAAGGGAGTTGTACTGTTAGGAGGTGTGGCCTTGTTTCAGGAAGTGTATCATTGTGGGAGTGGGCTTTGTAGCTCTGTCCAGTGTGGAAAAGTAAGTCTTTTTCTGGCTACCTTCTTATCCAGATGCTAGAGCTTTCAGCTCTTTCTTCAGTACCATGTCTGCCAGAATGTTGCCATGCTTCCATTCATGATGATAATGGACTGAACCTCAGGACCTGTAAGCCAGTCCAATTAAAAGTTGTCCCTTATAAGAGTTTCCATAGTTAAGGTGTCTCTTCAAAACAATGGAACCTTAATTAAGTAAACTAGTTAAATATGGGGAGAATTTATTTATTAAACAGAAAAGGTAGGAAAAATAGAAAAGATCAAACTTTCTGAAAATGGTGTTGTTAAAGGTAACAAAAATGAGTCAGTCTGTGTTTCTCTCACAACAATGAGGTGAAAAGCACACAAGACTAGAATTTTCTATGGATTTACTTTCACAGAACAATTAGTTTTAAACAAAATCTCAATATCTATCTTTAAGAACAACTGAGCAAAGATGTTGAAACTATGATCCATGCCCAAAGAAGTTTGCGAAATGATAAACTGAACAGAATCCCTTAATATTTGAGATGCAATAGTGGCAGGGTATGCCAAGTAGGGACTGAGAAATGCTGGAAGATCCTGGAGGCCAGGTCTACATTGGTATGTAAAATATGCACTTCAGTCCAAACATTCCAAACTTTTATTGATAATGAATAAGGGGCAAAGCAACCATCTATGACTACTTCCTACTGATATTGGGGTGCTGTTATGTGGTGAGGGATAAAAAAGCTAAAATGTTGGCCAAGCTGACAAGAGCGGCTGTTTTACTGCTGTCCAGGCTGTGGGATCATCTGAGGGTAGGAGTGTTGCAGGCTCAGGTGAAGCAATCTGTGAGACTGGGCTGGAGCATCTGTGGGTCCTTACTTTGGAACTGTCCTGGATGCATGTTCTAAGGAGTGGGGCATCCAAGGACCAACAAAAGGGGAATACAGCCTATCCTCACAAATAGTTAGGCAGGGAAGGAAACAGGCTGTTAATTGACAATAATTATCCTTAGTTTACTTGAGTGTGGGAAATGGATTTCCTGAAGCTCATAAGAATCTTTTATTCTTTTTCTTTTCTTTTCTTTTTTCTTTCTTTCTTTCTTTCTTTCTTTCTTTCTTTCTTTCTTTCTTTCTTTCTTTCTTTTTTTTTTTTGATACAGGGTTTCTCTGTGTGGCCCTGGCTGTCCTGGAACTCACTCTGTAGACCAGGTTGGCCTCGAACTCAGAAATCTGCCTGCCTCTGCCTCCCAAGTGCTGGGATTAAAGGCGTGTGCCACCACGCCCAGCGAATCTTCTTAAGTTTACAAAAAGATAAGTCACTTTCCTATCACCCTCTAAGTTTTTTTACACATTCTCTAACCTTCATTAACTTGTGTTACCAACATCTTCCATGTTCCTAGACCTTCAAACACTTACTTAGACCTGCAAACACTTTTACCTTCAAACCTTATACTTTTTCCTTGCAATTATTGACCATGAGACATGGGTGTTGATCACTAGGAACAATCATTGAAAAGGGAGTCACTTTAGATAAAGGAATAGCACAAGGGTACATCTCTGGTTCATTAAGTGTTAATGAGTTCCAAGCCTCTGGCAAGAGCAGAGCTAGATCCTTGGGCAGAGAGAAAAGAACCCTAGAAATTAATCCTCTTTTCCTCTTAATTCCCTGCTGCTGCTAGCAGGAGTCTATTACCAGAAACCAACAGCTTGGCTTTAGAATAACGAGTTTGGACAGAGTTGCCAAAGATTAAAAAGCTGTGGTCCTGATTGCTGACTCCATATCCCTTCACTGCCTTTCTTGGGACCCTGTGCTGCTGACCTAATCACTGGCATATTTTTTTTTTGTCCCCATCCTTCACTTCTCTCATTTGTTTTTCCTCTGCAGCTGGAGTTAAGCTTCTTTAGAGAAATTCAGGGAAAAATATTGCAACAAAATCTAATGATAAGTCTGAGATAATTGCCTTTTTAAGGGAAACAAACCATACAATGCTGAACTCCTATATAACACTGTAACTTCCAGAAGCCATGCTGTCCTTTGAAAACACTATTGAACAGGTTATTGAATTTCCTAGTGTTGGAAATTTATTGAAGAGCAAATGTTGTAAGCTTGTTGACATTTCCTTTTGGGGATTTTGCCCAGGACTCTGTAAAATAAATGAAGCATGTGAGAAAAATTAACAGTCAGTGTCAGCATATTATAGAAACATAACTGTGCCTTATCTCCCACAATGGCACAGTATGTTTTAGAAGGTGAACATAATATTCAGAAATATAATCTGGATATAGCATCAAGGGCAGTAAAGCATGTTACAGAACTCAGTATTGGGTGAAAAGCAGAATGGTGAGTGACTCTCCTCTTAGAGGGAAAAGTGGACCATTATTGTCACTTAGCTCTGCTCCTATGTCCCCATTTGCCTCTCAGCTTCTGCCTCTCTCTCCCTACAGTCAGACCTGAATTGAGAGTTATTTTTCTGGGAATGTACATTATTTCTTCTAGGGTCAGATCTTTGTAAAAGCTCAGGTAAAGGTTTTTCTGCTAGCAATTTTTGAGTCATTGATCATGTCCTTAACTCTGGCCTGCCTCTGTGAGACATCTTTTGAGAATGATGGAATGAGAGCCTATCATTGGGCACTTTTTGCATCTCATGTTGTACTACTTGGATTTGAGTTTTATAAAAGGAAAGTAGTCCCTGGAACTGAACTAGAGAGCAGCATTACTATTTCTTGTTATGCTGGTGAGACAGCCAGCATCTCACTTCTGAAGCTTAAGTGCAAACCTGAAGAATTGAAGATAAGATGATTTTAATCCTTTGGATTGTTTTTATTTTTAAGCATAATTTTGATTGCAATAAATATATTTTTTGCATAATATTTAGTATTAGTAGTAAAATATTTTGTTCTGGGTTTTTGTAGTTGTGTTACATTGAGCTCCACGAATTGTTGGTCTTACCATTCTGGAAAACATGTATAATGTATGAAGTACTGAAGCCCCAAAACATTGATATATCTATTTATTCTACTAGTCTGTAAAGTAGCCCCAGGGAGACAGATCATTTAATATTGGTCTTTTATTGGAGTTTAATCTTATGTAACAGGGTATGTTTATAGTTGATTACTTTGCCTGATGACATGAAATATAAATCACTAATGAACATGCTCCCTGTCCCTGGGACAATAGTAGAAAAATAGACATAATGGCTGTTTTTAAATTTTATTTTACCTTGAGCTACTCCAAACTACATGTGATTAATAAACTATGTTCAAATGAACAGGACAAGGCATAATTGTTTTTCAAAAGCTGGCAGGTAAAAAAATGAATGGAAAATGCATTTAAAAAAATTGGGGATTTCCCATCATGAATGTAAATAAATGAATTTCAAAGTACAATGAGTATTTGCTTATCTGCATAGCCACCTATTACCTATAGCATTGAATAATGTATTTTTATTGTTTTGGCTAAATGGGAACCAGCTGCATGTGTGACAGTTACAAAAAATACTTCACTGACTATGAGTTATGAAAAACACAAAGCTGGTTATGTCGTTGGCCTCTATATTCAAAAGCGAAAGGACAGGAACCCATTGATTTAGAAAATAGGCAATAAGATACTCTATAGTTAAATGGAAAGTGAATCTTGATTCTCCTCATATACTCAAAAAGATACATAAATGAATGTAATGTTCTGGGTACTGGAACATAGTCTGTGATAATTTAGCTCATATATATTTGAAAGATTATTCCATGGTACTTTAAACACATGACTTTTAGGGGAAAACAAAATCATCATCTATTTTTAGAGAAGCTATGACATCATGGCTTGATTTATGTCTTTTGCAAAGTTTACATTTTCCTAAATTATAGTTTACAATGTTTATGTGTTAATAAAGATACCTCATTAGGCAATTTGGTGTGCCTAGTATGTACTATGACTAATACTGTTATTGCGTTCAAAGTTAAACACAAAACACTGGGAGATATTCATCTAAGTTGACTTAATCATAATTTAATTACTATATACCAAGGCACACCCATCACAAAATTCAGAATCATATTGGCCAAATAAGAGATTTCATATACCTGTGGATTGTAAATTCATTTATTAGATTCCCGAGAGGAGATTTTAAGACTTATTCTTAGGTTAATTGTGAAGAAGAAATAATTCAAATGTTCTAGAAGGTAGCTTTCAAGATTCTTATCTTCATGGTTTGATCAATAATTCAGAACCCATTGTAGTACTGCTTTTTAAAATGCCAAACATCTCTGAAAGCACATACACAAGTAACATTTTGCAGACTGAGTATATTATATTTAGAAATATATACACGTTTATATTCATTTACATATATGTATATGTATACACTCACACACACACACACACACACATATATATACATGTCTATATACACACATATATGCACATAACACAAAACCATACAATATATCATAAATTTGAAGACAAATAAAGTAGTATGATTTCAGTGGAAGAAAGGTTGGAGGAAATGAAATAATGTAACTATATTATAATCTCAAAAATTAAAGAAAAATTGTAACTATTTGGATTTAGCTCCATAACTCTGCTTTTTGATTGGTTGTGGTTTTCTGTAGTCTTCTCTATCTGTTGCAAAGAAAAGTTTCCTTGATGAGAGGTGAAGACAACACTTTATCGGTGGGCATAAAGACAAATGCTTAGGTTAACTTTCCCTAAGGTAAGATTCATAGTACATTGTACACAAGAGGGTCGGAGATCGTCAGAACTAGAAGATCAGTGACTTTGAACTGAGATAGTGTATGCTAGTGATGCTGCCAGCCACACTATTAAGTCTCACCAACATGTCTACTTAAGTATGAGCTGCACAAGAAGGACACCAATAGACACACATAGCAGAGTAGACTTGGAAAAGCCTATACTCAGCCCTACAGAAAGACCTACAGGCAGATAAGCAATGCTGAAATGAAAATAAGTAGTCTTCCCCAGGGAAACACACAGCAATTGGATATCCAATGCCGAATGGAAACACACATAAAAACATTATGCAGACTGAACAGACTTAAGTTTTTGTTTAGGAATAATGAATGTACACACACACACACACACACACACACACACACTTAAAATCAGGTTCTAAACAATATATAGATAAGCTTGGTATTTTATACCTAAAATATCTGCTCTTCTGAGATCAGTTTTAAATATATCTGGCTAAAGTTATAGTTTTGATTTAGCTGCAAAAGTGTTTTTAGAGAATATTTATTTATTTGTTTATTTTATCTATTCTCTCATACAATACATCCCATCCCCAACTCCTCCCAGTCTTCTCTCCTACCTCCCCCTCCCCATATCCACTGCTCCTTCATTTTCCTTCAGAAAAGAGAAGGCTTCCAGGTACTCATAAACATAAGGCAAAGAAATAAAATCTGCTTGAGATACTAAATTGATGAGCTCTGGGCCTATGACACTTTTGCTAGAGTCCCTTCCATAAATGAAAGTGGGGTTTGTTGTTGTTTTTGATTGGTTGGTTTTGGGGGGGTTGTTGTGGTTGTTGCTGTTTTTTGTTTGTTTGTTTGTTTTGGAGAGTGAAAGTCACCACAAGTTTAAGCAGAAAGGAAAATTCCTATGTATAATCTGGAGACCAATGCTCCAATTCTCCACATTGCCCTCTATACATAAGAGATGTTTGTACCTTTAAGTATAAATTATCCAGGGCTTCATTCATCCATCACAAACAAGTTTGACCTTCAGAGTATAACTCTTCATCCCTCACTTTTCTTCCTGGTTACTCCTGGAATACTCTGTAACTATTTTAGCTTGATCAGGTTCTTTATATGCTCGTTTATACTTGTTATTGGAAAAATCATGTCTTAATATTTAAGTAAGTTGTAAAGTATTTGGAAATATTCACTTCCTAAGGAGAAGTTACCCCGTTTTCTAAATTTCCATAGCTTCTTGCTTATATAACTGAAACTATGCCTAGCCACATTATTATGTGGCATAAAACTATATAATCTGCACTCTCTAGGAAGACAGATTTAGGCATAGGTATTGCATTATTCCTAATTTATGTATTCTCCTGCCCTTCTCACATGATAGATATATTCATTTGTTACTTGCTGGATGTCACTGTCATTGACTGGTCCTCATCATCTGGTAAGATATGTTGCACACAAGATATAATCCCTATATTGGTTGATGTACCTGTGAGTGTGCTCGTGAGAAATCATAAGATCCTTTTAGTTCACTGTTTTAAAGACTGTGACAGAATGATTATATATGTGCATGTTGTACAAAAATCTTTCCTCTGTCCTTTACAAACATTAGATTATAAAGCTTTTGCTACACACTAGGATCCAGTTTTTCTCATAGTAAATGGTGTATTAACTAAGATATCAAAAGTGAGGTACATAGTTTAAAAATCTCTTATCCAAGATTGTATAACTAATTATCTATAGGGTATACAGCTCTTCAAGATGATATATGATAGAACACTGAGTATGGAATGACTCATAGATAATCTCTTAAGGTAGTAATTTAGGAAGAAGACTTGAGAGTGTTGGATGGGTTGGTCATCATTTCTCATCTTCTACATTTTGGTTCTTTCCCAGACTAACATAGTCACTTCAGTTCTTCTTAAGCAATCCAGTGTGATTATTTTCTCTGCACAGTGCTTTCTACTATACATTCAACTGTATAAGCTCTGTGCTGGAAATTATTAAAAATTAGAACAAAGTTATAACATTATTAGAACATTAGAAAATACCCAAGGAGCTAAAGGGATCTGCAACCCTATAGGTAGAACAACATTATGAAGTAACCAGTACACCGGAGCTCTTGTCTCTAGCTGCATATGTATCAAAAGATGGCCTAGTCGGCCATCACAGGAAAGAGAGGCCCATTGGACTTGCAAACTTTATATGCTCCAGTACAGGGGAACGCCAGGGCCAAAAAGTGGGAGTGGGTGGGTAGGGAGGTGGTTGGGAGGGTATGGGCGAGTTTTGGGATAGCATTGGAAATGTAAATGAGGAAAATACCTAATTAAAAAAAAAAGAACAGGAATGAGCACAGCTGGGAGATTAGGGAGGGAAGTGAGACTGTTTGAAATATCTCCACTGTTATATCTTCTACTTCTCCATTTCAAACACAGATGTGGAAATCCTTTAAATTATCTATTGAAATATATTTTCAGTACAATATTTATAATTAATATGCAAGGGATCAATTGTACTGGCTAGTTTTGTGTCAACTTGACACAGGCTGGAGTTATCACAGAGAAAGGAGCTTCAGTTGGGGAAATACCTCCACAAGATTCAGCTGCAAGACATTTTCTCAATTAGTGGTCAAAGGGGAGGTCCCCTTGTGGGTGGTGCCACCTCTGGGCTGGTAGAGAGCAGGCTGAGCAAGCCAGGGGAAGCAAGCCAGTAAGTAACATACCTCCATGGCCTCTGCGTCAGCTCCTGCTTTCTGACCTGCTTGAGTTCCAGTCCTGACTTCCTTTGGTGATCAACAACAATGTGGAAAGTATAAGCTGAATAAACCCTTTCCTCCCCCCCCCCCCAAATTAGAACATTAACTACCACCATATTTTAACAACTGTCTAATATTATCTTTGCTATTTGGGTGCCTCACCACTATTGAATAAATTTGTTGCAGTTATAAATTTCAAAAAGTATGGTATTTTTCTATTTGAAACAAAGGAAAATAGTTTATGTAGAGTTTTCATATTATCTATTTGTGTGTGTGTCTGTAAAAATTTTATTCCCTGATTTTTCCCCTAGAGTGTCACTTTCATTAAATGAATATGTAATTTTATTAAAATATTTTATTAGTTTTTTTTTCAAAATTTCATATGTGTCTTTGTCATTTTTACTTCTTTCCTGGTTTCCTGCAACTCTTCCCTTCCCTACCTATCCAAGTTTGCATCCATTTATTTCCCTCGTCAAGGACAATTTGGGTTTTGTAGATGTAATTGGATGTGTGGCCATCAATTAGAGTGAAGGAGATGTATCAAGTATTACACACTTAGAGAAAACTGACTCTCTGTCTCGGTCTTTCTCCTTTCCTCTCTAAGCATCTGCAATTGCTAATACTTTCTTGGCTAGAGGTATAGAGGTAGAGGTCTTTGTGCCCAGCTCCTGTTTTATTCAGCCTGTTGGCTGAAGAGTATTTGGGTTTTTTATTTTTGTTTATTATTATAAATATATAAAGATTGTATATCCACACTCATTTCTTATGTAAATGAACTTATATATTTTTATGCACAGTTCCATTGACAGAAGACTAGTGACAGTCATTGGGTTATTATTAATATGTGTTTGTAGAAATTATAAGGACCTTAGAGAGTGATTTCCGTGTGTGTTGTAATTAAACAGTAATGTGTTTTCCTTTTTTAATTTTAATACAAATATTTTAATGAACAGGGTAAAACCAAAAGAAGCTGCTTACAACAAAAATAATGTTTACTAGCTAAACTTTTTATTGAAACACCAAATACATATATTTAAGCACTTAATCACTAAGCATGTCAAACAAACAAGTATGTGGGTGAGGGAGCACACATGCAAATGAGGAAATGTGTTTTCCTATTTCTATAAACCCACAACTTTTAGTCAAGAGATCTCAGTTATTTTATTATAGAACAGAATGCTTTGTTCTTTTTTCTCTCTCTTTTCCCCCCTCAAATGGAAGGAAATTCACTGTCTTTCCAAATGCCTCTCAATACCATTTTCCCATTCCTTTCCACTAAACGTTGAGATTCTTTTGTTGCTTTTGATTTTTCTTCTTTCCTCATAGAGTGCAGCTTTTGTTGTCCAGGCACTATCGAAAGTGGGGCCCGTCCCAGTGTGTGGTCAACCCATAAAGACTTACACTTAAAGAAATCTGACTGTTTTTCTTGTAGTAGCTGTCAAATGCCATTACACTCCAGTAAGTAGCAAGATTTTGTGTCTACCTTTCTACCTCTATACAGTGAAAGATTAAATATTCTAATGAATATTTTAAACCAACTTATTTTCAAGATAAAAGATGCTAGACAGGCATGAACCTTGACTAATTTTTTTTTAACCTTTGAATTTATTTTGCATTTGCAGAAATAAGGACATACTATTCCTTTCCCTAAATAGTTTCTGTTTGTTATTGTTGAGAATAAGTTACCATAATGCATCAGTTGAAACCAACTACCATTTCTGTTCCATTCTTTTATTATTCCATCTCTTTGTCTTACTCGGGGATTGTATTCCTGCATAAAACATCATGACCAAGAAGCAAGTTGTGGAGGAAAAAATATATTCATCTTACACTTCCACATTGCTGTTGATCACAAAAGGAAGGAACTCATAAAGGGTAGGAACTTGGAGGCAGAAGTGGATGAGGAAGTTATGGAGGGATGCTGCTTACTGTCTTGCTTCCTCTAGTAAGCTCAGCTTGCTTACTTATAGAACCTAACACTACCAGATCAGGGATGGCACCACTCACAATGGGCTAGGCCCTCTCCACTTGATCACTAATTGACAAAATGCCTTATAACTGGATCTCATCGAGGTATTTCCGCAAGGGAGGCTCTTTTCTCTGTGATAACTCCAGCTTGTTTCAAATTGACACACAGAAACATACAATACACTTTTCCTTTACTAGTTGTTAAGAACCAACAGCAAGTTGAAAACGAAAAAAATTCTGCGGGCTGAAGAGATGGCTCATGGTGTAATTCTCCATGCTGTTCTTGCAGGGGACAAAGGTGGGTTACTAGCACTCATATCAGGAGGGTTACAATCATTTGTCACTCCAGTTCCGGGTCATAAAGCTTGTCTAGACTCTGAGTGCATGCCACATATGCACAAACCCACAGTTAGACAAACACAGAAACATGATTTTAAACAAAATATTTTGTTCAAAAAGAATTTGGTTTTTCTTTTAAAAATGATTTATAATTTTATTTGAAGATTTTTGTATACAGTATGTTTTGACCATGTTTTCAAACTTCCCCCAACTTCCCTCAGATTCTTCCTACCTCCATACCCACCAATTTTTTTTTCTGGTTCTATCCTTTGAACGCCAAGAACAAGAAAGAAGAACAAAAAGGCATCCAATAAGCAAGCAAACCAACAACAACAAAACCCCACAAAAAGAGAAATCAAAACAAATGACCAATAAAAAAGGGTTCAAACAATGAACAATGCACTAAAAGTTTCACAGAAAAGAATTTATTTTGACAGATGATTTTGGGGTAGTATCTCCCATTGGCTGGAATGCCCTGGTAGATGGCTGTGCTGATCCTCATTGTGGTGATATGAGCTTGCTCATCTGGACAACAAACAGAGAAATAGCAATGCCGGTGCTCAACTTGCTTTTATGTTTTGCTCTTTTGGTTCACTTCAGGATTCCATCACATAAATTGATGTTAACCTTATTCAAGAAGGAATCTCTTCCCTTCAGTTAATCCTCTTTGGAAAAACCCTCAAAGACACACCCAAAAGCATGCCTCATCAATGTCCTCATGCTCATAATCCAATCGTATTGAAAACTGAAAGTAACTCTCATGCCACATTAATACACAGTTAATGTCACAGTTTTCTATGACAACAACCCACTTAGATATGCAAGCTGATTCACTCAGATTTGGATAGAGCCGAATCCAGGTGACAAGCATACTGGAAATGTATTAAAAGGAAGTAGGAGAGCTCTTGTTCAGAGTTTGTTCATTCAGGGAGTTGACACATTTTGGTCTCTGGCACACACAGGCCCAAGTCATGTTTTTCTCACAAAGTTGTCAGTGCCTTCAAGCCAGTAATGTTATCATCTAGGCCTCTTCTGTTTGATTATTTCCAATTCTGCAAATATCAAGATACCACTTTATGCTTAGAAAGATCCCATTTGATTGGTGAAGACAACCTGGATGATCGCCTTGTCTAAGTCTATGGTGCCATATAACAGAACTAATCATGATAGTAAACCCTGTCCTGTTTACTGTCTTGAGGACTACGTAGGGTTTATACACAGTAGAAAGATATTAGAGAATGCTTAAAGCTTAGTGCTTGCAGTATCCAATTTAGAATAGGTGATCTTCCATAAATATCTGAAAATCATCTTGTATATATTTTCATATGACACATTGCAGTTATATACTGACTGCTTTTGGAACAATTGTAGTAATTGATAATGCTGAATTACAAACACACATGCATGTTCACATGCTCACACTCAACACACACACTCACACACACACTCATACACACAGAGAAGGAGACTTATTATTGCTGGGAAAGACAAAGGATAAATTTTCCCTTGGAGACTCTAGAAAGAATCAGCCATGCTGACATGTTCTCATCCCAAATGAATATAACTGAGACAAAAAGAGCCTCTGAGTTTGCAGAAGTGTCTTCCTGGATTGTTTAAGATCTCCAAATTTAGGATGGTTTGTTATAATAATGAGAAAGAACAAGTATAACTGAATATATAGATGTAGATGTAGGTGTAGATATAGATATAGACAGATATAGGTATAGATTCTATATAATAAGGGCTGCACGGACTTTGGACACATTTAAGGTAGGACAAACTGATCTAGACATTTTCTCAATTGAGACTCTCTTCAGAGATGATTTTAGTTTGTGGCAAGAAAACACTTAAAACTAACCTTCATAAAGCACATTTTGTCAAGTTGCCACACAAACATATCATTTTAAAATCATAACCTTTCTTCCCTTGTCTTAAAAGTCTCCTGTTAATATCATAATATAAAGTAGAACCTATCCTTAAATAATCCACAAGGTCTCTAAAAATTTCAACCCTTTAAACGTTCAAAGTGTCTTAAAAGTCCAAAATCTCTTTAACTTTGGGATCCTATTTTTAAAAGTTACATTCTTAAACAGTCTTATACCCAAAAGGAAGACCTTAGGCATAAAAACAATCCCATCGAAACAGACACAAAAAATCTAACAGTGATAGTTCAAATCTTAGAGCTTAGTATCGGACATATGATATTCCCAAATGATCTACTGAGTTCCTAAGAACATAGGAAGTCTCACTTCTTCAGAGCACTACCATCCAGAGCACATAAAGCATCTCTGGTATCATAAACTAGCTCCTCTTCACAAGTGACTCTCTTCAGGATGAGTGGCCATATGGTCTAACATCTCCAATATCCTGGGACCTTAACTGCACCTGTATAGCTGCACCATCACCAGTAGCCTCTCCAAAGCATCACTACTCAGTGGCTTTCTATGAACTCCTCAGTCTTCCATCTTTCATGACTTTAAAGCAAATAATCATGTAGATGATGCTTACAAATTGCAAGGTCCTATAGCAATTGTGAGATGTACCTTATTGCTTTGGACAACTTCCTATGTGTCAAGCCTGAAGAAATATGTTCCTACTTTCCCAATGAAGTATAGAAAGTTTCATCTCACTAGTATTGATCACTCTTTATCACAGCTGATTCTTCAGCATCAGCCTGTCCACCCTTTGTCACTTCAGTGGTCCTGATCTCCTAGTAATCACAGTTGATTCTTCAGTCCCATCATGACAAACTCACACAAATTCCTAGTTGAAGTGTCATAGGATTAGCCTCTGGCCAAATTCAGATAGAAGGCTCACAAACTTAGCATATTTAAACTACATTTTCTCAGCATTACTGTCTTCCAAATGTCCACAAGAATGACCCACCAAGCGCTCCATTTCTCCAACCCACAGTGGCAAACACATCTACATTCCTCCCACCAGAACAATGTGGTTAAGCTCATCACAGCAGCAAACCCACTTCTCTGCTACCAAGACCTGTTTTAGTTTCATTTCTGCTCCTGTGTTAAAACACCCTGACAAAAAGCAAGCTTGAAGAGGAAGGTATTTATTCTGCTTGCATTTCAGGTAAATCTATTATTGAGAGGGACTAGTCACAGTACACTAATCCTTAAGGGCTTAGAGAGATGAAAGGATTCATTCTTTCTTTCTTTTGCTTATACTTATGAAGCTTTATTCACTTTTATTCACTTCATAGCTCATTCCATGAAATGGCACTAGCTAGGAAACTGTTTATTATTGGTATTTTTATGGCCCCAACAATCATATGTAAACATGTGCTGTGGCACACAATTGAAGAAGCTAAGTCTAATTTATGCTATATAGCATACATTCATAGACACATGCAAAATATACATACATTATGTAAAAGGGAGTACATGTAAACAAAATAATGGACAATTGATTGACTGAAATGTGAACAAATGAGAATATGAATAAGAAGAACATTAGATTTTAGTTGAAAACTAGACAGAATAAATTGAATTTGAAGAAAATTACTATAAATATTTTAGCAAGACAGGTGTGGTTTGTACAATGATATTTTAATTGAATAAACTTTACAAGCAAGGATTCAGAATAGCTTTTGCTTTCATCTCTATGCTTTTCTCCAAGAGGTCCAACAATGTGTGACCCTCCTGTAAATCTTCCTCTGAACATGGAGAAAAGTAGTGAGTGCCATGACATTAGAGTTTTCATTTTCTAAAGCACAAAGATAGGCTGAATAGTTTCTTTGGCTGCAATATATATATATAAATATTCCCAACAATGACCACTAGTTTGTAGTTTTGCACATGATTTGCTTTTAATGAACCTTTGTGGGATATGGTAGAATTATGAAACAAGAAAAAATATGTCAGATAAGTCATTTTTATAGAAGCCCATGTGCTGCGTGTTCCAAGAAGGTTTATGCTGGTTTTTTCTCCATAGTTTAGTTCTTCCATTTCTTCATACGTTCTTTTTATATCTTTTTCTATCCTTCAAATCCATCATCTTCTACTCTCTTTGGTGGCTTACTAAAATGTAAACCAGTTGCCTGTTGTATTATTCAGAGGAGACACAAACATGTTACCTTTATTTTTGTTTGTCTTCTTCTCTATCTTTGGTGCACAGAGTTACTTTACTTTCCCAAACAGTAAGACTATCCACTCAAACATCAAACTGTAGCCTTCTCTCTGAGAAGATTACGACCATTACTAGTTTGTCTTTGCTTATTCATTTCTTTAACCCAAGGAAGTACAAACAGTAAAATTTGCTGGGAGTTTTATGCAAGTTCCTTCAAAAGGGAGATTGTTCTCAGTAGAGACTACCTAGTTATAATCTGGACTGGACTTCCTTCACTCTGTAGTGGGGAAACCTCAGATATCTTATTCACCTGATAGAGAGATACTGGATTTGTTATGACCGTTTAATGGCAGGTTGCTATTCTGACACATAGTGGCTTTGGCTAATGGGAGAGCTGTTTATCTGTTTGCAATAGGGAGACCTGGTGGTCGGTTCTGAAGCACTTGTGTATGAGACAACTGGATGCCACTTGAGAGAAAGGGCAGAGAAATTGTAGAGGAATTTTAATGCAGTTACATGGCAGCCCTAGCTGGGATACAGATACACCCTCAGTACACACCTTTGATCCATAACAATGAATTTACTTTGTAGAAGGAAAGAACCATGTTTGAAAGTAATGCCTAGTTGAAAGTCAGAGAACGTGATATATCAGGGTAAGATTTAACTGAATGTGTCAGAGATAGGATATATCCAACTCTCAGGAGAAGATACAAGAAAGAGAAGCTATTTAAGGACAATATAGGAAGAGGTAGGCAGTTCTGTTCAGTTAGTTTAGCTCAGTGAGGTGGGGTTGTATCAGCGAGTACAGAGTCAGGGCAAAGAGTGAGGTGCAGTGGAGTTGAGTTCATTCCTGAGTTTCTAAAGTTCAGTACAGGTCAGTAGTGGTGGTTTAAGACAGAGAATAAGACAGGAAAATAAAAGCAACATTTAAAGAAATGGAAAACAAAACAGGAAAATACAGTTTATGCAAACAAATATAAGAAGCTTGGAACAAGATAGAAACAGAGGAAGTGTCTGCATCAATGGAGAATGATAATGTAACAGACAAGTCTGTGAGTATTGAAGATAGACTGTGTTTGCTCTTTGTAGTAGGAAATCCAAGGAACCAGCACAGCTTTTGCTTCAAGGTTATGAAGGAGGCAAATTTTCTGCATTGATGAATTACTAAAGATTATAGAAATAGAAAAATAAAGGTATACACGCTGTAGACATGCATTTTACATGGACACTGATCAAGTGGAAAGAAAGGAAACAAGATATATATCTAACTAGAGTGGCAGTTTTATGTTATAATAAATGTTTGTCTCAGATGAGATGAATTGGTTAATCATAATTTACCAGGAGTCCATCAGAAAATGGGCTTGTGTAGGTTGGAAACTAGAGAGATGATTCAATCAATTAGAGTCCAAACCTATTGCAACTCTCTTCAAATGTATCTCAGGTTTGCAATGTTTCCCCATTTCTTTGGCCAGATACTGTTACATTCCCTGTGCCTGATGTACATTCACTTCATAGGTTTCTTTAATCATCAAGAACGCCTTCTCCAATCCTGATATTGCATGTCAATTAATCTTTAGATAACTTGAGCTATACTGACTTGAATCTATGACTTACTAAGAATGATTAAACAAGGACAAAAAGCTTAGACAAACCACTCCAATATTCTAAAAGAATGAACATAGTATGGGCCCCTTTAAGACATTTTATAAGTGTATAATTTAGTACTTGATATCTAAAATATGCTTTACTTCTAAATATCCTCATTACCAAATGAAACATACCTTGAAAATTACTATTTATCTGCTCCTTAAGAAAACTTGGAATTAAAATATAACTACCTCATTTCTCCTTTTTTATTTTATCCTGTGGTGGTTTGAATAGACTTGGCTGATGGGAAAAATGCACTGTTAGGAGGTGTGCCTTCTTGGAATAGATGTGGCCTTTTGGAGAAAGTATGTCCCATTGTGTAGGCAAACTATGAAGTCTTGTGCTCTGGCTCCACCCTGTGCAGAAGAGACCTTCCTCCTAGCTGCAGTCAGATCAAGATGCAGAACTCTTGCCTCCTCCGACACCATGTCTGCCTGCACACTGCCATACTTCCTGCCATGGTGATAATGGACTGAACCTCTAAAAGTCTAAGTCATTCCCTATTAATTGTTGCTCATGCAAGAGTTGCCTTGGTCATGGTGTCTCCTCACAGCAATGGAAACCCTAATTAATATACTCTCTAACTCCAATGTACCCTACACTTCCACACCTCGATCTGATTGAAATTCATGGTGTCTGGCCTCTTTTTCTTTAATTGTTGTTTGTGGGGAATTGCAGGCTGGTCTCCAGTCGAACTGAGGTCTGAACTCCGATGGTCATAATTCACCTACATGACACTGTAGCTGTTCCCTCATGCTCCAGGAACTCCAGCCCCTGCCTAAGGTACTACCTCCCACAGCCCCCACAAGAGAAGCATGGTCAGTAGTCATGTAAGCAATGGCCCAAGCTTCTGACCTTCAGGCTAAACTCCTCCCCAGTTACCTAGCAACAGTGAAGACCATAAAAAGGTGTGCTCAGCCCATACCTTACTCTCTTATTCCTTTGTCCTTTCACCTCTCTCTTCTCTCACTTCTCTCTCCTCTTTCCTTTCTCTTTGTCTTCTTCTTTCCTCTCTTCTCTCTCTCTCTTTCTCTCTGTCTGTCTGTCTGTCTGTCTGTCTGTCTGTCTGTCTTTCTCTGTCTCTTTCTCTCTCTCTCTCCTTTCTACCTTCTTTCTTTCCCTTGCATTTCAATAATAAAGCTCTAAAACCATGGAGTCTCTGCTCTACTCCTTCAAGTTCCGCTGAGCACTCTGGTCAGTGTTGGGAACTTCTTCCCTCTTCCCTGTCTCCCACAACCCTGGTGGCTTTAGCAAACTAGCTCTGGGGGTGTCCCCAGGCAGGGCTGCCCCTTGATCACCCCCTGAAGATTGGGATAGAGGAATGCCCACCCAGGGATGAGTGGATAGGGTATACAGCAGCCCTCCCATACCTGACTGACCAGAGAACAGGGAAACTCTGGTGGGGTGTGGGCATCTTTTTCCTTCAGTTCTTCCCCAGGACCCCAGGACCCCTCCCCCTTTTTAAATTTTGTTCCCAACTGTTGTTAAATATGTAAATTGAACCTGCTCATTTTGTACAGTGTTAACTTTTGTGTGCATGACTTCATGGCTGGCCTCTTGGTATTGGGTAAGAAATTATGAAGTCTCATCCATGGGAAGACTATTTTCTCTCATTCTCAGAATCACTTAGTTCATTGTCTAGTGCTGGGGAACATTGCTGTAAAGTAGCAGTTCCCCATAACCAAATGGCTTTTGGAGTTAGGTGCCAAATAGGGGACTCACTTTCTTGGCAGGACTTCCTTATATCTTCATCTGTTTGAAGAGTGTCCCTGAACATAGGTGCCTGGCCTTGTCTGAAAAGTGACCTTGTACTGAGCTCTTGGCAAGGTTGTATCCCTCTGGCTTTCTGCCTGCCTGCATGATAATTAGGTGCTGTATTATAACCAACCATCCCTTTGTGTCACTGCAGAGGCAACTGAAGGTCATTCTGCCATAACTATAGCCATATTAACCTGCTCTTCACTTCTGCTCCGGTTGTCCTCTTGTACTGGGTGCCAACAGGAGAAAAAGGGAGGAACCCAGCATAGGGTTAGGCCCTGTGATATTCCTTCTGTCCATGGTAGCATGTCTGTTGGTATTATCCTTGTTCTGGTCTTGTTTAGCCATGGTGTGGAAATTTTATGAGTATAATCTCTCTTACATTAGGAGATGCATTCTTATAGTAGACATCCTGTTCCTCTGGCCCTTCAAATCGTTTCCCCCAAATTCCTTGAGCTTTAGGTGATGTCTAGCCCCACTGATCCATGGTCTGCTCATTTTTACAAATTAGAGAAAGGACGGTTTACAATATGGAAGACTGAGTGAAATCAGTAACCATTAACATGAAATTTTACTGGAAACTATGCCACTCCATGTGGCAACAGAATGTCAAAACAGAAGATAATAGTTTTCAAAATGACTAGGACTTGCTCAAAAATATCACTGCCAATTAGTCTTAGAGGAAATTAGTAAAGAGACAATGTGGAGTATTTGATCATTATATAAAGCATATATATGTACCTATAATGCATAAGTTATATTTTGAGTAATGCCAAATAAGAAGCATATACAGATATACATAAATCCTTAATTCTGCTTCTCTTAATATGCTATTTTTCAATGTTCATTATCAGATGTGATATATCTTCATAAAATATAAGCTTATTAAAATTGATATATATGTATATGTGTATATGTGTATATGTGTATATGTGTATATGTGTATATGTGTATATATGTATATATGTATATATGTATATATGTATATATGTATATATGTATATATGTATATATGTATACATGCATATATGCATATATGCATGCATGTATACATGTATATATGCATATATGCATGCATGTATACATGTATATATGCATATATGCATACATGTATACATGTATATATGTACATATGCACATATGCATATATGTGTATATGTATGTATATACATATGTATGTATGTATATACGTATGAATGTATATACGTATGAATGTATATACATATGTATGTATATACGTATGTATGTATATATGTATGTATGTATATACGTATGTATGTATATGGGTATGTCTATATGCATGTATGTATATATGCATGTATGTAATATGTATGTATGTGTGTATGCATGTATGTATGTATGTGTGTATGTATGTATAGATGTATAGATGAATATATGTATATATGTACATATGTACATATGTATGTATGTGTATATATATTTGTATATATAAATATTCAAAAATTTTTTTTTCTTTTTCTTTACAATCCAGCCTTTCCCCATCTCAGGTCCTAATTCCCACAGTTTCCCATCCCATTCTTCCTCTCTGCTGTCTCTGAGAGGATGCTCCACCACCATCATTCCTACTCTCTCCCTGGGACTTCAAGTCTCTGGAGGTATATCTCCCACTGAGACCAGAGTAGTCAGTCCTCTGCTACACAGTGTTGGGGACCTTAAACCAGATCAGATATGTTGTCTGGTTGGTTGTTCAGTGTCTGGGAACACCCAGGGATCCAGGTTAGTTGAGACTGCTGGTCTTCCTATGGAGTCGCCCTCCACTTCTGCTTCTTCCTTCCTTCCTCTAAGTGGTTGGGTGTAAGTATCTGCATGTGCCTCAGTCAGTTGCTGGCTAGGCCTCTCAGAGAACAGACATGCTAGGTTCCTATCTATAAGCACATGATAGCATCAGCAACAGTGTTATGCCTTGGTGTCTCCCCATGAGGTAGATCCCAAGTTGGGCTGGTCATTGGACTACCTTTCCTTTAGTCTTTATTTTTGTTCTTTCAGGGGTTTTTGTTTTGTTTTGTTTTGTTTTGTTTTGTTTTGTTTTGTTTTGTTTTTTAAGACAGGAGCACTTCTAGGTCAGAAATTTTGAATGTAGGCTGGTAGCACCATCCCTCCTCCTGAGAGCCTGTCTATCTACTGGAGATGGACTCACTGAGTTCCCTCTTTCCACTGTTGGGCATTTCATCTAAGGTCCTGAGATTCTCTCACTTCCCAGATCTCTGGTACTTTCTAGAGGGTTTCCCCACCTCCTTCCTTCTGAGGCTTCACATTTCCATCCATTCTGATGGCCTCTGGGCTTCTCTTCTGAACTACATATCTAATCCTGCTTGCTCCCCTTGTCCTCTTCCCCTCCTCTCTCCTGCCCAAATCCTTCCCTCCCTGTTCCTCCTGTGATTATTTCTTCCTTGTACTAAGTGGGATTGAAGCATCCTCACTTGACCTTTTTGCTTGTTAAAGTTCTTAAATTCTGTGGGTTGTAGCCTAGGTATTCTGTACTTTTTGGCTAATATTCACTTATTCATGAGTACGTACCATGTATGCCCTTTTGAGTTTGGGTTACCTCACTTATCATGATATTTTCTAGTGCCATCCATTTATCTGCATCTGTACTTTTTGGCTAATATTCACTTATTCATGAGTACGTACCATGTATGCCCTTTTGAGTTTGGGTTACCTCACTTATCATGATATTTTCTAGTGCCATCTATTTATCTGCAACAGTCATAATGCCTTTGTTCTTAATAGCTGAGTAGTAGCCCATTGTATAAATGAACCACATTTTCTGTATCCATTATTCCATTGTGGGATATCTGGATTGTTTCTGGCTTCTGGCTATTACAAATAATGCCACTATGAACATCATAGAACACGTGTCCCTCTGGTATGGAGGGGCATCTTTTGGGTAACATATATTGATTTTTACATTTCATACATCTTTATCATTAGTTTTAAATCAACATATTTACTCTGAAAATTCGTTTACAAGAAATGATCACTTGATTGGAAATGAGATCGGAGTTGGGAATTCCAGGTATTCTCCTTGATTTTGTTGAAAGGAACATTGTCCCTCATCTGTGTATGTGAATCTGTTACACAAGTTACATGCTATAAACAAAACATAATCAGGTTTTACAGACAGTTTTATAATATAGATTATAGTTTATTAGCTGCTGAATCAAAAGCACTGTTATTTTATTTCTCAGCAGTTGTTGCTTCATAATAATATTTATTCTCGAAAGAAGTAGAGCTGAAGCTGGAGTCAGCTTGGAGGTGTTCACTAATGATCTCCTGAATCATCTACTCCATAACCTTTATTCTCCTACACCAAAAATCACACAGCACATTGCCAAATTTTCACTAATGAAGCATAAAATGTAATGAGTTATATGAGCTTATAGACTATTATATAAATGGACTGCAGTCTGATGGCTCATTGTGTACTGCAAACTCATAACACATAATTGCATGGAGATCGGCTTTTCAGATTTTATGTCTCAATGGAATAGTGGGCTAAAATTGCACTACTTGATATTGCAACTTGAGTAATGAATTTTTAGAGACATGCCATCACAAGTACTTTTAAGGATGAATGAGTCAATTTAGTTCAATTAACATGTAAAACTTATTAAAACAAACTGAAACCGACTGTTGTGAAAATAAACTGTGACAACACAGGTGGATATGTTTACCCTTTCAACTCTTTTCATTCTCTGTGTGTCTTCCAATTTTGTATTATATTTTTCATAGAATATCTTATGTTTGGGGATGGTGGTGTTGCTTTTTGTTGACTTATTGTTTGCATTACTCAACCGAGTTATTACTTCTGGGGTAAATGATGTTTATGCACTTTATTGAGTGTTGTATTGTCACCCCTTTTAACACAGCATTATGATAAAAAGTCTAAAGCCTGAAATTTGAATCTAAATAATATATTAATAAATCATAGTTTTATGTCTCCTATAATGAATTAAAAAGCTGTATTTCATTACATGTAGTAGTTA